>NC_134335.1:7147224-7497057 GCF_964195595.1 Calonectris borealis | reverse complement strand
GAGTTACACGGGCTTCGTCGCGCCTGACATGTCCTGGGGGGGGGTAATTTTTCCCTGGTGCATGATAGATTTTGTCCTAGCGTGGGTCACAGAAAGCCCAACATTGATGGGTTTCATCTAATTTCAATTACGGTCATTAAAACTTTTGCTCACACGAGCTGAGCCTTTCCAAAAGCCGTCGAATGACAGCCCATTAGAGAGCGGTTATTTATAGCGGGGCACGTTAATTTTACAGGATCACAGACCAGTGATTCAGTGCCTGACGTTGCTGAAAGGAATCACTCACAGGAATGAGTGTGCGCTGACATAAAAGCACCTAAATCCACAACCTCTCGCCAGCAGAAGCTCCCGGCTTGGTCGAAACGCAGCGTGTGGATGGGCAGCCCTGAGATGCTGGGGTGCTCCGGAGGTTGGGGACCGATACGTGGGATGCTGGATGATCAAATCATCCCTTTTAGCCCTAATTTTCGGTGCGATCTGATGGATGGAGGCAGGGAGGGAGTCGAGGAGATCCAGGCAAATGTGTGGCTTGAGATCCAGGGAGAGCGAACACGGTGCTGGGTGATGTTAAAGGGAAGGGGGGGCTCCTTTCCCGTAGTACCCCCAGGTTTTTCCAGCCCTGGTTTGAGAGCTGCGGGGTGCCCACGCACTGCAACAGCCTCCTTCCTTGCTTGCTCCCGGCTTCACGGCATTTCTCTGAACCTCCGGGATGCCCGGCTCTGCAAAAGGGGTTTGCTCAACCTTTATCTCCCCCAGCAAAGTGCTTGGAGACAGTTGGTATAAAAGATGCCAGAGATGAGGGAGGAGGAGGAGGAAAATATATTAAAAAGAAAGAAACCCTCCTGCGTTGTATTGAATCCCCTTGAATTTTAAAAGCGCTCCGAGCTTGAAGCTTTCTGGGGGGGAAGAATAAGAGGAGTGGGGAGAGGGAGAAAGAGATGCAGGACAAAAGGAACATTTCGCAGACGTGGTGAAGGACAGGCACAAATCGCTCCGGCCCCGGATAGGGCCTGATCCAGACCCTGTCGGTGCTGGGGGACGTTTCCCACAGGCTTTGGTCAGAGCCCTGCTGAGGACAGCCAGTCCAAGGCTGCCTCTGAGGTCCTCTCTCCCTCTACCAGTCCATGGTCATCTCAAAAAGAAGGGGTAGCATCGCTCGGTGCAGGGGGGCTGCAGGATGGGGAGGGACCCTGGGGAGGGCAGGGGGCAGGATGGGGGGCTGGCCAGGGGATGCCGAGGATGTGGGACACGGACAGATGGACTTAACGGGCCACCAGCTATCCACGGCTCTGCTCCCCATGCCCTGGTGTGCACCAGCACCGGGAACATCGAGGGGTGAACCATCTCCCTGTGTGGGTTCCCCAAGCCAGCACCGCTCAGCCCTGCTCCACCCTGGGGCTTGCTCCGTGCCTGCCAGTGACGGGGACATCATAGGCAAGTTGGGGAGGTTTTGGCCCAAAATCCCCGGGGAGAAGGAATAGCATCCCACCGTTAGGAAAGGGGGGATTTTCTACCAAGGGGATCCTTTTTGGTGGGCTGGGAGCATCTTCCCACCCCGAGACAGCATGGCTCCTCCTGCGCCCGCAGCCCGGCTGCGCTGAGCCATGCACGCAGCTTGCGAGCAGCACAGAGGCAAGCTGGAGCACAGGCTAAGAGGGAGGACACTGTTTTCCAGGAATAAATGAAATAAAGAGACCATAATTGCCCTTAAATAGGAACCCTGGGGTCCTCCAGGCCCATGTTCCCAAGTCACCCACGGCATCTCCACTTGCAGACAGCGCTCGCACCCACGTTTTCTTGCCAACGTCACCCGTCTGACTGTGGGTGACATCGACCTCCGACGGAATTTGGCACAACTTAGTTAAACCTGACCTACTGCTCCCCTTCTCCTGCCCAGCCAGGGCACCTCACCTCTGCCCGCCTGCCTGTCGACCCCGCTCCCTAATTACAAGTCCTCCTGGACACATGTCTCCCTTTTTCTATACGTTTCTATAACACCTCCTGCAGCCCCGACCTTGGCTGAGCCGTCTAGGCGATATAAAATAATATGATAATCATAGCAATAATCATAATAATAAGCCATGTTCTGGCTAGGGCACCTGTCACCTAGGCATACCAGTGCCAGTGACAACCAGCTATTACATACCTAGGCTAAGTGTAGTGGTGCCACGGCTGGGTGTTAATAGGAGAGCAGGGGAAATAGGAAAACAAAACCCGACTCTCCGACAGCATTGCTCACGTCTGGACGTCAGCCCAGCTCCCCGAACACCCCCACGGGTCTGAATATCTATGAATCAGTGAGTATTTTCTAGTGGGTAAGTGTCTGTGGACATCTTCAGGATGCTTGTGCAAATGTTCCCGCGTCCTGCTGCTCGCACGAGGTTTTATTGCAGAATGGCTAACGGCAAGGGGGGATCAGTGCAATTCGCTCCAGCAAAGTTTTTACAAGAGCAGCAAGGCAAGGGTTTTAACTACCAGCACAAAGAGCCTTTAAACCAACGTTATCAGGAGCGGCGGCGGGTTTCCCATTGCTGAGAGGTGGTACATGGATCCGAAATGATTTCCCCGCTGGGTCTGGGTTTGTCCTTCTAAAGCAGGGAGAGTTGGATGTCTCTGCTGGAGAAATGATGCTCGGAGGGCAGGAGAAAAACAGCTGGAGACAAGATGCTCACAGGGCTTTTACACCGATGCAGGTGGTTTACGGGGGTTGTTCTTCAAGTACTTTTGCAGAAGGGAAGTTTTCCTGGGTGGGGATGGAGAGACGAGGGAAGGAGCCCAAGTCAGACCACTTCTTTTATTTAGGTGCATAAAACACACCTCGTGGGATTTCCTGATGCAGCGTGGTAGTTTTTAATGATCATTAAGCACCAAAATTTCTGCAACTCCTCCTAGGCTGCTACCTGCATCTCCGAACATCTAAATACCTTCCAGAAGCCCGGCCCTTGGCCCATGGCATTACACAGAGCATTTCCCCCCGAAAACCCCAGCTCCCCCCAACTCCCAGCCCACCCGCCGTCTTCCCTTTTGTTCTTGTAACAGCTTCGCCACATTAAACCGCCAGAATAACTCCGTTGCACGGGCCACTTCACCTCTTCCCCTCTACCTGCAATGAAACCCATCTCCTGCTATTCCCTTTGATGACTTCTCTTCAGCTGCTGCAGAGGAGAAATGCTCGTATCAGCAAACAGATGGCGGCTGAGGCATGTAGCATAAAATATATTTATCAAGGCAAACAGCTGTAGCCCATTTCATTCCGAAGATTTCTATTAAAAGTTCTCTGGAGCTACAAGCTGCTCCGGCTCTGCAGCCGGAATAAAGCCGAGGGGACAAATGGCTTTTTTCAGAGCATTTCTTTCCCTTTCCTTAGCTCTTTTCTTCGCTGCCTGAAGAAAGCTCAACCTAGCTCTGCTTGCAGCGCTGGCTTTGATGAGGCTGGGTACCAAGCTGGGGTTATTAGAGATTAACGTGCATTTTTGGGGAACATCGTCGTGCCCATCTGTGTGCGCGGAGGCTGTACAAATTATCCCGAAGGATCCCAGGAGCTACAAGACTTGGGACAACGTTACAACATCAGACCTGCAGGTTGGATGACCTGCGCTTCCAGGGACTTCTCTGCTCAAGTCTGGATCACACCCGGACCTTGAAGCCGGGGCGGATGCCTTCCCACCACTCTTCGGCAAAGTCTAGTTTGCTGTCGTCTCTGTTTTCATCCTGAAAAGACTTTGCTGCCACATTTGAAATGTATGAGAAGGGCCAAGTTTGGAGGAAATGCAAAGTTTTGCTCAAGTGTAAATGATTTTTTTTTTGGCAGACGTTCCTTTCGCAGCATCGGAAAATTCCCGGCTTTTGCTGTGAATCCAATCGAAACATTGACAAATATCATGAAATCCTCCACGCGAATGGGAATTTCCATATTTTGTATTAAATATACTCTCTAAATGCTCAGCTGATGTAGTGACTCATGTGTAACCCACTCCAGCACATCCCCAGTTGGGCAAAGATGTCCCCAAAGGGTTGCTCCCGTCTTTTGGAGTCACCTGCCACCAAAGCCATGACGGGCTGGAGAAGCCCGGGTGGAAGATGTGTCTTGGAGAGGAGATGGGCTGAACATTGAATGATCGAGAAAGGTAAAACCATGGAGCTGCCTCTGCGGAGCTGCAGCTGGAAAGGCACGCTGCACCCCTCTTCCAGCCAGCAGCAGCCAGCAGCATTTCAGCTTTTCCAAAATGATCCTAGCAAGTCAAACCATAAACAACATTTTCTCCTCTTTCTCTCTCAAAAAAAAGTCCTTTTTTCTTGCTTTTCTTTTTTTTTTTTTTTTTTTTTTTTGGTATAAAATATTCCTGGCAACGCCTCCTTTTTAACCGCCTGCCGCTTCCCCAGCCAACAGCTATGCATTTCATCCCAAATTCAGCTTTCTATTTTCAGTCGAGCGAGCAGTGGGATGAGAATTTTGCCCTAAAAATGTGCTCAGAGGAGTCGGGATGCCATATGTGCATCGAGATATTAAGAGCTTGTCGCCAACCCCCTGAATAGGCAAACCGTGCTGGCAGGGGCTGCGGGCGTTAGCTGGGGACCAGGGACTTGGCTGGCTCTTGGAAAACATGAGATGGAAGTGGGTCAACGGTAGGGTGGCGAGGAGGCTACAGCTTGCAGAAAAGATTCAAGAGATGTGGGGTTTTATTCCAGCTTGGTAAAACCTCTCCCCTATCTGTGCCTCAGTTTCCCCAGTGCTTTGCATTGCTCTGCTCATGCAGCCTGGGTGGGTCATTTCATGTAGGGAAATATAGCAGGGAAAAAAGGCGCATGTGGCATAAAGGGTATGGCCAAAATACCACCAGCTTGCTTTTTTAGTCTGGGGATGGAAAATGTATTGCAATCTCTGCACCCAGTCTCCCTGGTCGCTTGGGATGCCCCTGCAAACCTGGTCCATGCAGGACCACAGCAAGGCAAATCTACCGGAGGCACTTATCCACCTCCAGAGGAGTCTAAACGACTCCTTGGTTATCTCATTCCTTCTCCAAATAAACAGCTCAGCTCCTTGAAGGACGCACCCTGCCACGGCACCCACACGTACCCACGCCCGGGGGGCACTCAGGTTCTGCTGACGGTTGATGAAATCCTGGTTGCTGTTGCTCTTGGAGGATGCTCTCGGCAGCGGGATGGGGCCTCACACCTTCTGCCTCTGTCCTGAGCTGAATTGTGAGGGGAGGCAAAGGGGATGGGAACGATGCACCTTTTCGGTGTGGATTTCTCTCTTATCTCTCATTATCACAACCCAGTATTATTGCAACCCAATAATAAGCAATTATTGCAACCCTGCAGTGTTACCGAACCCAATCAATGTTATTTTTGCAAGCCCATAACTATTATTTTTTATTACAATATTATTGCAACCCAGTAATACCCGATGATTGCAACCCTGCAATTGCTTTTGCAGGCTGCAAGAGCTTGGCTGCCGGCGAGCGGTGCTAATGTTGGAATAATTCATGCCTTTGCACTGGGCAACCAGTTGGTTTTGCAACTGCTTTGCAAACCGCTTGGAAGCAACCATGTAAATAATTATGCCAAAAGATTTTGGGGCTGGGGGAATGGATTCGGAGGGTGCTGGGGAGGGCTGGATGCACTGAATATTTGGCCTTCTTGCTTTAGACATCCCAGAACATTTATGGTTTTCAAAGCCCTGGGGAGGATGGTCCACGCTGCCACACGTCTCCTGGATTTCGGCACTGGGATGTGCACATGGTGGGGGGAAAAGGGAACCGCATCTCACCTCCGAAGGAGAGACATGAAAGGAGAGGGAAAGAAGAGAGATCAAAAACGTGAAGCAGCAGCAGGAGGCAAGAAGAAGAAAGGTGGCAGGAGAACAAGACCGCTCCCAAAATATCCCTCCCGTTTGCCGTGCCAAAGACCAAAAAACTCACACTTAGAAGGCTTTTTTTGCGAGGGGAAGAGGCTGCAAGCTTTACTCCAAGCGCTGCCTTGGGGTCCCCAGGGAGCCCTCCCCATGGCTGAGCCAGGCGAAGCAGCTCCCGCTGCACAGCCGGCGCAGTCCCTGTGGGACTGTGTTTGATCGGAAACACTCCGAATTCCTCCTGAGATGGAGACTGGGGAGGCAAAGCCCCACCTTTTCGCATTTTTGTCATTTTTTTTTTCCTTCCTGGCTGGTCGGGGTTAAATAGCAAACCCATTTCTAGGGCTGGGGGAACTGATTTTCTGGGTTAGGACGTACCTGTTTCACTCATTACCAATGGGTTGTGAGTATGGGGGTGGGAAGGGGGTGATAAATCCCAAATTTGCTACGTGACATTCCTATATTGGCCACTCAGAAAAATGCTATTCATTTCTTGGCAACAGGTCCTGAAGCCCCTACTGTGGAGGGATGATGGCTATTGGGGAGCATCTCTTGTGCTCGCCGGCATCTGGATGCGGAATGGGGATGGGATATTGGGCAGGTCTCACTGCTCCCCTCTACAGCTATTTGGGTACATAAGGGTAAGATAAAGGTATAATCCAGCACCGCACAGTGATTTCCCAAGCCTTTTCTCCACCTTGCTTTGGGCTGGTTTGCATCCCTTTCTTCCACCCTGCAGCACTTCAACGGAGGCAACCTGCAGCTGTCAGCCTGCCCCGTCCTCCCCCCGCCGCCCCGGTGATTAAAATGGCACCTGAATAATTAGGATGCTTTGTAGGTAATTTAAACTGGAAGTAATTAGGCAGAAATAGCAACCCACCTGCCACCCCTGCCCCGTGACATTGCCCCCCCCCCCAATTGCCTAAAAGGGGGCTCTGAGCATCCCAAGGTTACCATCAAACACGCAGAAGAAATAAAGCGATATTAATATAACAGAGCCCAGGAACTGGGAATAAGGTTAAAGACAACACTTCCAGGCTTGGAAAAGAAGAAAAATAAAAAATAAAAATGCAAGTTTCGTTGCCAGAAGAAAGCCGACAGACACCATCTTCTGAGGTTGTTAAAATAAGAATCATCGTTATACCGTGCTGCTGGACCAGCAGCGGACTTTAATTTGGCCTGAACATTTAAATCCTCTTTTATTACTGGGGGAAAAAACCCCATGTGGCTCCTGACAATTACTTGGAGCCTCATAGTCGTTCTTTCTGAAGAGGGCAGGATGGGTCAGTCATTTCCCAGGGCAGAGGTGAGCAATCATTTTATATGGACTGGCAGGTTTTATAAGTACTCGCAGTGCTCATGAGATCCGATGGGAACATCAGCCCGGCTCTCCCGGCCCTTGGCCAGAGACCATCCCCGAGGGGCTGCTTTTAGGAGCCCTGTGCTTTGGGTTTGATTAAAGCCTCCCGAAAGGCACCTAATTTTTATTCATAGAGATCAAAAGGTGGAGCATTTCCCGTTTTGCTTGATAATTTGTTCCCAGGGTTAATCATCCTCCCCGTTAAAAATGAGTGCCTAATTCTGATATGAATTTGTCTGGCACTAACATCCTGCAGCGGCAGTTTGCTTCCCTTTCCCTGCCCAGTATTTTCTCCCTCTGATACTGCTTAGACGTCCTTACAGCTCCCTTTTTTCTGGCTCCTCGAGTGATTTTCCTCCAGCATCTGCAATTTCGCATGGCTCTTTTTTGTCCTCCCAAATTCCCATCACGGGACTGGTCAGTGCCTCACACACCTTAGGATATATCTCAAAACATCTAAATAATGTACCCAAACCCCAGAGCCTTTCTGCAGGGTTATTTTTCCACTCCGAGATGAAAAAATGCTTCCCAGTTCCCTAAATAAACAGAAGTCGCCGCTCCTTCCTCAAGCAGCTGGTAGGGGCTGATCTCCCTCGAACCGTTTGGGATGCTTACAGCCCCATCGCTGCCATCTCCCTCCCTCGCCCATTTTTGCTTCCCATAACACGGTGACGGACCCGGTGCATGAAGAGATTAGCCCAGTGGCCGTGCCTCGGAGGAACGGCGCTTTCTTTTTATCTCTGGGAAGCAGGCGCGCTGGACGTGAGCCCTGCGGGGATTTATCGGGGTGCCCTGGATCTGCCTCTTCCTCTAGCGCCGGCTCCTTTGCACCCAGGGAGCACCAGACCCAGCAGGAGGGGTGTAAAGGAGGGGTATAAAGGGTTGGGGTTTTTTTTGTAAAAGGCAATCCCATGGCAATTTTGCTGTGAAACGTCTTGGAGACAGCACCAACCACGTCATCTCCTTTGCCCTCTTCTGGTCGCTGCTTTGGAAAGCCTCAGTGATGCTTTGCTTTTTCAGAAAGACACAGAAACCTTTGCAGCTCGTGCCGTTACGATTACGGGGCTGTTTGCAGCCGCAACACGGCTCGAAGCAAAGCGAAATCGCTGGGCGCGGTGCAGAAGGAAAGGGATGCTTGGAAAGGGATGGGGATGTGAAAATGTAAACGAGAAGTTGGCCTGGGAGGTGATGCACAAGGCTGCTGAACCACAGTGTGATAAGGAGGTGGTTGAGACCCTTAAATGCTCACGGTGGTGTTTTGACTCTTCCTTTGCCTCCCTGGCTGCCAGGGACGTAGGGTATAGGTGTGGTATAGGGATATAGGTATGGTATAGGAATGATATAGGTATGGTATAGGTACCAATACCATACGTAACTCTCCTTACCTGCTTCTGGCCACTCACTAACGGATGAACCTGCAGGTCATCTGCAGCATTGAATTTCTTATCCTGTGCCCTAGGACATGAGATGCCGTTTTGATGACCCCCCCCCGCCCCCGGCTTTCTCCTGGTTTTTGGTATTCCCAGCACCTGCAGGCGCTGGGGATCTTCCCCCTGTCTTTGCTATCGGGATGAAAGAGGGAAGGATGGTCCCTTTTTACGGGTTCTTGCCGGTTTTGCAGGCGGGTGCAGATAGCACAGCAGCTGCGGTGGTTGGGAGTGTGGCCAGGGGAGCCGGGATATCCCCATTTTAAAGACGGGAATCCTGAGAAAGGCAGAGATTAAGACAGCACAAAGCTTGTATTTGTAGATGTTTGACTGCATCTCGAGCCCTGTTTTCCAGCAAGAACAGGTTGCTCTGAGCGCTCAGTAAATCAGAGCCCTGTAAATGCTCTCAGAGAAGCACTTAAAAATCGCTTGGTGCTTTTAAAGGTCATGTCCTGTGCTGCGTGTCTGCAACCACCTCGAAACGATGCTGCGTTGTCCAACATCCCACGCAGCGACCATCTCTTAACCTGACGTGGGAGCCCGGTCGCTCCCCAGGAGATCCCGATGTACTTCGCAAAGGAGAGCAGAACCATTAACTCCAGTTTACGATTGGGGAAACCGAGGCACGGTGTGCGTTAGCCCTGAATTCACATCAATTGGCCTCATTTCTCTTTGGTTGGGCTGTGGTTGGAGGTGCAGCCCAAGCGGAGGGCTATCTCCAGATACTTGCAGGTGTTGAGCCACGGCTCTGCTTGGCAAGGCTCTTACATGCCAGTCCTCTGGCTAACGCTGAGAAGGGACACGTATTTTCTGACTGCTTTGGGGGTCTTAGGGGAAAAAATGACTTTTTCCTTAAGTTTCCCACGAGCATCCCTCCCGCCCAGGGAGGATGGAGCAGTGCAGGGTCCCCAGGCGAGCAATCCCGCACATGAATATCAATACCCCCTTCCCATTTTTATTTCATTCCCTGCCTCTTCCTTCCCCATCTCCACGCTTAGAAGAAGCTCCCACCTCCTTGGCAGGGAAAGAAGAGGCTGAAGGTTTGCAGGGTGCGACACAGGTACAGTATTTCACAGCCGGTTGCTTTGTAATGGGATTCTTTTATTGAAAGTTGCTTCCCTGGATCCGGCTCTGATTAACAGATGCAAATCCTGCCCTGCATGCTGACGGATCTGCTCTGCTCCCGGAGCAAAGCCTCCAAGACCCGATGGAAGGCTTCTCAACAACATGAGCTGAGCAATTCAGGACTCGCTTGGACACCTCGACCCGTGTGCTGTGCAATCCCATGGCTGATCCAGCCCATCGGTCCTGAAAAACTCATGTTCAGAGAGAGCAGGATGTGACCCTGGGTGCTTAGGCAGAGGATGAGGGGCTGGCAGGTTGAATTAATGCTGGGAGAGCAGATGCACACTTAAACAAACCATCTGCTTGCAAGAAGAAAACAATGACTTAGTACTTTCTAATTACCATCCCAAAGTCAAGCAATTACTCCTTATTCACACGTGATTACTAAGAATAGCTTAAAATGAATAAACATTTTTAAAAAAAGCTACTTAGTAAATTTTCATTAGCCAACAAAGTGAGTAAGATATTTATACTCCGGCACAGCCCCCATAAATAAAGACAAGACTCAGTAAATGAGTGAATTAGTATTGTGCTTAATTGCTAGAAATTATTATCAGGTTACTACAATTACTATAAATTACCAGCAGGATCAACCCTTTTTATTATTTTTTTTTTAAAAAAAAAAAGGAGAAATCTTATTGATATGCCTTATGCAGTTATAAATAATTTGGGAGGCAAGGGTCCTTTCCTCAGCAGAATTCATATAGGAGACAAGGAGAGGAGAAGAGAAGGGCTAACTCATGCATGGCAGCTCGTGCTTTATTTCTGATGCCACGGCCGCGTGGCTGGGCACAGTGGCCAGCGGATGCCGGCCGTGGGGGTACGTCTGGGACAGGGCTGGGGTTTTTTTGGGTGGGAATTGGCATGGATGGAAGGGATAGAAGCACCAAAATGCATGAAAGCACTGCGGCGGTGCCAAGGACTTCATGATGTCCTCGGTGATCCGATTATCCATGTGCCCGACGATTTCAGCCTTCTGCAATTCCCTTGCACACTCTCTTCGTCACCCAAACACCCACAAGGACACGAGACCATGGACCTGTGGGTGTCACCTCCAGCACTGCTGATCTGGGCCAGCATCTGATCCCACGAGCTTGCACACTCCTGAGCTCTGCTCTAATTCCCACCCTCAACCATTTTCTCACTGCTTTCGTTGCCTGTGGCTCCGGTACCCAAATTGAACTCTTCCTCTATTACCTGCCCTTCAGCATCATTTTCTGCAAGGTGGGCTTCCATAGCAAGGGAAAACCAGGTTGGGATACAGGGAAAAATGCCAAAAACCACGTGATGGATATATTTTGGTGTGCCAGAGACCCAAAAGAAGAAGGATTTAGGCAGGATTTTGGACTTTGTCAGTGTTGGAGGTTTTTCAAGGTGGCCGTGCCGCTGGTGTTAATTCATCTCCTGCATCTCTGGGGTTTAGGGCGATGGAGACAGGCTGGGGAAGGTGTTGCAGGAGCTCTGGAGCTGCCTGCAGACAACCTGAGACCCAAAGATGGGTCTGCGCACCTAAAACCTGTCTGCTGTTTCCAGCTAGATCAGTTGGTCTAATAAAAGATTTTATTTGTCCCTATAAAGTGTCTCCACTCCCAGCCTTAGACCCAACACTTTCCTAGAGCAGACACAGCCGGGAATTTCACTTTGGGCAACACTTCTACAAAATTGGGTGCTATAAATCTTCTCGTTTCCCCTTGTGTGAAACGGGGGACAATGAGCAGGACGTGTGAAGTTTTGATCAGCTGCTGCTGGTGCAGCACACCCGTGTTTTCAGATGAAAAGCCATGAAGGGAAAAAAAAAGCGGTTATTAGAGCAGAAACGCATTAGAAAAAAAGAAGTCTGAATTTCCATTATGGCCCTGGAGCTCAACATCGCTGCAAGCCGTGTATTTCTGTTATTGCTCTGCTTATTAAGACATGTTTTGGTTTCAGATACCCCACCTATGAGCAGCTCAGATTCCAGGGTGCTAATCCAGGGGCCGGGCGGAGGTGTGGCTCACTCGCTCCATGACACTAATTCGGGTCTCAGGGGCATCTCCCCTTGTGCGAGTCTATGGGCAGGTGTCAGGAGCCGATGACTTTGTACAACTCTGCTGTCAGCTCCCCATCACTCAGGAAAAGACACTTTTGCATCGGATCGGAGACACCCTGCTGGTGTTTATGGGTTTATATTAATAACAAGTAGATAGAGCGATGCTGCAAAGGTTGGGGGCGGGAGAATCTGGACCCATGTTTTTACCTCTCGGGCTCACGTGCATACCCAGCAGCAGGCAGATCATTTGCAAACGTTTGCAGATGTGTCGGGTCACGGCGATGCAGCTCGATATGGACCCTCCTGCCCCCTTGAAGGATGGGCATGGGGCTGGAAATGTCTTTGGAAATCAGGTCTAAACAGCCAAAGTTGGCAGTCTGCTCTTGAAAATAATAAGGGAGATTTAAAAGCGAAAAGAAATGCAGAAATACCCAGTGATTTGGCTTCTGCCCCTTGCAAGCTCGGCGGCTTTGCAGCATCCCGGTGTCAGCTTTGTACGCTCATCCTTGCCACCGTGCGATGGAGAAACTTATTGCCCTACGGAAAGGGTTCTATGCCTCCTCCTTCTTGTGCTTCTCTCTCCTTCTTCCTTCCTGCCCTCATCCTTCACCTTTCTGTAAAAACACAGGCCGGGGTCCTGCTCCTTCAATCCTGTAAAAGTGCAGGATAAGCTGTTAAATGGAAATAGCACGAGACCCCGCAGCCGCAAGCTCTCTGCCTTCTTGGATCTCAGTGCTGGGTGCAGGCTAGACCCTACCGCGCCCAAAATGAGCCGAAAGGATGCAGAGCTGAGAAACGACCAGGAGGAACGAATGGGAAGGGAAAATGAAGATGTTGCAGGTGAGAAAAGGGAGAAAAGGGATTTGAAGAGTTCTCCCCCCCAAATCCACCTGGTGTATCGAGGCTTAAATTCGTGCTACCCCGTTGCTAAACCCTTCTCTGCGCCGGCATCATGCTGACCCTTGGAAGAGCAGCCGATGGCTTTGCAAGGCAAACCCCCTGTAGATTCCGTCCCCACCGACACCGTTTCATCCGTGTAGTCCACTTGGCCTATATAGGGGTTAGATATGCATCCCTGGGATGAGGCGGTGCTGGAGAGGAAGATGGATAGGGCGCAGGAGCAGGCTCTCTCCCCCAGTTCCTAAACATGAGTCAGCAGGATCCCTGTTTTCAAAGCTGGCTGCTCTCAAAAAGGCATTTGCATTTCAGAGAGATCCTGCTTTGCTCTCCCACTGACAGTGTTTAGCTTTTGTTTAAAAGCAGGGCTCCTCCGCAGCTGCAAAAGGGGCCGAGCGGAGGAGACAAGAGGCAGGAGCCTCTGGGTTTGATCATTTCTTCCTTTGTCTCTGCCAGCCGAGTCCCTTGCCAAGAGGAACCTCTTTCAAAATCCAAGGCTCATCAAAAATAAAAGAGGCTAAGCAGGGGGATGCGGCTGGGATGAGCACACACGTGTGTTCAAAGGCAAATTTGGGAGAATTCATCCACCCGGGGTTAGGCACCTCCATCAGCCTGGGGTGTCTTTGGGGTTAATCACCCCAAACGGCTCATCCTAATGTTGTCTGCCGGAGGAGACTCAAACAGAGAGCACCTGCGGAGAGGAGGCTTATAAATCCCTCATGCTTTTGAGTAGGAGATTGCTCTGCAGCTCCGTGCTAAAATCCATCGCCTTCCCATGCTATGCTGTGCATCCCTTGCCTTGCACCCCAAAACTCCCAGGTCCCCCCAACATGGCTGTGGCCATGGCAGTGGCTGCATAACATCCCCACTCACATTGCAACGCTTACATTTTTATTCCCTCTTCATGCACGTTTACTTTGGCCAACAGAAAGTGCCCGGTGCTGCCGTCAACTTATTTTTTTCCTTATAAACTGCTCCACCACCATTGGCTTCATTTCCAACCAGCGGCGAATATTACACACGTAATGTGGAGCTCCTCATGAATCACCCCGTCTGTGCGACTCGGGTGTTTTCTACATTTGCAGCCAACAAATTTCAGCCTCCCGGGTGTTTGCAAATTGCTCATTTGCTCCGACGTGCCCAGCTTCGTGCGTGGTCTCCCGAAACATCATGTGCTTCGTGCCTGGAGAATCATATGCTGATGCTCTAATGCAGCTGGACCGTGCGGCCACGGCGGAGGGGACACGATGGCACGAGCAGTATCCCTGCCATATCCCCTCTAATCCACCATCTCCGATAAGAAAGCATTTCTTTTTCTGCAGAGGAATGAAAAATAGGTGAATAAAAGCATGAAGAATAAAGTTTGAGGTTTCCATTTGGAATATTGCAGCTGAGTAATGATTGATATAGAAATTGAGGAAAATTGGGGGAATTTTGAGGTCATGGGGATCCAAATAAGCCTCCGTAGGAAATAATGTCACCGTAAGAGGAGCAGCAAAGCCAGTGCCCTGCGTTGGTTCCTGGGCATCGTTTTGCCTTGCTCATGCCAGCAGGTTTTTGCCTTTTGCTTTCCTTTCCTAACGGTCACAAAATAACAAGTCATAATATATTTCCGTGAAGACAAGGTTTAAGGCTGCGGGGGAATTTCTAAATCGGAGCGGTCTGAGGGCATCGCGTAGGACCGGGATGGGGTTTGCTATTGCAGAGATGTCTGTGTTGGGGATTTTGGTTTATATACTGGGAGGTTTAACCTGAGAGCTGAGGATGGGAAGTTTAAGATATAGAGACCCCAAACAGAAGTTTCTCAAGTAGATCTGGTTCCCAGAAAATGCCCTATATGTGTTCTGGAAAGCAAACTAGCCTAAAAAATTGGAGTTTAGGCTTGTTTGCAACTTCTCACGATATTAAATGATCAACTCTTGAATTGAATGTTTTTGTTTTCCTTTGGTTCTTATTTCTTTACAAATAAAAACTCAGTTCTCTGATGCTTTCTTCCTCTATTGCTTCTTAAAGAAAAAGCATTAAAAAAAAAAATAAGGGAAAACATCCCCCCACCACCTTGAAAGAAATCTGTAAAACACTAAACCTCGATTATTTTTCCCCAAGACGTAGTTGCAAAGTCTCTTGGACACCGAGATGCTTTTATTTTTCCTCACTCCCTACCCCAGTTCCAGCGAAACAATTCCCAACCCTTCATTTTCAGATGACCATGGCCTGAAGTTGCTCCTGGCATTAGCATTCACCGCAAAGCCAGCCCTGAAATCAAACACTGCTGCTCTGCTCCGGTATCTTTTTTTCCCTCTCTGCATTCATTGCGTTGCTGTAAATCAATCCTATCAGCTCCTGAGTAAATAGAATCACTTCAAAACATTCAAATAACCCTACATGTATCTTTTTTTTTTTTTGTACAGAAGAAGAAAAATCAGAACCAGTAAGGGAATGAATAAGTAAATACAAAAAAAGTATGTAGTTTGGTGATTTTCTTTCATGCTTGCGGGCTTTCTCCTCATTCAGGTGTTGGGTGGCTTAACAGATTCCCCATATTTTGCTGACCCACGGTTAGAGTTTGCTGGGGTTTTGCTTCCAGTGGATGGAAATAGTGGGAAGTGGGTGGGATGTGCGACTCAGAAGGGCTGGTGGGACCCATTGCATCTGCACGGTGCCATCAGAGAAGGTTTTCTCCCCAAGATTTTGGGGTAAAATGCTCATTTGCAAATCTGCATTTACATTTGCAAATCTCAAATCCCACGGCATCTCACAGCTCAGCCCATGTCAACCCTGGGCTGGCATCGCTGTTGCCTCTTGGCTGCACCAGTGAGACAAAACCCCAAACCCATCCTGGGGTCTTGGGCTCAGCCTTGCTGGAAAAGATGCTGAAGCTCAAGGACCTTTTGAAGTGGGCTGTGTCGAGCCTCATTTTTGCAAAAGGAGCTCGCAGCCCCCCAGTGCCAGCCCCGGGGTGTCCCCATCCTTTTTGCATGCAGCAAGGCACCGGGGTTTTACCACCAGCCCTGAGATTCGGGGTGATGATGGGAGAAGCATCACTGCACAAGAAGAAGTCAGGAAAAAAATAAATTAAAGCAAACTAAAGTCTTATAGCTGAGTACTACTAATAACAATATATTATGGCAACAGGAGAGGCACAGGAAAGGCTCGGTGTATTTATAGACCTAACTAACTAACCCTCGGATCCAGGTACCACGTTTTGACTCCATACCACCTTCTCCACTGGATTTTCTTTCTGCCTGAGGATTATTTTGGAAAGAGTTATTATTATCCCTGCTTTATCGCTCTGCACTAGGGGGAACTCTTACTTTCCGCCACGACAATTACCGAACCCTCGCGGAGAGCCACTTCAAGGAATCACAGCCTCTGCTCCGCCGCTGATTGCAGACAGACGGGGTGATGTTGCTTTACCAAGAGGATGGTTGATTAGGTATCAAGCTTCATCTCCCCGTTACCTGCAGATGGTATTTTTGTCTGTATTAAACGGGCAGTTTAAAGCCTCTTAATTATTAAAACAGTAGCTTGTGATCTGTTTTAGTGGAGATTTCTTTTTTTTTTTTTTTTTACCTTTTCTGGGAAGTTTTAACTTTCTTTTCCTTCCATTTGCTGTTTCAAAAAGCAGACATGCATGCACACAAGTGCACGTGTCTCGCTGCTCTGCTGTTTTGCTCACCTCCAGCTCGTTCTATCCTCTAAACCACTCATCGCTGCCTCCTACCCCACCTTCCCAGGCTGATACAGACCTATCGAGAATATAATCAGAATAAAGTCAATTAAGGACAGGATTAGACTGAGAGGAGGTTAATAGGACTGTGACAATGAGACATTTATTCACAAGTCTTTCCCTTCCACCCTTCACTGTCCAAGCTTATTTTTCCCAGGCCCATCAGAAATGAGCTGCATGCTAAAGTTTCGCCAAGCACGCCGCGATCTGTGCAAGGAAAGCCCTGATGAAAAATTAAAAAAAAAACCCAGAAAAGGAGTTTTTGGACCCAGTGACCCCTCGTGCCAAAACTGCCCCAGCCCCGCTATGTGCTAGGTGGTAACCCCCTGGGAAATGAGTGTTTCTGCTCTCTGAAAACACGAGTTTCAGCTTTTTGCTCTTCATTTTGTGTTACCTTCTGCCCTTACTCTCCGAAAGAGTTTTAGAAGAACCCAAATATCATCATTTTGAGGTCCAGCACACGTGGCAAACCTTCCAGTCGAGCAGCAGCAGCCCCATTTTTGGGTGGTGGATGGCACAGCAGCAGGAGCACAGTTGCACCCTGAATGAGCGAGGCTGGAAATTTAATCACCCTACCAAAAGCTGAGTGTAGGGTTTTATTTCTGAGCGATTTTACCACACAGTTGCTTGGAGACGACCATTCCACGACCAGAAGTGCTCTCACAGCTTTGCATCCCCACTGCAATTGCACCATGAGGACCTCTTCTCCCTGAGTGGCTTCTCCAAGCTCTTCAACCACCTCTGGGGCAGCTGAGCAGGACATACTTGTGGCTACCAAAAGCACACGTTGTTTCCTCTCCCTGGAAGAGGACTGAAATGACAGCAAAAAACCAAGGAGTATTTGGAGGTCGAGAGCAGCTGAGGGTTTGCGGAGTTATTGTTGCGGTTGTTTGCATGGATAACGAGCCCACCTGAAAGTATGAATAAACCCTGAATTATACAAAAGCTTGAGAATAGCTGGAAATGGAGTGGAAGGAGGTGTCTACGCAAATTCCTGTCTATTTTTATTGTTTCCACTGTGATTTTCCCAGCTTGCTGTGATGAGAATTCAATTGAGAGTCAATGGTACTGGCTGCCTTCTCCAGCTGGGCACATCTGTAAATCCCATGGGGGACTGGCTGTTTTTTTCGGCTGGCCAGTGGGCATCCCAGCACTCAGTGCCATTCTGATGGGCATGGTATAAGCCATGAAAATAAAAGGATGGTGCCAAAATCCCAAAGACTGTGAAGAAGCAATATAGCCAGTGCAGAGCCTGGGAGATGTCTCAACCCTACCAGGAAATATCTATTTTTTGGGGAGAGGGATGTTTGGACCACGACACTCTTAACGGTCGTGAACGATTTCAGATCATCTGGCTCCTGTCTTTGGCAGCTTTGGGTTTAATCATCTAAATATATGATTTTTTGGTTTTGATCCTTGGGTTATTGATACATATTCCCCTGTGGGTTTGCCGGAAGGGCCAGATCTGGCCTTAGGGATCATGAGCAATGGCAGAAAAAATGGAGAGAGTACATACAAAACTATTCTGAATAAAGTACTCCTATAAGTGCTCCTAAATAAGTACTTCTCCTGCCACGATTCCATCTGCACCTGCATATTTAATACTGGAATGGATAGTTTCTCCCCGATTTGTCTAATCCTTTGCTTTCACCCCATCTATGATTTGGATTTCCACAAAATCTTTGGAAATGAGTTCCACAGTTCAATCAATTATTTTCGTTAAACTTGCCTCTTGCTAATTTTATCCAGTGCCACTTCAATCTTAAGACGCTTGCAGAAATGAGGATTTTCATTTCGCCTTCTCTGTGCCATCAACGGTTTGTAAACCTCCATCAAATCCTCCTTTGGCTGCCTCTTTTCCAAGGTAAGAAACCTGAGTTATTTAATCTCCTCTGGTATGAAAGCCTTTGTACCTTTTCTAGTTGTACCCATGAGGAATGGATTTCATTAAGCAATAAAAGCTCGTTTGTCTGGTTTAACTTAATTCGCTTTCTGAGATGCAGGAAGGCGAGTACCCAGGTGGGGTGAGAGCCTCAATAACTCCTCCTTAGTTGCCCTGAATTCCCTCATTTTATACAAAAAATCTGTAATATAAGGTTGATATCCCAAGCACTAGAGGCTGTGTGCCTAATTTTTGCAGAGGGGCAGCAAATTCCCAAGATTTGATGTCCTCCGTGGTTTTTGAGTGGACTTTGATGCAGGTCCCATGTTGACCAAGATGTGAAGCAACACCCAAAGCAAGCCCTGGGTCCGTACGTTGTCCTGGGTGCGGGGACGTTAACTGAACCCAGAAAAGCTTGCTTGAAAGGAGATAAGAGTTAAAGAAATCATGCTGGGAAGTGCAGAGGTTGGGGGAACCGCTCTACAAACACACACACGTTATTTTCGGTGCCACGGTTGAAGAGCATTTCGTCTCGTTTCTGTGCTCATGTTCATGGTTGGGAGAGAGATGCCCACGGAGAGCAAACGCTGCAGAAAAAGCACAGCCACTTTTCTGAGAGCTTTTGAGAACTTATTTTTTGGAAAAAATAATCCCGTTATTTTCACATTTCTCTCGTCCTTCATGTAGGTGTCCTCAAAATGACCTCAAAATGATGATGACCTTGGCTGGGTTTCAGGGATAGACTCCTACCACCTCCGTGTTGGTAAAAAAGCAACAAAATTCATCCCATTCCACTTCAAAACTTCACAAAGTCTCTATTCATTTGTCCCCATCGTCTTCCCAGGAGCCGACTAATCCTCCTGCAGCCAAGAGCTCGCTGCCGGCTTCACCTCTCGGGGGAGAGACTCACCCTCTCCCAGACCTTTTGTGAGAAGTGGCACCGTTATCCAATTTCCTCCTAATTGCGCTAACAAGGATGAATTAGGACTTTCATCAACAGGGGCGAGCGATCGGTTTGGAGTCAGCCATGGGCGACGGAGCCAGAGATTAAACAAAACTATCATGTTAATGTCTAATAATACAACAGCAAGTGGAAATTAAGCACAAGACAAATATGCTGTGCCGGCGACATTGGAGAGTTTGTTCTTTAAACACAACGTTATTTTAAAGGCAATGCTATTATTAGGGCCATCTAACTTAATTTCGTAGGCATAATAGAAAAGTAAATGTGCCGCAGTTGCACTTTATGTGCAATTTCGAAAACAAACCCAAACTGGGGGAGAATGCTGCATGTTACTGAAATAGCCACTCCAGCTAAATTCCTCTCTGATATACGTTAATTATCTCCAGCAGGGAACGGACGATTTCATTTGGAGCCGCGGCAGTCGGCTGGATGCTCCCCGCGATGGGAGCGAACCCCGTGACGTGCCGAAAAAAAGCGAGAGACGCTGCGGGGTCCCCCCCATCACACTGCAAAATCTAGAGGGATATTTTAACCCCTGGTTTGCCGTCACCTTGACACGAGGCAAGAGGATTTATTCTTTGGTATGGATCCACATTTATCATCTGGATGCTCATAAATGTATCACTGATCATTTTCCTACAGCAGCAGGTTTGTTGGGCGGGTCTGGCATTTTTTCCTGCTTTGTCCAGTGGGAAAATATTTCCATCTGGGGTGATGGGGTTTGTCCTCCCAAAAATGCCCAAGGAAAGCTTTCCTTTAGCGTGTTAGCATAAGCAGTGGGAGGCAGTGCTGATAACTCCCCCCTTCGCTTGTGCAGTGCAATCTCGGGATTGATCTGAGTGTAAAGTGATGCAATCCAATTCCCCTGCACGCATTTTGTTTTTTCCAGCGGTGATATCATTTTTCCCTTTTATTAAGTTGCATAAAAACTGTGTCTTAGTGCTCGAACATCTCATCCTGCACGTAAGGGAACGTTTTAGATGGGCAGCAGCACTGAAAGCCCTCTTTCTTTATTAATATCCAGCTCTTCTCTGGGACATTACCCCCTGTTTTATGGCAAACAGGGAGGTAGAGCAGGTTGTAATGGTCATGCAGCGGTACTCAGATCTCATGCTTTTGGGGTTATCTCCTTTTTGGTGCATGTCACCTCTCCTGGACCCCAAGGACAGGTTCACAGTGGTGTAAATCTGGCATCAGGGTGGGCTTTTGGCTGGTGATGCTAAGAAGGGGCTGATTTGTGCCTCTATGAGCACCAGGAGAGCTGGGCGTTGCACTGCGGCTCATGAGTGCTTCTGACAAATCACACCGGGAGCCATCTCCTCTCTGGCCCCTTCCTGAGACAGCTCACGAGGGTCTCACGAAACCTAAAATAGCAAAGGGGAAAGGTTGCAAAACGCTTCCCATCCCATCGTTTATGTCTCATCGACGCTGAAATGCTTTCTCCCCCGGCCGGTGCATTCAGCGCATATTAAACACAATATGAAATTCCGTCTCAGAAAACCCCAGAGATGGCTCTATCGACTGTCCTTTAAATAGAATTAAAATTGACCCGAGACAGATCTGCAAGCCTATTGAATTACACAGTCCACCACCGAGCTCAGGCTGGCCTTGCAGGAAGAAATAAAAGAGCCCGGAACAGAAATGAGGTGGACATGATAACATTACTTTGGGAACCTCTCAAGGTGGACTTGCACAAATATGTGGCGTGAACCAAGCAGGGAATAAAAAATTAACCCCTTCAGTGTGGGTTGCATGAGTTTTTTGGGTGCAATGGGTGAAGGGCAAGAAGAGGGTGCAAGATGCATCATGGCAAGGTGATGAAGAAAAATGCAGAGCCTGTTCATCCCCCTGTTCTTCCTCCCCAGCATCATGCTTTGAGCTCCACATTAAAATAATTAACGTGGCATGAAGAGAAAAAACCCAGGAGCTAATCTGCTGTGATTTTCCGAAACCTGTCCCCCTCCTCGGCCTTGTTGTAGGAGATGGGAAATGCACGGGATTGCTTAGTAATGCTTTTCAACTTTTGACTGGCACGTATGCATATAGTGCCTGTGCATCCAGCTGCCTATCTATAGGCCATCTAATGGGCTCCGGTGGGAGCCCAGCCCATGGTCCGCAAATCAGCAAACCTGGAAACTCATCAGCGCTTCAGGCATCAGTGGCATTTTAAAAAACCTTTATCATGAGTGGAATTAACAGGATACATCCCTCTGGAACCTGTTAGCTATTTTATTCAGACCCCCACGGACAAAAAAAAAATAATATGCATCTATTTTGTTTGAAAAAAATTGTTTTTAGGGCATTTGTACTATTCAAGGCTGTGCGACGCCAGGGGACAACGGGAGGCGTTTTATCAATTTTGCTTGTTGGTTGAGGCCGAAGATATATAGGTCGCTTGGCAGGGTAAAAATGAATCACTGTAAGCACGGATAGCCTCTCCTTGCCGGGGTATCCCTGCCTTGGAAAGCAATATCAGGTCGGCAAGAAGGTCCCGGTGATCCAGGTGGTTTGGGGCTGAATGCCCTGGCAGAAAAGCGCAAGGGGAGCAGCAGGATATATATAAGACACCATGCCTTGGTAACCCCGCTGAAATATTTTCTTATCCTTCTCTCTTTGGTGCAAACATTTGCACATGATGTTATCTCCTTGGTCTCCAAATGGGAGAAAATGATGGTATGGCTTGAGAGCTCACCCCTGATTTATACCTTCGTGCAAGCCCAGCACAACCCAACCCCAGCCGCAGCTATTATTAGCCTTTAAAGATTTTAAAGAAAAACTATATAAATCTTCCCTTGTGCCATAAATACATTTCTGCCTTGGGAGACCACGAAGAAGCTCATTATACCACATCCTGAGAGAGGGGCATGTGTCATCTGCAGTGACAAGCCATGCATCCTCAAGTTACCTCGCCGGCCGGGCCTGGGGAGCATTTGCTGAAGTTAAAAAGAGTTTGATGTTTGCTCAGGGCAGAGGAAGAGAAGATGCTCTATTTTGGCAAGGCACGAGCCCAGGAAACAGGATTCCTGGGTTTCATTCCCCCTGTCTGGCCCCAGCAGGGAAATATAAACTATAAATTAGAGGGAAAAAAATTGTGGAAGGCTGGATTTGAGGGCTGCTGCAAGCTGTTTTGTTAGGTGGGTCATTTTTTCGCAGGTCCCAGGGCTTTTCTGCAGGTGAATGCAATGTTCATACCGGAAAAAAAAAGAAAAAAAAAAAAAGAGAGGGAGGTTTGTGTCTGCATGTGGGTCCAGCGCAGTGTCTGATGATGCTCCATGGACCTGGGACCAGAAGCCATCCCTGAGGAATTTCATGGTGCAATCGCCGCTTTCTTTTTCTCATGGATGGAAACAGCTGGATGAAAAGGAGTTATTCAGCTCAATAATTCCAGCTAGACCACTATACCTGATGTGGGTCTTCCAATTCAAACCGACCCCAAACCTCCACAAAGTTTTCCAGCGTGCTTTTTCACTACCATAGGGTTGAAAAACTTCCCTTCCCCTATAGGTACAAGGTGCAGCTATAGATCTCTATTAGCATGCAACGCGGAGCAGCAATCTCTGTAGTACAAACCAGTTCTCCAGATTGAGAACTTGCCAAGTGTTGGATAAGCTGTAATAAAGTCTCTTGTTGTAAGAGCACCCCGCTGACACAGGCTCTGATCTGAAAGGAGTGGGAGCAGAATTAAATTCCCTCGGCTGAAGCCTGTCCATTATTCTCGGGCATTGGATTGCAGGAGCCGAAAAAAGCCGCTCTGGAAGCAATAAAGTGCTTGCTACGGAGAGCCCTGAAGTGTCGTGTGTGTTTGGCATCGGGAGAAATCGCAGAAGGCAGCTTCAAAATCACAGCGGCTGCGGCTACGCGGGGCTTACAAGAGGTTTTTTTCGGGGGGAAAGACACAATCCTGGGAAAAGGGATGGGAGCTGGAGAGCAGGGAGGGAGCGCTGAGCTTGGCTGCACATTGCCTAAAGCCCACCCGATGCAGAGATCTGCTAAGCAGCGTCAGTCCCGCAGTGCCTGGCTTCAGGCAAGTCACTTCAGGCCACGTTTTTAATATAGTTCGAAACCGAAAGGTTCAGCCAGGTGCCTTGTGGGATTTGCAATAATGTCTAAGTGTTTCAAGTCCTTGAAAACCTGCAAAATGGGTGAAGAACGAGCTGAAGTCAAGGGAGCAGAGCAGCAGGGACCTGGTGCACACAGAGCATGGGTGTTGCATGGCTTACCCAGGGGAGAACCAAAATGGGTTTGCTCCAAAATACCCTGGAGTTTCTACCTTTTCATACCAAAGAGCCTGAAAAGATGCTTTTCAGCCTGAAAAGCCTTGCATTTCATCCTCCAAATCTTGTCCGTCCACCTATCAGCCCCATCTCCCATCCCCGCTGCCGAGGGAAGAGCCTTCCTTCTCCGGCGCTGGCTGAATGGTTTTATTAAGATGCATCTTGTATCGATGCCCTTTCCTCTTCCTCCCGTGCCATTCCCCTGATCTTTGTGTCAGCTGCAAACTTTATCAGGGGTGACGTGATGTTTTCTTCCAGGTCATTGATAAAAATGTCAGATAGCAGCAATCCGGCCCTTGCAGGCAGCGGGGAGCAGAAGACCCTGTTGATTCCCACTTCGAGAGGTGCCTTTTGAAACTTGTCAACCAGCCAGTTTTTAATCCATCTAATTTCTGCCACGGTGATTTCCTACCTTCCCAGTTTCTTAATCAAGATGTCATGCAGGACCCAACCTTGCAGGAGCCCGAGTACATTACGCTGACAGCGTCACCTTTATCAGCCCAAATTTATAACCTCATCAAAAAAAGATATCAACTTAGTTGAGCAAGATTTATTTTCCATAAATCCTTGTTGATTGGCATCCTTTATGTTATTCCCTTTAATTCCTTATTAAACAAGTCCCGTACCAGACATCCCATTATTTTGCCCAAAATCAATGTCAAGCTGACAGGGCTGTAATTACACAGGTCATCTCGTTTATCCTTCCTACATATTGGCACGACGTTCGTTTTCTTTCAGCTTTCTGGATCTCTCCCAGTGCTCAAGGGTTTATTGGAGATCAGTATCGCAGGCTGACCTATATCTGACTGGGTGGCACAGGCAGGGATTGGATTATTATGCATCCCATATGGAGAGCTCATTATTAATCAAAATTCAAAGATATTTCAACTCTACCCTTATGGGGTTTGAACCAATTTCTTACAAGCCATGGAGAAAATGGGCAGAAAACAGCTAAAACCAAAAAATATGCTCATCATATACGCACAAACACCCCAAAATACATTGGTGCTCCGAAATCCCAAGGGTTTTGACATAAAGGCATGTGTATATGGATGTGCGTAGTGAGGACTTTCTATAAATGTTTTTATTTTCACTGCAACCCTGGTTTTCTGGCCCAGGAATATTTAGCTCGTGCCTGGGCAAGTGTTTGCTACTTACACTGACGGGGCTTTCACGTTGCAATCTTTATTTCTCATTTGGGTTATAGACACTTTCCAGCATCCACTGCCTTTGAACCTATAAATTAAAACTTCCACGTACCCTGTCATCGCTCCCAGTTCAGCAGGACAGAATATCTATCTGGGCATGTTTTTTCTTGCCGCTACCTCAGGTGAAAGCCGTGCTATCAGCTCGACACCTAACGCTGTTTGGACAGGAGTGTCAAAGGCAAAGGAAAGCATTTTTCATCAAAGCTGCTAGATTTCTCGCCCAATTTTAAGCGGATGGCGGCTCAAGCAGGGCATCCTGTTTCAGCCCCATTCCTTTGCCCTGGAGATTTTCAAAGGAGCCTCTGGCTCTGATCTACACGCAGAGCATCCCCTGCCCTTTCAGAGCAGCTCCTTCTCCTGCACTCGACAACAGAAAGCGGCTCAGCCCGTGCAGAGGAGAGCGATACAGGGAAAGGGGGAGCTATGAAAAGCTTAAAAACAAATTCCCTGGAAGCAAGGATTGGATCGGAGCTGGTGCCGCACACATGGGATTGTAAAATAATTAGGAAGGAGGATTGTATTTTTATATTTTTTGTTATTAGGATGTATTTCCCCCAGGGCCCCGTTGCACCTGCCTGATGCTGGGAGGTTTTATCCTCTTTTTTTGCGCTGATGTTGGGATTTACCTCTCTTTTCTCCTCCTAAAATTCAGCTTCCCCCACTCTGTTACCCCAGGATGTAGGAATAATTTTTACTTGGGCTAGGAGAGAACCTGAGGCAAAGAGGCTGAGCCAAGGTAAGGGCAGCAGAGAGGGAGCACTTTCGGGCTGTATTGCAACCTACTGC
Organism: Calonectris borealis; assembly: GCF_964195595.1. NCBI lineage: Eukaryota > Metazoa > Chordata > Aves > Procellariiformes > Procellariidae > Calonectris > Calonectris borealis. The sequence continues at coordinate 7,471,521 of NC_134335.1, read as the reverse complement.
TGCTCCCCTGGGGCTGAGCAGCTTGGGGTTCAGGGTTACTTCTCTTCCCAAACCTGCCAAAAATTGCTGCAACCCTCCAAGAGTGACGAGGTTAACATCTCCATGGGTTCTTGGGGGACCTACTGAATTTTGAGCTGCTCGTTGGCCAAGATCAACATCCTCTCCTGCAGCCAAGCCAGGTGAAATCACGACCTGGTTCCTCACCCATCTCTCGCAGCCCCAGGGAAGCCACAGTTGAGGCTGGCCAGGTATAAAAAGGCTCCCCAGTGTCACCAGCCTTGCGGGATATGGCTTTTTCCAATCTCCCCGCCTTGTTCGAGGAGTTTCATGTCTGCGAGCATCACGCTGGGTGCTTGCCTCTCCGGCTCCAGGCCTCCCCGAGGATATGACAAGCCAGAACACATTGCAGAAGGAGTTCAAAATTATCTATTGCCAACATCCACTTAATCCATCGTGAGGAGAAGCAAAAAGCTCTCCAGGCCTGCAGGAGCTCTGAACAAGCCGCCGTTTCTTATGCTGAGCCTGTGTTCCCACTTGTCAGTTTGATTTCTCAATGCTTTACAATCTCTGGTATTCTCGGTGAGGATACGGCATCACGTCCATCACCCGTTATCAGTAGGTCCCCGTGTTTCCCTTTCTTCTCTCTCAGCCTCTTTGCAATCTTGAACCAATGAAAAAAAAGAAGGAAAAAAAAAAAAAGAAAAAAGGAAAAGAAGAAGAAACAGCAGCAGCGGCTTTTCAGTTTCTTATCCGCTGCAGCCTGGATTACATCCAGGCCTCTTGCTATGATCCTTCAAGTTCCTGCTAAACACGTCCTGCATCTCCCGATAACATTAAATCTGCATCTCTGTTGGGTTTATCAGCGCTTCTGGGGGCAAACGGGGCTGGTGCGTGAGGAAGGAACAGCATTGCAACAGGTTATGGCGTGTGAGGAGACGGGGTGGAGGAGCACAGACACCCTCCTGGGGCTGATTTACTCCCAGTTGAGTCTGGGTACGGGTGAATCTAAGGGAAGCAGGACCACAACAGGATACCTGCACGCTGGGTTGAGTTACCCAGAAGATGATGGATTTGCAGAGCCCACAAGGCCCCCAGGATGTACAAGGCTGAGGCAGTGCAGGTCAAAGTTTCTAGGGATAAATAAGTTGATTTTTCTATCCCATTACTCAGGATGCAATTAAGAAACCAGTATCCCATCATAGCCCTGCAGCTGCTGGTAAGTGAGGATTGTTGGAGCAATGAAATGAAACTCCAAATTCATGCAGGAAGCTAATGAAGAGAAAGAGAGTCTTATTTTGGACTCATTACAGTCAGCAATGATGTCCAATTAAGAGAAATCCACTGCATATCCCCAGCAGTGATTTAAAAATAGCAGATGTAGGTTTCAATTCATCTTGGGCTCAAAAGGAAGGGAAGTGGGGCTTTAACTCTTTTAGTGCACTTTCTGCTTCATGAGGGCAAGGCATGACTTGAAATCAGCTTCCATGAGTGCTGACAAAGAGTATCCCCAGCCCATGTTGGCAAACCCTAGCCTGTTGGCCATCAAGGTCTGTTGGCCATCAAGGTCTGTTGGCCATCGGAGCTGTTGGCCATTGGGTCTGTTGGCCATCGGGGTTGTTGGCCACTGGTACTTTTGGCTATTGGGGTTGTTGACCATTGGGGCTGTTGGCATGGGGGCTGTTGGCGTAGACTGTTGGCCATAGGCATCTTTCCCCTAACCTGGTCTCTACAGGACCAGTGGAACTGTGGCTAAAATTCATTAGGGTTCAAAGTCCTCATAACTGATGTAAAGAAGGGCTGTGTTTCCCCTTTATTATTTCATGAAATCACCGTGGAGATGTGGGGGAATTAAGATGCCTGGACCTTAACACGGATGATTTCTAAGGCGCATCTGAATTGAGCATTCACAAGACTTACGGCTTGTTTTGGTCATAACGCCAGTGCAGCCGGTCTTGTGCATTGATGTTATTGATACAGCCAGTAATTACATTTTCACATAGGCATTTTTTCTGTGTGTCTACACTGTGTTTATTACAGACTTTCAATTATTCATTTTTTCCCCTCTCTTGTCATCCCTCCCTCTCCTTCTTTGCCTATTTTTTTTCCTCCTTGTCTTATTTTTCATCTGTCCTTTGGCTTTTTCTCCACCTCTAATTCCTATGTTTCCAGACCATCTCTCTAACGTGGACAAGAACCCTGAAGACCAGACCTTGTCCCCACCCCCAGATGACTTTGGCTGGGAGTGGGATATCTCCTCTCCGTTCAATTTTCTCCCCACCCTTTGCCCCAGCTGATTTTTCCGCACCGTCAAGCTCCTGCCACAAACCTCCCCAGTGCCTTTTCTGTTATAGAATGAGAAATAAAAATGTGGTGCTGTTGTTGCTGCTCATCTATCTGCCGTGCCTAGGTGAATAATGCAAGGAAACATGTATGTATTTATACAGCAAATGGGAAAATACATTTCTTAAGATGAATGAGGTTGTTTTCAGCCTTGATGCACCCAATAAAATAACCCGGTATCAAGAGGGAGGTTTATTTTGAAGTCTGGACGTGTCATAATATCAGCTCCCAACCAGGACTTCAAATTACATAAATCAGAGAGAGGAAGAGAGGGGAAAGGCCGGGAGAGCAGCGAGCACAGGGGGAATATGGGCGTATAAAAAGCTGGGCATGAGAAAGCAGGTGTGGGATGTGCAAACATGAGGACGCATCAGTGGGACCTGCTGGATGGATACGTGAGCTGAGCTGAGCTTTGACACCAGCTTTTGTGTCTCATCTTTCTTTTGGCTCATGCATTTTCCCCTCCGCACTTGGGTCAAATTCCTTGGGAAAATCTCCAGGGGTCTGGAAAACCACCGTGTGTTACCGGGGGGGGGGACGACACACCAACCATGAGCTTGTCCCCAAGCCTCTGGGGACAGCAAGCCCTACCTAAGGGAACCCTGCTGTCCCCATCTAGATCAGCTTCAAAACCCTTTGGCTTTCCATGTTTCCACCACCAACCACACCGAGAGCCTCGTGCCAGCCAGAAAATTTTGCAAATGAGCAGAGGCGTTGTGATAGGTTTACGAGTGAGCAGTAAGTTGATTTTTGATGGGAAAACAGAGTATTTTCTCTACAGAAACCATTGGCTTTTTAATACCCCCCCATAAAACAGAGCTGCCAAGTTTTTGTGTGTTGGTGTGCAGATTTCTGCTTTCCCAGTGGAAACTTAGGGGGGTGTTTGGCATGGCACATGCTCTTCCCAGCTGAAAACTCAGTTTCCTGCCAAAGCAAAGTGGGGGAGATGTGGAAAAAAAAGCGTGTAACAAGCCGTAGGCTTTATGTCACAGCTTTGCCTGGCACGAAGGAAAAAAAAATAATCCCATGCTGCCTTCCTACAGCCTGGGGAGAGCTTTCCTTGCTCGCAGTGTAACACAGAAGTGTAAAGCATGTTGTGATCTCAATTTAGGATTACCGCTGTTATTTATCTGTGCGGCGTCATCTAGATAAGGAGCAAGAGAGGAGCCTGAGGGTAAAAATACTGCTGGTCTTCAGGAGTCACCGGGCTAAAGAGATGCCCCACCGCAGCGCTCACTCGTGCTACAGCAGCTGGTCCTTCCGTGGAGGATTTAGTGGCTTTGAGGGGAGTTTAACAACTGGGTTTGTTCTTGGGAAGAAGCTGTAGAAGGAAATATTTCCATTAAAAACCTGTGGCAGAAGGGGTTGGCTCCATTTGCATGGTTGAACTTCAGAGAAGGCAGCTGCAGCCTGAGCACGCTTTTCCCAGATAAAATGTTTTTTTGGGGGGGAAATGAAGAATTTCTGATGTTTTGGAGACACAGTTCCCGGTGCAAAAATACCTGCTCCCCACATAGTTTTCCTCCCCCAAAGCTTGCTTTTTGGGGGAGACCTTGCTAAAGCCAAGCAGGAGGAGCTTCCTAAAGCCCAAACCACCTGGGGATGTGGCTGCAGAAACCCCTTTAGGAGAAGTGGACAAGTCAGGGTCACCCAATAAATTTGTCTACCCCACTCCAGCTTCGTCCTTGTCACTGTGGCTGTATTTGTTGCTTGCAGCAGATCGGTCTTGCAGGGGATGTCTCACTTACTGGGAAGGCTTCATTCCCAATAATTTTCAGACGTTGCTGCCCTCATGATTTATCCTCCTTTGGTTTAGATCTCATTTTTCCCAATTTTACCTTTGTCTCCTGGAAACCTTGTCTATTTTAGTGCAATTTCCTCTCTCTCTCTGGCTCACCAGCTCCCTGTAGCCCAAATTTGTCTTCTTTTCATATTTATTTCAGTATTTGTCTTTTTCTCCCCATGCAGGCTATATTCTCAGGATTTATCTCCTCTGTTTCCATGATCTGTCTCGGAGTCCAGTGACTTTGTTTATCCTTCTTCAACCTTTTCCTTGGATAATATTTAGCAGTGGCATTTGCTGAGGGCTGAGGGAGAGGAAAGCAGGGGTGGAAGGGGGGTGGTGGGGAGATACAGATGGGGAGAGCATTTTTGGAGCCTCACCCTTATTTCAGCACGTGATGCCTGGGGACCAGCGGTTGGTTGGGCACAATATTGTCCAGTGTTTAATTCATGCATCCATGGCTCCTCTTGGTGCTATGCAGATATTATACCCTGAAAAGGAGCATTTTTGAGATGCTTTGAAACCTCTTTAGCATTGTGTGGGATGGGAAGATGCAGCTCTTCATCCTCTGCAAAAGTCAGGGGAGAAAGGTCCCCTTGCCTCAGTTTCCCCTTTCATAGGGAAAAATAATAGTGTTAATGCCCACATTTCACAGGGAACTGAAAATTTTTCCAGCAAAGGACTTCATTCAACAGTGAAAAAAAGAAAATCTTTTCTAGAAAAAAAAAAAGCCCTTGATTTTCCGTAAGAAAACCTAAATGATAAATTTAGATTTTAAAAAATATTTGGAGTCTTTTTCCAATTTGGGATAGCAAGAAGAAAAAAAAAAAAAATCAAACAAGTAGTTTCAACAAGTTCTGGTTGAAAAGATGAATTTTCCTCCTCCGTATATGGCCCCAGGTGATTTTCAGTGGAGACCTATCAGCTTTGGGTTGTGATCGAAAGTTTCAATAACTGACAATGAAGGAAGATGAAGCCCCGGGGGAGAGTGTGTGTGTGGGAAAAGCTTCTCGGGGTTACTTGCTTCCAGCGATTTGGGTTATTTTATTAATCGGGGGAGTCTGGGGAGCAGCAGCCGCCTGACTCCTGCTGCTTCCCACCCTCCGTTGCCCAATCAGCAACGCCAAACCCATCACTTACCCCCTGCCATTGCCTGACCGCCACGACGTGATGTATGGTGCAATTTCCAAACAGGTGGGTTTTTTTCCTCTCCCTGGCAGGCGACTGGGAGGAAAAGCGATACAGAACGAAAACAAAATCATCTCTGCCCTTCATATGCAGCGGTCTGCTCTGCCAAAAGTCTTGTGCGCTGGGGAAGGGCAATGCTTCACGCCCCTTGTTTCCCACCAGCGTCACTTGTTTTCTATGCGATGCTATTCAGAACCGCCCTCTGGGTACATCGCAACAGAATCCCCATTCCTTCAACCCAAAAAGCATCCTCCACCCCATCTTCTGGCGTCTTCCAAATATTTCTAAATATTCCTCACAGGATGGCTAATGTGCTTAATTTGGCGCATGGATAAATCTGGGTTGGGTCAGAGGCAAGCGGAGGGCGCTTGCGTTAAGGCATCTTCTTTTTAACTCCACGGAGGTTCTCCCCAGCATTAGCGGCAAGCCTGAAATTGCAAATCCCTGTACACCTCTTGCACCTAGAAAGAGCCCAACGCTTCCCTTGCAGCAGTCCCCAACCCTCCCAGCTCCCTGTTGAGGTCTCCCAACCCTTGAAGGGCTTTTTTTCAAGGCTTCCCTTTTATTTTCATCCTTAAGCTTTGAACTTTCATTAAATTAAAACCCAGCTTGTCTCTATTTCCATAGAGACTGAGATTGCGGATGACCAATTGTATTCATTCATCCATGTTTTCATCTTCAGGAAAGAAGGAAATCTCTTCCTAAAATACCAACGGGCTTATGTATTTACCCATCGGCTTGGGATTTCCAGCGTTTCTCCAGCCTGGCTGGAGCAGCCGTTTCTCCTTCCAGTGGGCTGCTGACAATCAGAAATCCCCAGCAAAGGCTCTGTTTTGGATTCACCCCAGGAACATCTTCCAGGGATGTGATGACTTTAAACTTTTAAATGAAAACTAATGAAGCAAAACCTTCCAGCGCTGCAGCATCGCTTTCCTCCGGTGTGGCAACCTCACAGCGCATCCCTTTTCTGGGGCAGAAGGGAACTAAAAAACCACAGGTATCAGAGGCCTCCTTTATCAAAGCACTTGAAAGAAGCTGATGTGGAGACGCCGCACGCCCAATTTATTGCTGCCACAAAGCCAGGTGATGGTAATGAAATGGCAATTTGGGGAAACGCAAGGGGCTATTTACGGGCATGCTAGTGCCGCACCGTGGGGCTCTCTCCCCACCGTGATTATTAGAGGGAAGGAAAAGGAGGAGGTAAGGAGAGCTTTTGATTTTGCAGAGAGCTGGAGTAGGGCTGGCAGAGGAAATATGGAAAAAAGTGGATTTCTCCAGGTCTCAGGAATTTATTGAGCATCATGAGATGACAGGGAGTGACTTCTTCCAAAGGCTGACGAGCAGATGGAGCTTGGAGAATTGATGGGTGGCTTTCCGGGCTCTGAGGACAATTTTTGCCTTATCTATGATATTTTTCTGGTGAGTTGCGAGGGGTTCGACGTGACAAGGAGCTCCAGCCACATGGGCTGATGTTCTGCTCCTTGGGCATGTCCCACCAATGAAGCAGCAGTGCTTCTGGTGCCAAGGCTGCCTGTCTATGGGGACTGCTGAGGAGTCGGTAACTATTATTCCTGCCATCCTCTCTCTGAGCTGCTCCTTTTTGAGCAGCAATTCAATTACAGCTACTGAGAGCAGTTATCATCATAATCAGTCACTCATGCAAGCAGTGGTGCTTGCACAGAGGTGATTCTTCAACGGAGGAGACGCGGAGACCTTGCGCAAATCTTGAGGCGCTCATCTGAGACGAGCCTCCATGTAGCTTTTGGCTTATCAAGCCCAGTCTGTGCTTTTTAGCCTTAGGGAATTAGTCACTAAAAGGGTTCAGCCCCTTGAAAAGCCCAAGGTACCTCCAAGCATCCTCGCTCACCATCATTTATTTCCCTTCTCCTCTAGCAGAGCAGGATTGCTCTTCCAAACCTTCCTTCTGATGCACGAGTGTAGGTGAGGAGAACATCTCATCCCTCTTCCTCGGTGTCTTCTTCAGGAGCAAACCCAGCTCAGACGTGGGATTTATTGGGCAGAGAGCATATGCCCACGTTTCAATTGCATATGATCCACGAGATGTTTTTACGGCTCTAATTGTCACATATGTTTGTGGTGAATCCGTAATGAGGGGCCAGAGCAGATGGCAAAGGCTGGCTGCCAGTCACGCTTCTGTAATACTGTATTTCTCTAAGGAGGAGGCGATGGGATGGCATCGGACCGGTATAGCAAAGGATGAAGACCCCACAGGTCAGGGTTTTGGGCTGGGAAATCTTTTTCTCCCTTGTGCAATAGCCTCTCACCTATGACACACAATTAAATTTAAAAAAACCCCCAACCTGATACTTAAAGCTGATGGTTTCCCTGCCTGACACCAATGTGGAGACCTGATTTTCAACACAAAGCCAGGACGCAAAGACCATATCCCATCCTGCGTCCAAGATCAGCCCCATCAAAGCAGCGCATGGGATGTTCAGTGCACGGATCCATAGCCAGCTTGGGGGGAAAGTGGGAAAATCCGCTCCCAAAAGACGTGGCTGCATCCTCGCTGCCTCCCCGAGCTAAATTTAAATTACCGTGGTACCTGAACTTTATGCGAGCGTCACACTGGTGCGATGCTATAAATACGGCTGAGAAGACACTTCTATTATAAGTCACCAATTTCTGAGACTTGGAACCTCAATTGGGCAAATTAAAAAAGAAAAAAACAAATATGAAATGGAGAGAGGAGAACGAGGAGGAGAGATCTCCGAGGTTTGCAAAGATTTGGTTATCCCTGCTTGGGAGATGATCCGGGGATGACTTGGGAAAAATGCCGACCCGAGGAGGCGCCTGGAGAAGGCACTTGCACGCACGAACAACAGCAAAGCCAGGAGCAGAGCGGAAAGCGTATTGAGACGCCACGTTTTGAAGTTAATTAGCACTGGGCAGATCATTAGCTACAGCAGCCCTTAATTAGAGCTGCAGGGCTCCGTTTCGCTCTGGATTGGCACCATAATGTTGTCCTTACACCTGTGAGGTTTTCGTGGGCTGCGATTCCTCTGGGCAGCTCCTGGCATCGCGTTATTTTTGTGACCGAAAGGTTTGTTAGCATCCTTATTTCTGCTTTCCCAAATGGTTTAGGATGCAGAGACCTCTCCCTTGGTCTTGCAGCTAAATGCGGCTCCAGAGGCCAAATTCAGAGCATCAAACTGCTTTTACAATTAAGCTTAAGGTGGTTTTGCTTTGCTTTGCTTTGACCTCATTCAGGCTCCGTCTGGGCTCTCCCATAAGTGAAACGGCCCCTTAATTTCTCAAACAAAGGCAAGCAAAATTAATAGCCATTTTACCACATTGCTGCTTTGAAATGCTATGAAAAAAAGCCCGCAAACCAAAGTAAGGGACTTTCCTCCAGTTTTAGGGAGTCACCGCTTCTGGGTTCAGCTATTTCTTGGCCACCCTGTATACCCCTTGCGTCCCTGGGTCTCCGATGCAATTCTCTTCAACCTCTCCTTAAAGACTGATCTCTCTTACCGAGCAATTACTTTTTCCGTTCCCTTGGGTGATCGTTTAGGACCAGCTTTACCAGCATTGAAGGGAGAAAAAATGGGAAAGGATGAGGCTGTTCTTGGCTCATGATGGGAATACGGTGGCGAATGTATTTTATTAAGATCTGATAAGAGAAGGGTTTCTCTCCTCCTTTCTGCCTCACCTTGAAAGCACCGTCTCCCTCCATCACGTGTGACCTTGGAAGTGGTTATTGGGCCGGACAAGAAAAACCTCCCATTTTCTTGCAATGTCATCCATTACTCAGCTGAACACGACAGGAGAAGATGAACACACACACACACAAAAAAAAGGAGAAGCCTCAAAGAGAGCACAAATTAAAATGACTGAGATCAGATAACAAGGAAATACAGTTAAATTGTTTCTTTCCTTTCTCCCTCCGGTCTGGCCCTGGGGGAAATCCATCTAATTAACCATTCTGGGCCACTCCATGCTATTTTTCTGCAGGTTTTGGGGGGAGTGAGGTTGGAGCTGGACATGCTGAAACTTTTCCCCTCCTCTTCTTCTATTTCCCCATCTGTTCCTTGACCTCTGCAGTTATCTCCAGACTTATCAGCAACACAAGATGGCTTTTTTCACATCAGTAAGCACCATCCGAAATATAACAATCAGAAAGAATAGGAGAAAAATAAATCAATGCCCGCAAACAATGGCCAAAAAAGATATGTATATAAAGACCAGTTTTGATGAGGACAATTTATTCATAAAAAAGCCTCAAATAAGAGAAAAATAAATCAATGCCCACAAACAATGGCCAAAAAATATACATAAAGACCAGCTTTGGTGAGTACAATTTATTCATAAAAAAGTCCCAAACAACAAAATCTGTGAATCTTTCCGTCATTAATTGCTTATTTTTCCCTTGGGGAGAATACATGCGCATCCTGAGCCAAAGATGGTTTGTTTTGGCCTCTTCCTTTCTTTTTTTGCCCTCTTCTCCTGTTTTAAATGATCTTTCATTTTAATAAATGAAATTGTTTTCTTTCCTTGGGGTGCTGAGCATGTGTTGAGGCCACCTTGGGGTGCAGGACACCCCTGGGTGCTTGGGGGACAGATCCTGCCTCCAAGAGCAGCAAAACCTCCATCTGCCCATCCATCTGTTCAGGTGTAACGAATGATCCTCTTTGGCAATGAGATGATTTGGCCAAGACCTGACCCAGTGCTCGGTGAGGTCTGATGTGACCTTTTTTTTATTTATTTGGCTCATTTTTAAGGATGGGAAGAGATGGAGCCTGGCTGGGGATAGAGACACACACGGAACCTGTTCTTGGTCTTGGCTCAGCCCCTTCGCCACTGCGCAGTGTCTGCAAATGAATTTGCTGGAAGCGATAATTAAAAATAATATTAAAACAATTTAAAAAATTAAATTTATTCCTTTATTTCTGCAGGCCAGAGAGGAAAGGAGGAGGGATGCTTTGGGTAAGAGCAGCTCCTGTTCATCACTGAGTTAAAATCGCAGGAGTTTGGCTTACTGGGAAGGACCACAGATACCCCTGCATGTGGTTTGGTACATCAGGGCCGAAATAACTCCGTCCTCTCCCCGGCATGGCTACCGCCCTCGCCCAGCACCCCGTCCTCCAGCCGCCACTCTTCCCTCCTCCGTTTGAAGCTGCGTTGGGTCTGGAGTTCAGCTTAATCCAACCGCTAGATGTATTATTCATTTCTATGCTTTAATGATGTGATAAAGTTGCTGGAAATAGGGAAAGGCTCATTAAACTGCCATTTGAATATAGAGCACAACTAAATTTTAAGGGAGAGGGAACCTCTGCCAGTCCCGCACCTTCTCCCCTCCCTTCCTCGCAGCCTGGAAACAGCCCCAAAATTGGTGTTGTTGATGAGTTTATCACTGCTGGGAGGTTAGCAGGAGAGAACATGATGGTGGGGCATCCTCGAGCATCCACCTCAGCTCCAGTGCCTGCAGGGTTGGGGTTCGGTGTGGAGGTCTCTCTCTCCTCTCTGGTTAAAAGTACCGAAATCAAAGGAGGAGTGAAGCGCTGGAGTTTGCTTCGGCTTTTCTGCCGGAGGCAACAGCATCTATAAAAGATGATCTGGATCCTCTCGGTACTTTGCATTTCCAAAAAAAGCCCTCGGAGCCTCAGTTGCCCCACCGGCAAAGCCGAGCTGAGGTGGGCTACGGATGCTGGAGGACAAGGGGGTAGCTGAGCTCGGCAGGGTCTGGCCAGCCCTACATTGCTCACTTAAACCCATCATCATAAAGCAGCTCGTGGTGGGCTGCGAAAGCCCCGTCGTGTCATGATGGAGTCGCCAGAGGTGAGATGTTAACCACAGCAGGGTTTGTTTAGGGTTTATCCAGCCCCAATAATGGAAAACTTCCCCTTGCTCCCAGCCATCCCCCTTTTCTTTATATTTTTTTCTCTCCTCCCTGTTCTCTACTGTGAAGGAATCTTGCTCGGCTCTCCTGATCAGAGGTTGGCTTTGATCTTCCCCAGAGAAGCCGGCTCAGTGGAGATGCTCAGCAGCCCTCGGAAAATAACTGCGCCTCGCTGCAGACGAGGGGAGAGATGCCTGCCATCTCCTCCCCATGCCCGACGGGGCTGGGTTTAACGCATGGGTTGGGATGCTGAGTAGGGATGCTCACCCGCCGCCTGTCCCCGGTTAATCAGACGCCATGGATGGGCAGGTATAATCCTGTTGTGGTGCATAGATGTCTTAGTGAAGTGTAGGGGAAAAATGCATTTGCTGGTAAGTCCGCAGATGCTGAAAATGTCCTTTCTCCAAAAAAAGTTGGTGTTTCACCCAAAAAGCAGGTACCAGGTGTTCCCTGGCTCTTGGTGGTCCCCGGCAGCAGGCTGGGTGCTGGGTGAGTGGCGTGACGGGGATGCTCAGAGCAGCAGCAGCCCCGAGAAGTGGAGATTGAGCAACTCTGCCATCATTTCCCCATCGTTTCCCCATGTCCATGGCTGGTGCTTCGTTAGGGCGCAGGATTATTTTGCAGGGGGTGATTGGCCCATTCACCTTTCGATTAACAGCTTCTGTCCTCACCCTGTAGCTGGATTTCGGGATGCAGACCGCTGTAGGAATTATGAAAGAAATAATAAAACCCCGTGGCCTCATGGCAGGAGGATGAATCCTCCCAGGCCATGAATCTCAATGCTTTAACAGCCTCATGATGTTGTTGTTTGAGTGGTAAAACCCAGCATTGCTGTGGGTTGGGAAACCCAGCTGGGACTCCAGCAAGAGCTGGAACAGCCACCGCACCCTCAATTTAGTTATTGTGGTGCTTAATCACCTTCAGTTTGCACTTGCTGGGCTTCTTCAGGCCGCTTTGGGATTTGGAGACCCACCGACCTGTCGCATCTCAGTATTCTTAAACCTAACACGGCCCTGCGGGGAGAAAGCTCGTTAAGAGTCCTGCTGTGCTGACCATCCCCAGCTAATTACATGCTGCCTCCTTAAATTTCCCTTGGCTTGTTTCTATTGGAGACGGGATTTGTCTCCGGTTAAGTCTGTCATTGCATTTCAATTCTCGTCTCCGCATACACTGGGGTTTGTGTAGCAGTTTACATTTATTTTACATTTTTTTTTCCCACTTTTTTTTTCTGAGTGCTTTGAGATAAAACTGTCATGGAAATATGGTGTCATTGTTATGATGATGAGGGGACTATTTGTGATGTGCCAGCACCCTTCTCGCTGGTATTGAACCACTTGGGAACATCTCGACATCCCCCAGGTGGCATTTTGCTTCCACAAAGCCAACCACTTATGCTAATATATATACATAGAAAGTGCTGTGTGTATGTGCGTGCGTGCGTGCGTGCGTGTGTGGATACATATATCATGTGGGCGTGATTGGAAAGCAAATTCTATAAATAAATCCCATTATCTTATTACACTGTAATTTTCTATCATTATCTGCAGTGTGGATCAGATGCATCTGCAGGCTGCGATGAGAGCGAGGGGCTGGGAAGTGGCAAACTTCACCGTCTAGCAGAGGGCTCCAAGGGTGGAGGAGTTAGGCAGGGCTTGGAAATATCTGCAGCCCTCCTCTACCTTGCAAATCGTTACGAGTCCCAGCTGCTGAAACACAGCACCCCCAAAACCGGTGCCATAAACCTCAATATTCTGCCTTTGCTGATCCCCATTGAGCCTGGATCAACCGCTGCTGCACTGGAGCAGGATGCGCCGTTTCGCTGGTGGTTTGTTTTCATGGTTAATCGTTCATGCTGATGGAAACAAAATTCAAAAAAAAAAAAAAAAAAAAGAAAGGCAGTGCCTAATTTTTAATTTGAATGGATTTGGCTTCTGCTTCCAGCTTTTGCTTCTCATCGTGCCTTTGGCTGATGGATTAAAGAGGTTTTGCCGTGCCCGGTGTTTTCTCCCTGGGAAGGTGCTTGTGTGCTGTAATCAAGTCACTCTCATTCTTCTTGTTGATAAGATAAAGAGGCGAACCTCTTTAAGTCTTCCACTGTAAGGCATTTTCCCTGGCCCTCGGGTTATTTCTGGGTCTTTCTTTGCACTCCTGCCAATTTTTCAGCATCCTTTCTTTTCACCAGGTGCATCCCCTGGGACTGATGGGAGCAGCTCAGTATTGTCACCAAAACCTGCTGCGCTAAAACCGCCTCTCCAGCCCAACGAGATGCTTTCCATGCAGCCCTGGCTTCTGAGATTAAAAATCAGTCCTTTTCTGAAGCCCCAAAACCCCGCTTTTTCCAAGCAATCTGGCTCAGAGCTGCCTATGAACCCCAAAGAGGTTTGGGACTCTGACTTGGAGTCAACACCCTGCAGAAAGATCAAAAAAAAGCCGCACCAGAAAGGCTCAGCCTTGTTTAAAAACCAACAATAGGCTTTGGGATTCTGATTTAAAACATTTTTGAATAATCCTATTAGTCAGGAGAGGAAACAGGACTTCTTAAATGACAGATTTATAATTTTTCCCTCCTTAACTCCAGGCCTGCAGCAGATTAAACACACCAGATGAGGTGGATCCTCTTCATAATGCCTGTCGTGACTATGATATTTTGTAGGGGTCTATGGGAAGTGGGTTTCTGCCCTTCGCTCATCTGGGACCTGGGATGAATATGAGAGTGATATCCCATCTACTCTTCACTGGGCTGATGCTTTGACCAGGTACCAATAACCTGTGAAAAGAGAAAATGGCTTTTTCTATAACCAGAGAGATGCTGAGATCATGGGTCTTGGGATGCAGATCCTGGGATCCTCGTCTTGGGTGTCACTTGGATCCACCGGTGAAAGTTCCACCGACTTAATAATGTTTTGGAGATGTAGCCACGCAGGAAATTTGCACGGGAGATTTCTTTGGCTGCCTTTTGGCATTAAATTAATGAAAATATGTTGGACACTCCCCACAAAATAAACTTTCGAGGTTGAAAGATGAAACAGCTTGATGGCATTAGAAACGTTTTGTATTCAGAAGATCAAGGTTTTGTTCCGCGACTCCTGAAAATGAACATTTGAACAGTAGCAAATGCTTTGCCTCGAATGGCTGAAGTTCAGTCCCAGGTCAATGGCTACATTTTCTCTCCATGAAGTGGTCATTAATTTCAAGCTTACGGTTTATTGCTGGAAAGGACTAAAAAAAAAAAAAAAAAAAGGGAGTGTGTCATCCATTGGGCTGGGGCACGTGCTGGTTCCTCGTATGGTTAAGCAGCTTGCTCCGGGCGAGCTGAAAGTCTGAACATCCACTTTCTGAGGTCTAGAAAAGCTATTCCAGGTCAATCTAAAAGATTTTTTTATGACTACTGCCACGTTTATTGCATTTGGACTCTGATGATGGAAGTACCTGGTTTTACAGGTGAAGGGATACAAAAAAAATAGCCCCAATAAAACTGTTTAAAGCACTCTTAAATATGCTTAAAATACTTCCCTGCTGCTGCACGCACGGCATTTAAACTCTCAGCAAAGATGCTGGTGTGGCTGGAAAGCTTGTTCGTGGCTTCAGCAGCGTTTTGAGCCGGCTCAGGTTTTGCGCCCGGGAGCACGCAGGGTGTAAAATCCATCTGACACTCATTTTCCTGACCTCCGTGATTCCTATCTGGCAAAACCAACCATTTTTAACACTGAGCAACACATAATATAACATAGACATAGGCAGGCAGAATACGGGAATTACGCTGCCTGCCAGCCTTGCCAAGGCAACCTTGGAAATGAAGGTGAAAACATCATTTCCAAGCTATTTTGAGCAAGTTCAAGGTGCATCGTGCAGAGACAGAGCCAAAGAGGCACGCCATGCATCGTCTCACCCACAGTACATTTTTTTTCCCTAAAAGCTGGGGCCCGTGGATGGGGTGGGAGATGAATGCTGGCTCTGCGCTACTCAACCCTTTGCAAAACCATATGAATTTGGTGGTAGCGGCCCAAATGCCTGGATAATGCACTAAAACCTTTTCTTTTTTTTATTTTGCCGTGCTCCTCGCAAGCAGCCGTGGGTCTGCAGGGCTCCAAGGAGGCACCACCATCAAGAGGTGGCAAGTTAGACTTGTTCGGGGTGAAATCTCCCGGAAAGCAGAGAATAAACCCAGCAATTCAACCACAGTGACCTGACGAATGGCCCCAAAACGGGCGACTCGTCTCTTCCCAGCGCTGCCAGCAGAGTGATGAGTGGCAATGATGCTCCTTAGCATCAATCACCTGCCCTGTCCCTTCATGTTGCCAACCGCTTTGTACCGCGCCCGATAGAGAAGGTTTCCGAATTTGGCAGAGCCCTTAGCTGTTATCGGAAAGCAGGTCATAAATTAAAACCTCTTTTTTTTTTTTTTTCCCTCTGAAAAAAAATCTGGATAATAACAATCTATCCTAAACCATCGGTCCCCCCGACATCTCCAAGGGAGAGAAGCCAAGGAACGGTGATGTCTTATAACACGGGATGCGATGCCTTATCAGCCTTTGGCTGTGAATTTTTGCAACAGACCCAAATTCCTCTTGATTCCCCTCAATCCCCGATCATCACTTGCTACTCAGGAATTTCCTCTGGCAAAGCTAAAAGGGGGAAAAAGCCACAAAAATATCCTGCAGCCTGGAATATTTGTTTCTTTTGTTATGGAGCTGCAAAAGATGCAGTGTCAGAAGATTGTACAAACTGCAAGTTGTTACCTGGATGTATTGATTTAAAATACCTGTCGGTCTTGATTTTTAAAAGTGTGGTTGATTGCTGGCAGGTTTATAGGATTATGGGTTTAATTGGATGCCTGTGTTTTACTGGATATAAGTGAAATTTATGGCTGTGCTACCTGTGGTGAGAAAAGCATCCCTCTGTCATCCTCCCCTCCGTGGGTGAGCGGAGGGAGATGCAACTGGTGGGTGGGAGTGAGGGCTTGGGGCAGGAAAATAAAGAGAAAATCCACCTTAAAATGGCTACCATGGAGTTAAAATGACATTTTTGAGGTTGCGGAGCCAGGCAATCCAAAATTAAGAGTTGCAGGAATTGAGACTACCTGTGAGTTAAAGACAAGGCAGTTGTTAATTGCCTGATTGCATATTATTTTTGGAAGGGCTGATCTGCATATGCCAGATTTGCATAATGCAAATGCTGTGGTTGGGTTTGTGAGAATTGTGACGGGACCCAAAACGGGTGAAATGTTGGGGCTGGATGCGGCTGAGCTGTGCCCTTCCAGGAGACCCTCTGAGGGTCTTCCCCACCGCGCGGCTGGGCTGTGTAGCAAAGCCAATTAGTGCCGGGAACTGATTAAACCAGAGAAAGCACAGAACAAAATAGAAGAGCGATGGAAAGGGTTGGTAACAAATCTCATTGTCCTTGCAGGGCATATCCTTGCCTTCAAATTCAGCCTCACTCCATCAACTTTTCTATGCTTTCCTGGCTTGCAACAAATTCTGCAAGGTCCCCTCTGGGATCCTGGGAAAAATCTGCCTTTCCGTCCCCGCTGGGCCGTGTCGGCTCTTTGCAGCAGTTTCTGCCATGCCACAGCTTTTCTAGTCCCAAACCGTTCCAGTTCCATCCTTTGCAGGGCTGGGATTTTTCAAAAATAGGTGGTCGGAGCCCCCCCTCTTTAGGGCTTTCTCTGCATCACCATGCCACCGGGCAGCCGGACCCCAGCCTTGAGCTAAAATGAGGATATTTCCATTGCAATCCCCCAAAATGCTTGTTCCCGGGGCCAAAGCAGACCCACCGAGCCGACAGCATCATTTTCCAAGCTCTTTGTGACCAGACAGATCTTCAAAGAGCCGCTGAGAAGACATGTCCCCCCCGTTCACAGCACGGCCCCCCCTCTCCAGCACAGCTCTGACATCCCCCGCCTTTCATCCCACATGAACAACGTCTCCGTTCCTAAAACTCTCCAGGGGGTCCTCTTTTCTTCCACCCCCCCCTCACCCATTTCATCTCTTTTTATAACGCTTAATTTCTTATTGCCTTCCCCCCTCCTGCGCTGCTGAGTCCTTCCCCGAAAAGACTTTGCCGACCTCCGAGAAGAGTTTGCAGCGCCGCGCGAGGCTGCTCTCCTTGCAGGCTTCTTGCCTTTTCCCAGGCGCTATTTTTCTTACTCACTTTTTGATGGAAAGTCTTTTCCTGATGGATTGTGCTAAGTCAATCCTTCCCCAATTCCTGCTGTCTTCAGCAGGGGAGAATTAAAAAAAAAACCTTTTCCTTTCGCTCTCCCTCTTCCATCACCTGAGTTTCCCAATCACTCATGTCAGGATTTCTCCCCTCACCAGGATCTTTAACAAGCGTAGCCAATAAAGACAAACCCATCTCTCCCGAGCAGATGCAAACTGCAAATTTTTTTCATTGCTTGGCTTTTTTTTGCCCTGAAGAAGTCACCAGAACCGAGCAAGAGGTTTTCCTCCACCTCTGCAAATCCCTGTTCATCCACATCCTCCTGCATCATCTACGTGTTGGGCATCCCCATCCCCTGCCTTGCCTGCCCTCTGGCATTAGCATGGAGGTCCAATCCTTACTCCAAAAGATGCAATTTGACAGTTGTAAAACCCAAAACGGACCTTAAGAGAGTGGTGAGAAAATTGCTGGAGCAGCCAGGGCTTCATCTCTTGCCTGGGGCTTTTTATCCCAGCGTAGCCTCAAAAGGCCGCAGCACATAAGTCAGAGAGGAGCTTGACATCATTTTCTGCTGGACTCAAGGATGAAGCAAGGAGTAAACGATGGAGAAAACACCTGTGCAAGAGGGGAAATGGTATTGAGGGCGGGTAGGACGGCTCTAATTAAGCTCAGCTTTTCTCTGAGATCCCTTATTACTGGCAAAGGAGTTGTGGGGGCTAGTGGCAAGGCAGGCGGCCACTGGGCAGATGGCTCTCGTGGCTTTTTGCCCCCTTTTGAAGCCATCATCTTTGACAGAGAGCTTATTTATTTGTGTTTTAAACACTTTTCCCCCTTTCTCTGAGGATTTGCTTGTCTTTTAAGGTGGAGCTGTATAAAAATGGACTAAATACCCATCGAAAGTCACAAATCAAATCACTCTCATTCAGCTGCATTTTATAACTTGTGGGGGGGTTTCTTGTACTAATAATTAGTCATAAAATCCGATGGACAGGAAAGATTATTAAATCCAAGACGGGCCAAACCACCAGCTGGCAGAAGCTGGCAAAGCTCTGCAGGGAGCTAACCCCCATTCACACCAGATCTGGTGTGCCATCTTTGTCGGGAAGAAAATAGAGCGGAGACGGAGCAGGGACACAGCATGAGAAAGGCTGCAGCTCTCCTCTCGCTGGGTGGAGACCTGTGAGTTTAAAATGGCCTTAAATTAGGTAGATTCCTTCAAACAGCTGCTTGCACAGGAGGTAGCTGACTTTTGAGCTTTGCCATTTGAGCGAATATATTGATTTAGTGACAAATATGCAGGGAGAGGTGTTGCTTTGGGCTCTGGGAGAGGTAGACGCAACCCAAAACGCGTCTCCATCCAAACTAGATCCAGCTGCTGCGGCTCCACCGCTGCTCATCCTGGACCGAATCCAGCCCATCCCGGACCAGCGGCGTGCTTTGAAGGCTGCGTCAGTGCCGCATTCACGACGATTGAGGAGCAATTACAGGGAGAGGCGTGTGAATACGCTCGCACACGCACGCATGGGCTCATTAAAAAGAACAAAATTCAGAACTGGAGTGCACCAGCTCCCTAATTATTGCGTTTTTCAGCCAGGGAGGGCTGGGACTTAGCAGCTACCGGGGTCCGTAAAGCTGCAGTTTCTCAGTGCTTCGTGAGCATCACGGTCAATATTTAGGTCGCCTTCGGCTTTTGCATCCAGATTGTATTGGTAAACTGGCCTCCTGCTCCTCTGCTATTGATCTCCTCCAAGACACAGCTGAGAAGGGGAGGATGGATCCTGCTATGAATTGGGCGGGTTTGTGCTGGGTAAGACCTTGACCCACAGCTTCTGCCCTTCTGCTGCAGTAAACACCACGTTGCTTCATGCACTGTTTTTTCTATCCTCATCTGCTTTGCTCCAAGGAAACGAGGGGGGATGGATGAGTGGTTGCTGCCCTCTTCCTCCTGAAAATCAGAGTCCCCTCCACCCAGGGCAGCATTTGCAGGATAAAAGAGTCATCCAAGTATCTAGAAAGCAGGACAGCAAGGAAGGGATCTGTGAATGGGGATGGGATGGGATGGGGTGGGGTGGGATGGGATGGGGTGGGGTGGGGTGGGATGGGATGGATAACTGCCCCAAGGGATGCTGGAGGGAATCAAGAGGGATTTTCTCACCTCGAGTCCTGCAAACCCCCCTGGAGGGAGCTGTCAGGGATGCTGCGCAGAAGTAGCATCATTTTCCATGCGTTCTCCCACCCTTCAAAATGCTTTTCCGGCAGCACCTCATCACTAAGCCCTGCTCACTGGCTCCCCACCCACTCACCGGCACCCCGAAGGGTATAAACTGTGGGCACAACCTGCCACACGCTCAAATACTACAGAAATATAATATCAGCATGTGTAAAATGAAGCCAAAAAAGGGCTACAGTTTATTCTTTCATAAAGGTCAAGTGACAGTAGGTGACACCCAAAGGGTGATCTAAGCATCTTTGAATTTATCAGCTGGCAAGGAGGATGTCCTGGAGATTATAAATATATATGTACGTCTGTGATATAAACTCAATGTGTAGCAGCAATTAGGATCAAGAGGAGGCTGACAGGATATTTTAAAGCAGGGAGAGGGAACCGTATACATGTGCAGGTTTTCATATGTATTTATGTGTGTACATTCGCGCTGATCTCCCCGAGATATAACAAATTGATCCCTGCGGTTTAAGAAATGCGATACCCAAATTGCAGACACAAATTTAAGTCTTTTCAATCTCCCGTACCTGTCCTTGGCTCAGGGAGGTGGAGGGAGTCTCGCTGACTCCATAAAGTTATAGGAGTTGATGTGCCGTGTTGGAGCCCAGCTCTGAGCAACCTCATCTGTCTCGACGGCAGCAACGAGCCTGCGGGTCCTCAGATTTATCCTTGTTTTTTTGCAGGCACCGAGCCTGTCCGCATCAGACCATGGGCAATCCCACCTCAGCACAACGGGGACCACAGTTCTCCAGATGTCCTGGGGCAGGTTGTTCCAAAGATGAACAAGGAAAGAGTCAACACCTCCCAGATTTGCCCAGCTGACCAGTATCATAGCATTAAAACTTGCCATTCCTGCCTTAATGCAGCTTAATGACTTGTTTCCCCTCCTAATTGCTGCTTGGCTAACAGCAGATCTTTCCATCAGGTTATCCAGCAGGATGCCTAGGTGTTTTCCTGCCAGGCTACAATTAATTCAGAAACCACTGCAGTGCATGAATAGTTTAAGCGGTCTTCCCACATCACATTCCCTTCTCTTTGCTGAATGATGTCTCCCAGCTCATCGCTCAAAGATCCTACCCTCCTGGGTTGGTTCCTTTGGTTTTCTCTCGAACCCCTTTTCACTTGAATAATGGATATAAATAAATGTTTGGATCAGGTCAGAAAAGCCTGTGGCCACTAAGCTTCTTGTCTTTCTTGCATGAAAGATGTTGAGCAACCACCATTTCCTTGCTTCTTCCAGGGGTTATTGCGAGACGTGTAAGTACTGGTTGGTGGGTCCCAAATTCAGGTGACCGTACAGGACCCTACAGAACATGATTCCAAAGGGAATTCAGCTTTGTAAGTGAAGCTCGAAGCCTGAAATGGGGAGAGATGATGTTGCCTGAAGGTATGGGGAGTTTTGGGCACTGCTATTGCAGCTGGACAGCTTCGTTCAGAGCAACTGGAGTCTGGATTCCCCCTTAGAGGTCAAAATCTCCCCAACCCCAAGCCTTCCTGTGCCCAATGCAAAGTTTTCCAGGTTGCTCAAATGAAGGGGTTTCTTTAAAAATGAGAGAGAGTGTTGCTAAAATTATGGCGATGCTGCTGTCCTTGATTTGCTACTCTGTGTGACACTTCAAGCCTTGTTTCAGGATGTCTATGCTGCTCCGATAATTGCCTGTCGAAATTAAATACAGGTAGCACTGTGATCCTCAGTCATCTCCCGGTCAGGGTATCCATCTTCAGCTCTCCTGGAGATGAGGCACATGGACCCACATCTGGGATTTGGGGGATGCAGCTCTCACTTATGGATCAGATCCCTGCTCAGCATCTCATGGGGAATGGTGGCAACCAAGAGATGGGTCTGGAAAAGCAAATAAACCCAAGGACTGGAGCTTCAGCAGACTCCCCAAATCCCGACCAACATGGGGTGAAGTGGGTAGCATCATTAGTGCTGCGTCAAAGCCACTTCACCCCTCCTGTGGCTTGGTTAAGCAAAGCAGAAAGGAGCAAACCATTGGAAAATCTCAGTTGCATCCACCTGATGTCCAGCCTGGGCTCTCCCGCCCGCATTTCCACCCTGCTCAGCTCTCTCCATCCCCAATCCCAAAGGCATTGAGTGATCAATGCGAGTTTAGGCACCTTCGTATATGCTCCTAAGTATTTTTAGTGATGATTTGCCAGCGGACCGGGAGTGGGACCTGACTCATTCACGCTGTTAAAACAACTCTCTCAAAGCGCCGAGTTGCGCACACAAAGGCAATCCTCAGCAGGCATCGTGGGAGCTGTCTGCCAGAGCGTCTGGAAGCTCTTACTAATCAAAGCAACATTGATTACACAGAGTTTTGCAAAGGTTTCTTTGCAGGGATAATGCAGGGAGACTTTCAAAGGGGCAGGCTGTCAGTCAGTGTATGGGGGATGTTATATTGAGGCCAGAGAACCTGCAATATTTTCCTAGATTAGAGATTAATGTGCTTCTAATTAATTTTGATGCTGTGTAATACGATAAAGTTGTGTCTTTTTTGTGATGCTGGGCTAGCTCATAATCCAATCTTTAATTATTATCTCTTGCTTTCTAAAAAAAAAAAAAAGAAAAAGGCTATTACGTTATAATGCTGGTTGGGCAGCGGTCGTCGGGAAGCCGAGGGCTTTATACGTTGATGGAGGCAGTAAATTTAAAGTCTTTCTTTTCATTTAATGAGCTGGATTGTCTGAAGTATCTGACTGGCAAGAGGTTTGAAACTATAAAACCTCTTTGAGGCTGATCACAGCTTTCCAACCCTGATACCCGGGGAGCGGACACCGGTGGGATGGGGATGGAGAGAGGTGGTGGCCTTGGCCTCGTTGAGCTCTGGCAGTAAAGCACCATGGATGGAAATCCAGGGCTGAGAAAGAGCCACGAAAAATAATTCAAGGGCTGGCAAAAAAATGCTTTAAAGTGCTCCATCTGCTTAATTTATTAAAAAGGAGACAGAGAGGTGACTTGATTACCATGTCTAAGTAGCTTCACAGGGAGAAAATGCCAGATACTAAAGGGCTCTTTAAGCCCTCAGAGAAAGGCAGAATGGGAACAAATAGTTTGAAGGCAGAGACAGACCAAAGTTAAATGAGAAACTGCATTTTTTTCCAAAATATGAAGGATGCAAAACCATTGGGATAGACCCTCAGGGGTCTCCAAAGCTCTTGATGTCTTCGGAGCAAGAAAGGGTGTCTCCTGAGAGGACACGTGCCGGTACCCAACCCGTGGTGCCGAGAGCTGCAGCTTGTGTCAGGTCCCGCTGGGATCTGGGGTGCAAGAGCTCATCTTTGGAAAATAAGCCTAAGGATGCCAAAAGCATCGCTCAGACACCTTCCAAAATGATGTGACTAGTGTTTTTCCCTTTCCGGCAATCTTCGCGGCTGGGGAATATTTGTCTTCATTTACTACTAAAGGCATCGGCAATCCTTTCACTTTGTTTTCTGCCTGCAAACAAACAAACAAACGAATAAAAAAAGCGTTTGCTCCTCAGGAAACTTTTTAACAGTCATGAGCTGTTCGAGAACCGCTTCAGATGGTGGCTGAATAGTCTATCGCTCTCTTTCAACGCTCGGTCTTCTGGGTATGCATTTGTTTGCTTTTGTTTTGCTCTCAAATAAAGTTGTAGCTTTGTTCTTGCCTTTCCAAATGCCCTTAGTATTCTCAGTGAAAAGCCTGGAAATAATGCTGCCAGCTTCTGCAAGCCTGATGGGAGCGGACACTGATCAGACATGCGATTCCCCAGCATTTTTATTTACCAACAACAGGCTCTTATCTCCAGCTATGCCCAGCTCTGGAAAAACTCCCCTTCACCCTGCCGTTCCCCCCGAGTGAGAGCTGTGATTTGTGTAACCGGCTCTGCCGTAATCTCTTGCCTTGATCAGAGCTTCATCCCAGTTAGCTCCCACCCGGCTGAATTTTTGACTTGATAAATTGGATGGGGATTTCTACGGGATCTCAGGGCCTTCCAGGCTGCTCGTTGCTTGGCTGAACTTTGTCAAATACGAGCCGCCGCGTGATCGGCAAGGGAGATTTGGATGTGGCGAGTCGGAGGGAGCTGGAAAGGCATAACGCGGCTCTGGTCCCAGGTTTTGTGCCGGGGCGGTGGGATGGGGAGGCATCAAGGCTCCTTAAACAGAAAAAAAAAAGACTTCTCTGACTTTCACTTCTTTCCTTTCATCTCTGCTAGGAGCTGCTTTTGGAAACCCGACGCCAGGTTTGATGGACCATGGGGCGGATCTGATAGTGTTGCTCGGATGCTCTTATGCTGCTGAGTTATGGATGTGCTGCTAATGGTACAGCCTCGCCTCCCTATAAAAGGGCTCCATCTAAATTCTAATCTTTATCTCTTCCATATAGCCTACGCGTACTTATGTGCATCTCTTATATCTAAATATTTATTTGTAACATATCAGCAAAGGTCCTTTACCTCTCTATTTACTCTGCTTTGAAGTATTGATCTATAATTACCCGTGAGTATCTTGCCTGTAAACATTTCCCTGCATATGTACTTATAAATACCACTTACCTCTAAATATCACCCCGCATTTTCACCTGTAAATATCACTTGCCAGGAAAGGGCCATGGCAAACTTCTTAAATCAGAGAAATGAGGAGTCTCGCTCCAGAACATTTTGTGCAAGGTGGAGAAGAGCCGTGAAGCGCTGGTCCAAGCACAGCGCAGAGAGGTTGGGCTGCCTGGCGAAAATTTTAGACCCATTTTGTGGTTTCCATCTGTCCCCTTAAGAGGCAGAAGCCGCCGCTAATTTTTTTCCGTGGTTGACCTTAAAATTCACTTCTGTCATTTAGCATGTCGTCAGGCGTAATTAAGAAGTCCAGCAATATTCAAGACCTATTGATAATGGTATTAATGTACAGCAGCTTTTATCCTGCAAAACAACATGGGCTTTAGAAAACAGATGTGTGTGCATGTATATTAAAGTCATACGCGGCTGAGATGGCATATGGAAAGAAATTTCTGGCTGAGAGCACCAGATAAAGCCTCAAAAGACGCCAGGCACCGGGGCATCCTTAATAATGACCTGGAGAATGTGCAGAAGCAATAACTCCAATTTTCACCCAACGAGGTGCATCACCATGAGCATATTTACTACTAAAAACCCTACTTTTCATCACCTGATGAAAATCTGGTAGCCAAGAGGTAGCTGGTGCCCAATGCTTGGAGGAAGATGTGAGATACTGGATGAGAAGAACAACCTTGAGAAAGGGGGCTGGTATCGGAGGGTGCTGAGTGAGACCAGCCACAGTTTATTTGTCAGCACCTTGCTCCAGCATCTGAGGTGGTTTGGATGTGAAATCTGGATTTTGCCCTTGGGAAAGATATTTAGGTCTAGAAACTAAAAATATTTGGGAAGGTGGCATCTTGTCCTGTGGGCATGATGTTTTCAGATCTGCCCAAGTCCATGGGGAGATTTGCCTTAAGAGCAGCTCTGAGGGCATGAAGAAACCTTCAGCAGGTTCATGATGTCCACCCTCAGGAGTGAAGCTGGCCTCTCTTTAAGGCAATTCGAGCAAAAAGCCTGAATGGAGTCAGCCTGAAGGCACAGAGCTGGATTTCAGGCATGCACCAGGCTGACATGGGAATGCCCAGCCATGATTCGTGTTCTGGGAGCCCACATCCAATATATTATGGAAAAAGCCTTTTCTTTAACCAAACTGAGGTCTTCTGCTTGGAAAAAGCATGGAGGTATATCCCGTACAAACAGCTCTTCTCCAGAAAAATGAGATGCATCCCTCCTGCAGTGCCGATACCTACAATGGACACTCTTACCTCACCCCTTGGATTGCTCCATGCCTTGATGCTCTGGTTTCTGAACTGTAAAAAAAAAAAAAAAAAGGAAAAAAAAGGAAAAAAATCCAAAGTGTGTGTTTCCATGGAGACAACTGTTCTGTTCTAAAATCTGAGGGCAGGCAAGCTCTGTATTTTGTGTTTTTGATGCAGATGCTTGGTTTAACTTTAGGGGAAGGGTTGGCTGAGGCTGGCAGCTTGGAGCAGCACTGTTTGGAGAGGAGATTTTTTGGTGTGGGGGTGTGTTTTGTAGGATTCTGGGGGTTTCAGTTGAAAAGGGGGAAGAAAATCCTTTTCAGTCCTCTACAAAGAGATTTTCCAAAGGAAAAAAACCAACACAGAGGGATGATGAAATCATCTGGGGCATAACCAGCATTTCAACATGTCTATAATGGAAGATCCAGCCTACATCTAACATATCCCTTTTCCAACAAGGAGAAGACAAGTGTCCTCTCCTGGTCATAAAGCACTTGAGAAGTGAGAGATGACTTGACAGAGTCAGGAGCACTGAGAGGAAGGTAGTGGTGAAGAAAAAGGACCTTGGGCCACAGTATGCTTTTACTTTGCACACATCTGCTCTTTAGGCAGAAATTTCACAAGCTCGGTAATGATGTGTTGGGTTCTTCACAGTGGCTCATGAGCTCTTGATACATTGGGGCTTAATTGATTAGCTTTTCATGGTCTTGATTGCAGCAGCTTTACGGAATTGCAGGGAGTGAGGAGCAGGAGGTGACAGGAAACGTTAGCACTTCATTTGGAGAGCCGGGCTAATGATTTGTGTGCGGGCAAAAAATTAGAATTAATTCTCAGAGAAGAAATCCCGCTTCGACGAAAGTGAGATATCAAATCTGCTAATGACATGTCAAACCAGGTGGCGAAGGGCTGCTTCCCGAGGCTTAACCCCTTGCAGGATTTAAAGCAGCCTGATGTTGAGATACGATGCCAACCCTTGAAGCTCCTTCCAAAACATCTCCTTGGAGCTTTCTAAGGCCCAAGGTTCGGGAAGCGTGGGCAGGTCACCACTGAAAATCAGTGGAGGAGTGAAAGGCCAGCAGAGCCACGGACCACTTAATTAATATATATTATTTTTTAAGATGATCTTATATTGGATAGGGAGACAGTGGAGAGAGAAGGTGGAGGGAGTGTTTGTCAGGCGAGCTGGATGGAGAAAGCATTTCTTGGTTCATCAAGAGATGGACAAGGACAGCAAGAGGGCCGCTGTACATCTCCAGTATGTACTAACCCACTGTGACAGCCAGGTATATAAATGTATATCTCCTACCACGCAGAGCCCCAACGCATGGGGCTGTCGCTTTTTCCCCAGTGTATTTGTTGCTTTTTACTGGAAATCCAGGTGTCCTCAAAGCCATCCCTGATGGAGAGAGAAAGGGCTCCTGCAAAAAGCAGCTTTGAAACCCACTTTTTTCTGGGCATCCCTTCCCTCCCCTGCACGGGGAAAAGTCCTAACAGGAAGATTTACTCGTGGCACCAATCCTGAGCGCAGACCGGAGAAAGGCAGCTCTTCTAAACTACCCCTACAGTGGGAATATGAATGCTTTGTTTCAATAACATTTAACAGCGATTGCCTCAGCAACCTCTGGCCTGCTGTGATTAAATATTAATATTCTTCTAGTCTGTGCTCTTGCTCTGTTTTTTTCTCTGGTTTCTAAATGAAGCTGCCCAGTCTTGGCCTTCCTTCGGAGCACAAGGATGGAGTATGGATGAAACATGGGAAGAAATGCCGGGTTCAAACACCCCAACGACCCAATTCCCACCAATTTCAGCAGAACTGAGATGTTTTGCTCCCCTGGCAAAACCATCCCCTCCTCCATCCATCCATTTTCACCACCACAATAAAGACAGATGGATGGCATTAAAAGAAAAACACTTCTCAGATACCATTCTTGACCCGGACTCACCCAAGCTCCCCGGATGCTCCAAGTTTTGCTCTGAGCCTTGAAGAAAAAAAAGAAAAACGAGCCGGGCTACAGAGTTGCTGAACTCGAGGGAATTTAATAACACTCAGCCACCACCAAAGCGATTAAACGCCGGGTCCTAATTCTATAAGTGCCTTGTTGATGGTTTCGCTGGGTGCCTCGCGGCACAATATATAACTAATCTGCTAACGGGCCAAGCGAACTTCACAGCCACGGCCGTGTTTAATCCAAGGGGATCACGCGTCTGCCTGGTAGAAACAGGGATGCTGAAATGAATTGCTGTGATTTTTTAACGGCGATCGAGGGGATGAGGGAAGAGGGCAGCAGGTTGGTGGCTGGTTTGCTGTGGAGCGTGGTGGAAGGTTATTGGGGGTCTGGTTACCTTTTGGGTACCCGATGCGGGGAAAGGGGATGTGGGGTTGGATGCTCCCAGGGGGAGGGGGAGGAAGGCAGAGGGAAGGGTGAAGCAGGGCTGTGCTCCCTCTTCTTTTCTACGGGATAGTTTCAACTTCAGGTTTTGGCTTTCGGACCAAAATAAGCCCTATTTCCCCTAAAATTTCATAGATAAGATCTATAGAAAGAAATTCCACTTAACAAAGGCTTTTTGCTCTGGACAGTGCAATGTTCCTGTGGCTCAGCATCAACCTCTTTTCGGAGAGACTTTGTTTTCTTGAGAAAACTCCAGATTTGTTGGGTTTGGGGATGCCTCAGGGTTTTGCTTGTTCCTTTCGGTCCCTGGGCTCAGCCAGCATCAGGAACCAGCTCCCAAAACGGAGAGTCCAGGATGGTCCACAGCCGGCAGCAACATCCCTTGCTCCCACTGTGCCGGTCCCTGCTTCCCTGCTGTCCCCTCTCTCTGCCTCCGCAGCAGATGATTTGCTCGACCTTTAGATGGAAGATCTTCGAGAATCAGCCAGGCTGATCGGGAATTTAATGCTGATTGAGGAGGTAATGTGGCTCTCCCCGATGCGCCCCGGCAGGCTAGGGGCAGTTCGACGCTCCCGACGGCGATAGCTTTCAAATGAACTTCACAGTCGCAGCCCTGTTTAATCCAAGGGGATCATTTATTTTAGTTTTAAGGGACTAAAGTGTGTGAACGCCGGTGTCTCACTGCTGCAGCAGCTGAAAAACTGAGTGACTCAGTAGCTGTGCACTTGGCTAAGGTGCTCCATCCCAGAGGAGACTGCATCCAAGGGATGGGAGAAACATCTCTGGGCTGCTCTGGGTACCATATCCCGTATTTCCCCAGCTTCCAGCATCCCTTCGTCTCTGCTTTATAGAGATTAACAAAATCTAATAGCGGGGTGAGAGCAAGACCTGGGATTCCTTGCGGGAAACCAGGGAATACAAGAAATTTTCTCATGGAAAGCCATGGCTGAATCTCTAGGAGGCAGCTAATCTTTTTAAAACAGTCTCAGGGCACTTTGCAAAAGAAGTAGTGGGCCGAAAAGGTGCAAAGATGTGGTGCCTTTGATACAAAAGGCTCTGCCCCTCCCAGCCCTGCTTTGCAGGAGGAAGTGGCCAGTCCCTGTAGATCTGGGATCTCCCCTGGAAAACACCCGCTCTTACAATCGTTTGGCAACAACCACGCTGTTCAAGCTCCAAAAAATAAAAAAGTTGAAAAAAAAAGGACAACAAAATATATCCAACCCCAAACAAACATGTCAATTAGTGTAATCAGCTCTAATGAGGAAAGGGAAGCCAAACTCAACACTTTGCATTGCCGTTTGGGTTGACTCATTGCAGGCAACCCCAGCACCTCTGCCCCACGTGTGTTGGGGGGCAGTTGGGGCATCATGGAAACATGTGGTCCCACCATCCCCGCTGGGTTTGGGATCAGTCTATTTTCCTTCTGCACATCACCCCATTTATAGGAAGGCGACGGAGGGTAAGTCCCTGCCTCACGGCGTTCAATCAGAAACAAAAGGCAATGATTTATAATTTGCCGTTATTATGCTGCTTCGCGGCGCTCAGTCATTGCGAGCCAGCGCTGGCAATTGGGCCTTTGGACCAGGAGAAAGAATTGCTTTTCCTTCCATTTGCCCAATAAATAATAATAATAATAATTGCCATAATGTCAATAATAAAATCCATCCATCTCCCCCGCTCCCCTCCCATGCGCATCGTGGTGAGCCCAACTTTCAGCATCGGTTTATTTATTGGGTGGATTCGGGCTGGTTGACTTTAACACAAGCTGTCGCCAAACAAATATCCCTGCGGCACACCGGGTATTAAAACCATCTTTCATGGATTCAAATCTTGCAAGAGGGGCCATCAGAGAAGCGAGGACGGGGACTGGAGGCTCAACGTTACATTCCCCCCCCCTCCAATGAATTGGTAAGGACTTAGCATCCCCGCTTGGTCCCCAAAGTCCGGCCGGGGATATCAGGGCTGTGCTTAGCCCTGGACCAGAGGGATTGGAGGATGCAGCAGCCTTCACAGCAGAAAAATCCATCACAATTAACTGCTCTCCTTCGCACACCCCCAGACGTAAGGGCTTTTTTTCATTTATTAGTGGTGCTGAGTCAGTTATTACGGGCTGGGCAATAATTACTGTGTCTGTGCAGGGTAATGGATGCTGGCTGGGGATCATCAGACACCTGGGTGTTGGCGGCAGGTCTGCAAAGGTAGCTCAACCCTCCCTGGGACTTGCTGCTGCTTTTTGCCTTTCTTTTCTGGGCATCTGGGGTAAGGGGAGAGGGGGAAAGGAGGGATATCTGGTGGCAAAACAGCAGGAGCCACAGAATAAAACCTCATGGCAGGACTTGAGGGGGGTCCTAGCTGTGTATACCCCAGCTGGGAGGCAGAAGAAGTAGGATAAATGAGGAGGACAAGCTGCTATCCCAGAGGTCAGTATGTGGTGAGTATTTCTCATCCACAGCCTGGCCTTGGGTGCATCCTTTCAGCCTTTGGACCCCCCCAAATCACATTCATGAAGGTCTGTACCAGGCAAGAAATTGGCCTGTATAACAGAACTGGAGGCTAAAGGCAGCTCCACGATGCAAATTCTACATCTAGAAGCACTCAAGCCCAGCAAAGTGTCCCTTCCCGTGTTTATTTTGGTAGGACCTGCATTAACCACCAGAGGCACTGCCATCCTAAAGAGCATCCCCAGCCCTTCCAGAGTCCAGACACGTTGGAGTCACGTTCCCTGTGAATAATGAGCTTGAAAACAAGACAAAACAAATCACCTCTCTCAAAAAAAAACGCTAGAAATGTCGGCCCTCCTGACTCCTCCGCTGCAGATTTTATTTTATTTTGTAAATTTTTTATTTCTCTCTCTTTTCATTCCTTTGGAGGAATGATTTGAGGGACGGCTGCTGTCTCTCCTGCTGCTCCTGCAAACAGCCAGACAGCTATCACACAGCTCCTTTAATGGCCCAGCAACACATATAGTGAATAAACCTAATGGGGAGCAGCGGTGCTGGCTTCCCAGCTGATACCGTGCTCCCGAACGGAGCCCGGGTGATGTTTCTCTATAGATCCAGCTGCCTGGGGGAACGACGGCCAGAAGCCACCGTCACAGGCAAAGCTGCTTATTTATTATGGGAGACGAATATATGTACTTCTGTGCCTGGTCCCTATGTGGTCCCTATGGGGACATTAAAGGTGATGGGTGTTTTGAGGCTGGAGGATGCTGAGCTCTGCAGCGGGGCGAGGAGCAGAGAGGTTTGGTGCAGACGGTGAGGGACACGCACGTCAAGTCATTTGGGATCCTGGTGGGACTTTGTTGCAAGCAGGGTTTAATCAGAGCCTGGCAAACAGTTTTCCTAAGGGTTGGTGGGACAAGCTGCGGGGAAAAAGGCCAGAACGGTGTCGTTTCAAAGAGAGTGGGCAAAATGTAATCATATACTGGAAGGACTAATCCGGGATTATCATCAGGGGTTGGAAGGGATAAACCATATCTAAGCACACAGCTTTCATCCCACAGGGCTTTGCAGAGCAATGGCACGTGGCCCCGTTGAATTGCAGCCGCCTCTGGGGTGCAGAGACCGCAAGTGAGTGCGGGGAGGGGGGGACACCGCTGCCAAGGACATGGGTGGAAAGCTTGACTTCAGCTGGAGACCCTCACCTGGGGGGAAACACCTTTCTGCAGGTCCCATCCATCACCATCTTGGGTCCTTTGCATTTTTTGGGTACCCCGATAGCAGGTGGATCTACCCCGGCCTCATGGCCGGCTTCGGGACCGCTGGCTGGCGGACGTCGCTTTTCTCCTCCTAGTTTTTCCTCCTTATCTTTTTGGCTTCTCTCCTGAAGTACAAATTGACCTCTCAGAATTTTCTCCTTTAATGCCCTTGTTCTAAAATGTTAATAACTGGTCAGTGACAGGCTGATTAAGCCTTCCTTCCTCCCTTATTTAGATTGGTGTCACTGCACCAGCTCTAACGGAGCCGTAAAGAACATTAACACCCGCTCGGCACTGACAGGGCAAACTATTCCCTGGAAATTGATAAGGGCTTTTTCTGGAAACGAATTTGGCGCTGGCAAAACTAACGGATGCCTTGAGCTCCATCCATCTCCCTTCCTTTAATAACTTTCATTTGTTTGGGCACTATCTCCAGCGCCGATTAATGTAACAAATGCTTTTTGTCCCAGCAGGGGCTTTTGCAGGAGCTTCAGGTGGGACGGCTCAACTTCTCTCCCCTCCTCTCTACCTCTCGGCTTGCGGGTGAGGTTTTTCTCCCCACATAGCACTGAGCAGGGGCTGAGTGGCTCAAACTCTGTGCTAATGCCCCAAAATAACTTGCTTTTCTCATAGCATCATGTCTGGATCTATATATATATATCTGTCTCTATAGCTATAGCTATATTTATATGTATATCTATATCTATGTCTATGTCTATGTCTATATCGTTATCTTTATCTGTATATAGATATATCCTCTACCTATATCTTTATCTTTATCTTTATCTATCTTTATCTTTATCTTTATCTTTATCTTTATCTTTATCTTTATCTTTATCTTTATCTTTACCTATACCTGTCTATATCTATATCCACATCCACATTCATATTCATATCTATAAAATCTATATCAATAGCCATATTCATATCCATATCCATTTCATCTATATCGGTATCGACATCAATATCTATATTCTTATAATCTATATCCATATCATCTGTATCCATATCCATATCATCTATATCCGTATCTGTATCTGCATCTGCAGCTACATCCATATCATTCACATCCATATCCATATAATCTATATCTATATCCATATAATCTATATCTATATCCATATAATCTATAACAATACCTATAACTATATCTCTCTATATATATCCATATCCATACCATCTATATCCATAAAATCTGTATTTATATCTATAATCTTATCATGCATATGTCCATATCCATATCCATGTCCATGTCCATATCCATATCCATACCATCTATACCTATATCTGTATTTACCTAAACTGAGAATGGGCTGGGGGGATGTTGTGGGGCAGAAGAGGGAAGAAATTTGCACGGGGGGGTGAAGCCACCACCCAGGGAAGGACCCAGGCGCCCAGCCCTGAGCCCAGCGCCCCGGCCGTGAGATCACGCTGCCGAGAAATAGCTGGTCGCTGCTCACGGCTGTGACAGGAACGGCGAGAGCCAAAGTGGCTAAACCTGGCCTTTTGGAGGAGATACACCCTGAAACAGAGCAAACCCCTTGCAATCGCTTTTCCTCTGGAAAGCCGATTGCCTCCGCTCGCTCAATTTGGGCAGCTCAGCGGCTGCTGCACGGGGAGGCGAGGGCACCCAGCAGGAGATGCCCCCGCTCTGGTCTTCTTGGGGACCCATATCTATTTCTGCATTTCTTGCTCGAATGATGCCTCTGACAATCAGAAAAGGCTTTGTCTTTTTCCTCCACGGAGACTGAGAAGGTTCTTTCTGGAAATGATGCTGCCAAAATAAACCCAAAGCTCCTACGGAATAATGCTGGGAACCCTAATTCAGGTCCCGCACCCCAGTTTTATCACGTTTATTTAAACACACTTACCCACCCTCCGTAGGTGGGAGCGTTGCAAAGGGAAGAGGCTGGAGAAGGGATGAAGCTGCCAGGGCTTTTGCCTGGGTGCAAGGATAAGCATACGAAGTATCGCTCTGATGGACATGCCAAAACCCCCGTCACCCCGACCCCTCGCAGGGCACAGCCTGAGCCCAGGACGGGCTTTGAAATACAAAGCTGATGATTTTAATTACCAGCAGAGAGAATAAAAAAGAGGGATTTCTTTTACAGCTGGGTAAGTACTGCATGGGGCAAGTCAAGAGTTTTTCCTTTTATAGGCTGTATCCCACTGTTCGGATGTAATCTTTTATATAGCGAGAAATACGTGTCCCCTGTAAGTACTCATATACAACTTCGGGGCGGCTGCACCCCAACCCTGGGACTGCTAAATCCTCCCTCTGCAAAGCCCTGGGCTAAATCCAGAGGTGATACCTGCGAGGTTTATTCCTGCTAACGGGGTTGCAACACCGCTGCAGTGTTTTAAAACACTCATGCCCCTCGCCAAGCAATGCAAAAAACCTGGAAGAATGAGAAAGAGCAAATGGGAGAAGATAAAGTCGATGTTACAGCAGCCGGAAAAAGGGAGATATATATGTATACATGTTTTTTCAAGAGTGAGAAAGAATAAGCCTTAGGCTTTGGTCAGCTGTCACTGGTCTGCGATAAGGATGGGGGAGTTTAAATCCCATTTAGACACAATCCTTGGGGAAGTGCTGGAGTGGGGAAGGCGGCAGGAGACAGCACGGATCCAGAGGGTGGAAATATCTCCTCTGGAGCAGGGATCAAACCCATCCATGAGTGCCTCTAGTTCGCCAGCAAGAAGAAATTGGGTGCTCGATCTCTCTCCATGACTTCGGAGCCACCTTGTTGATATTTTTTTGTGGTGGAAAGGCTTTTCTAAGCCTTTGCTGATGCTTTGGCACTCAGTGGTGTATAGAAACAAATGTGACATCAAGGCCAGGGTGGAGGGACGGCTTCAAGCTTGTTTGGATTTTGCTATATGTCATGAGGCATCCAACTTCTTCCTTGTGGCTTTATTAAAATGGTATCAAATAAAACCCATCCTCCCATTTGCTTGCTCTAGAGCTGAGTGCCTTTTGGAGCAGGAAGGCGGCAGGGGCTGCTAGCCCAGGCAGCACTGGCTTCTCTGCCAAGCAAAGCACCAAGGGGAATGGGACAAAATACACTAGAAAAAAGCCATTGTACGAAATAAAGCCTTGAATCTTCACCTGCAAATGAAGAAAACATCATTTTCTGGTGCAAATGAATAATTAAAGAGGGGTTGCAAGGGTGCAACACGCACTGCCCTCTCCCCATCATCAGCCTCTGCAAAAACATCTGATTTCTCCAGACGGGTAGAATTTGAGCCAAAAAACCCTAGGAGAAGGTGCAAGTGCAGTTTCAAGCCCCCAGCTTCGCTTGTCTCTATGAGGAGTCCAATTACTAGAGACAGTGGCTCGGTATCGACCCCGGCACGGAGCAGAGCAGGGAGCCAGAGCAGGGCTCCCCGGGGCCCTTTATCCCCAGCAATACAGTTGTGCTGGGCAGGGGGGTTCACAGGCAGGGAAGACTGAGGTTTTTATTAGAAGATATGGGCAAGAGGACCTAAATCTGAAGGAAAATAAAAATCAATGAAGAGACGGGGAGCTCTTGTCGACTGAGGGCAAATTTTCACTTCTCAGTGCCCAAACCTACACGCCAAATGGGGCACACGGGCCATACCCTGTCAGCTACCCTTAACTTTATTCAGGATAAGTTTTGTAAGCCATTAAAACATGTTTCTTTGCACAATTATGACTCCAAATAGTTTTTGTCCAGGTTTAGGAGTAACCTAAGGAGCTTGCCTTCCTGCTCCATCCTTGCTGGTCCTACCTGCCCTGCATCAGCCCTTGTGCTCCTGACTTATCTATTTTGTGTTTGTAACTGGTGCAACTCCTTGACCCAAGGTTGGGTTGCTGCAAACATCAGGCATAACTGCTCTTAAGAGCCAGACCTCAAATATCTAGAAATAAAAGAGTAAATATCATTGGCTAAATAATGTATACGAGAAAGCTCCAGATCTTTCTAGTTCAGATCTACGCAGAAGAAACCTCTCCCATACTTTTCTTTTTCCTCCTGCAGAGATTCTTGCATTTTCC
This sequence comes from Calonectris borealis, assembly GCF_964195595.1. Taxonomy (NCBI): domain Eukaryota; kingdom Metazoa; phylum Chordata; class Aves; order Procellariiformes; family Procellariidae; genus Calonectris; species Calonectris borealis. The sequence continues at coordinate 7,436,083 of NC_134335.1, read as the reverse complement.
TTCAATGCCTTCTGGTACTAATAACTCATACCAGGGAGCAGGAGATGGGATCTGGATTTGATTACTGATCTGATTTAGTCTGTCAACGCAGGTGTCTCTCTGCAGAGATTGCAAGTGTTTCATGGACAATTTGCAATGAAAGAGAGAAGCTTAAGGAATGATTTATTCCATAACAATAGCAATGATAATAACTGAAGGGCTGGATGTGGGTAGCATCCAGCACACGGGATGCTGGTTCCACCGAGCTCTGCAAGCTGCTGTAACACAAGCAATAGCAGCAGATGTGATTCAAAAGCGAGGAATCTGAATTTCAGATTCCTCCAGCATTTTCTCCTTGGAGTAATGGAAGAATATGGAGGTCAGAGCTCTTCGTGATGATTTAGGCTAATAATTGGGGGGATTTCTGTTGGGAAATCAGAGTTAGATCCATTGCAACCTCTGCCAAGTCACTTAACTTCTCCCTACATGGTCCCTGTAGTGAGGAGGACCCTGTCTCACCTTGCAAGGATCATTGCATGAGGCTGGAGACTGCTCAGGCTTCAACGAAATGAGAACGGTGAAAAGACAGTAAATAGGTTGTGCACCAAAGCCAGCGTCGTCTCTCCATGCATCCGTCATGGGAATAGGCTGCAATCAGATGTGCGGTGTCAAAAAAACTCTTGTCCTTCCTCCACCTGTACGTTAGCCCGCTTTATTATTCAGGGAAGGATGCGTCTCACCTGAGAAGTCCTTAAGATGCCACAGACAAGCTCTTCTCTGATTAAGTGCCAAGGGAAGCTCCTAAGAGGGTTGTTCGACGTCGCCAGGAGAGGCAATGAATCAGCAAGCGTGTCTCATCCCATTGCTCCGTCAGCACGGAGTGACGGGAGCGGGAATGGCAGGGACAGGCTGCTTTGGTGTCCCCAGCCCCAGGGCAGGCGGCTGGAGTCACTGAGGGGCCATGTCAGTGCTGGCAGCCGCGGCGGGGACATCTCTGGGAGGGGAACGGGCACCTTCTTTGGAAGAGGGTGTCATCAATAGGGTCAGAGTGACCTTTCCAATAGTTTCTGAAGATCCTGAGGGGCCTCGACAGCCCCATCTCTGCAGTCCTCATTCCCAGGCATTGACATGTCCTCATCACCTCATCTGAACACATTCCAGCCCCAGATATTAATTTGTTACAGCCTCATTACCCACTCAATAGAAGATGAACATCTCTGTGTGTATCACAGCCAAATCACTCTTTCCTCCCCCTCTTTTTTGCACTAATTAATACCATCCCCAGGTATTTACGCTACGCACGCGTCCATCTCCCTTTCACCACTGCAGTTCCTAGAAGCCTTTTCATCCCCGACGGCAGGAGACACAGCCTTTACAGCTACCCATGCACCCAGATTTATTTCACTACACTCAAAACACTGTGTCCTCTTTTAGAGCAATGGAGCACAAAATTCGGGAAGATTATTGCAGCGAAACCTGCTGTCTGCTGGGCACGTCTTTACAACGTCATTTCTTTGTGTTCTTTGACCTTGACCATCGCCTGCTCATCTGCTCCTCGGAGGACACCTTTGCTCAGAGGGAAACTGGGAAAACCCTTTTGCTCTAATACCGATGTGGTGGAGCAAACATCTTCTCTCTTCCACGGATGCTGCGCCTCGATTTGCAAACTACCCTTGCCTCGGAAAGGAGCTTAAACATTTCCACTCTCAAGTGAAGGAACCATCACCCACCACAGCATCGAGAAGATTTAAGTCAACCCCAAACCATCTTGACCCACTTCACTCCCTGTAGTCAAGAAGATTTTTTCTCTTTGGAAGAAAAGAAATGGCACTGGAGGGCCTGATTCTCATTTGCACTTGAGCTGCTCTGAACATAAAAGGACTCCGGGAGCTGCGTTCGCAACCCTTGCCGCGCAGCCTGGAGAGGCTGGAGTGTAAATAAGAATCCAGCCCTTCAGCTAACGAGGTGCCTTAAGCTTATTTCATAACGGGCACCGAGTTGTCGCATCCCCTCTCCCCTAACGCCTTGGGTGCCAGTGCCCGGGGCAGGGTGACCCAGGTGAGACCATTACGCTATTTAACACCACAATAATCAAGAAAGCACAAACCCACACCCCAAAAGCACCCCCGCAATGACCGGCCTACCCCACTGCAAACTCCCGCGCTTCCAGGCAGGGATGAGCGTCACCCCATGCCATCTCCAGATGCCCCATCGCCATACCAGTAGCATCCAGTTTGCATCAGTCCTTTTGCACTGCAAGACTCTTGCCCACACTGGGAGGGCTTCTTCGACACATTTCTGATGAAATCCAGGGAATTACACTGACAGCAAGGTGGCTTTGACCAACCGAGGAGGAGAAAAAAGTCCCCCAGATCTTCCCTCCCCGCAGCATTTTATTAAGCTCCTGGATTTGGGCATGTGCATGGACAAACCCGCCTTTCCACACACCTGGAAATGGAGATTTATGGAGACCCACAGGCATCTCGAGCCAGGCTCATCCTTCCACGGGCAAATCCAAATGCGAAGGGATGCGAATATGATGTTTGAAGGAATGTACCCAGCTGCGGGTATAAACATTCATCTGGGGCATAAACACGTTTGAGGGATGCAGTTTATAGGAATGCATATATAGCGATGAGGATGCACCCAAATCGAGATGGACCATATCTATATATATTTATATCAGCAATAGATAGAAGTAAACACACATCGCCTTCGTGTTATGTAAAGCCAGCGGAACATCTTTCGAATTTATCTCAATAAACCAAGTGCCACGCACCCATATTTATATTTATAGCATCGTAGAGAGGCGTTCCTACCTCAGCCCCATCCTCCCCAGGGCTGGAAGCTGCCCAGAGGCTCCTGCAAACTCTCCTGGGCATCTTGGGAACCCAAGATGGGTTTCTCATGGGGCTGCATTGCTCACCATGAGTTGATAGATGTGTTTACTAATCAGGGAATTAGGAGTTAGAAATAAAGTGTGAATATGGGCAAAATTATGGCCTTAAGTCAATACACCGCAAAGATTTTTTTCATCAGTTTGTGCATCTGCTGGAAATGATGTTTGAGGAGGACCAGAGCAGTGTGAATTCAGGATTATGTTAATGAGATGAATAATTTCAGGTTAAAAAAGAATTAAAGAGCAGAAAACCTTTGAAAAACACTGAGGTGTTTCATCCTGGTACCTCTGAAGTGAAAGGCTTTGTTTCAGAAGTGCCAAAACATTTTGCTGCAATATTTTCGAAAGCTAAGAAGCTTTTTTCCCCCTTGTCCCTTTTCTTTAAAAGGTGAACCAGAAGTTTAATTAATTGTCAATACCAAACGAAAACACTCGGTTTCACCACTTGCAAGAAGAAATTGCCACTTCGGGTGAAACCACGATGGGTTTTTCCTCTTTGCTTGCAACGATGCCGATTTTCTCTCGCAGCATTTCCAGCCAGCATCTCGCTCCGAACCTGCCAGGCACAACTCCTGCTGCTCCAGCCGCAGCCTCAGCTGCAAATCCTTCAGCTGGTCCTTGTCTCAATATGAATAATATATTTTTCTCGCTACATGGGGAAAAAAAAAAACACTGTGAGATTTATTCTCCAAAAAGACACATACTCTCTTTTGTCTCTGTCTGAACAGCGATTGTTACGTTAACAAAAGATATTTAAATGCCCCGTTGTACATAGCAACCGCAATCTTATTTTTCTGTTTAATTGTCCCACCTGTATTTAAAGCCAGTGACTGGGCTGTTATTGGGGTACAGCATTGAGTGACTGTCACGGGGAATAAATCTGCCCCCGAAGCCTAGAAAGAAGGGGAAAGCAGGGCTGAAGGGGATGTTTTTACCTCTCCGCTGGCTTCTTTGAAGCCAACCCAAATAAAAACACAGCCCTTCACAAATGACTTCCCGGCTAATCCCACTCCAGGAGAATAAATTGGAGCCAGGGACAAGCTCCCTGGCTGGAAGAGGTAATTATTCTGACATGCCACCTTAATTACGCCGTAATCCCCGGCTGAAGGAAGAAAGGGCCCTTACGGCCGCCGCTCCACAAACTGACTTTGCGGCACTCTCTGGGAGATGCAAATGGGTTTTCCCTGCTCCGGTCCCAGATTGGGCTTGCCAGGGTGGAGAATGGGCTTATTAGATCCTCCCATTTCTCTTGCTCTTCTGAAGGATTTTGCACATCTATAAAATGGGCAAGGGACCCTGGAGTCCCCCGGTGTGTATTATTTCCACGTTTCGTGCAATAATTGCATTGCGTCTTCAGTTTTTTTCCTAAGCTTTGCCCTTTCCCAGAGCTGAAATACCCCCAAAAAGCAGCTGAGCTCCCCCAGCTCGTGGCAGGCAAAAACCTGCCTTGTTTTCCCTAACGCAAGAAAAAAACCCCCAAACCCAATCAAAAAAACCAAAAACCCAACGCTTTTTCTCTGAAGGAAATAAAACCTCTTTCTGTATCTTTATATATCATAAAGGTGCAGGGAAGGGCACAAACACCATTTTTATTTTTTAGCTTTGCAATTCACATTTAACCTGGAGCCATCTGTTTCGCTAGCAGCTAGGCAGTTAGAGGGGGCCGGAGATGTTCATCTGCAGACGTGTCTCTCTGTCGAGCTCACTCAATTTTCCAGCTGCTTTAAGGCAGGCAGCTCCTGCTGGTGCCTGATGAGCCTGTGGAGCTCCTGGACATGAGTATTCCCCCCTTAGATGCCCCAAAATGCCTCTCCCAGCATGTGGCTCTTGGGAGCAACCAGCCATGAGCCTCCGGTCATCACTCACCGGTGTTGATACCAACACAGTCCCCAGATTTTGAATTTACTTGGGTTTATGATTGTTTAAGGAGGTTTGAGCCCTCTAAGAGCTCCCTTGAGGCCAAGGGGTTTGCACCTCCCTCTGATGGGGAGTCTCTTGTGTCTAGTTAAGGGTTGGGCTTGCAATGCAACCTTCCTCTCCACACAGGCACTGTAGGATCTTCTCCTTTCCTTTCCTAGTGAAACATGTTACTGAGACTAATATGTGTCTTTTGAAATCAAGTTGGAATTGGTCACCAGATCTAAAACCTTGAATGGAGATGTATGTCCCATGAGATGACACATCTCATTTCCCACCCAAGGACGTTGTGATATCCAGAGGTTTTATTCCAGGCAGCTCCTTAGTGGGCAAAATGCCCTATAATGAGACATCCCATCCCCTCCCTCATCTCCATCACCCGCTCATGAGGTCAGTGGTGCTTCCCCACACTTCACTGAGGTAGAAAACCACCAACATGATTTCATCCCCTTCCAATACAAGGCTGCTCTCAACTGGTCCAAATATTTCTCAGGTGTGGAGAGGGGGAATCCCAATTTCCCAAAGGCTTTGGCCACCTCCATGACAGCTTTGCAGTGACTTTGACCATGACACAACACCTGAAGGTGCATGTAGAGGGAAGGAGACTTGGCTGTGTCCCCAAAAACAGGACCGGGGACAGATGCATCCCTGTCCCATGGAGACCTGTGAGCTGCCTCCTTACAGCCTTATTTATTCATCGCGTGCTGGCGGCATGTTTGGCACGGCAGAAAGCCGAGGAAGACGCAGTCCCTGCTGTTAATGGGCATCGCTCGTTATTAACTAATAATGAATGGATTAGTCAGCATCTGGGAAGCAGCTGAGCACGCAGGGAAGGGGAGGGCTGGGAAGCGACCCCAATGGTGGCTCTGCCTCTCCCGGCTCCGTCTGCAGGGCTGAGCCTGATATTTTATTTATCCAAAGGCAGGCAGCGCCGAAAGGACATGGAGCTGATGGGAGAGCCGGGGGGGGGGGGGTATTTTCATTTTAATATCCATTAATGTCCATTAATGGAGCATCATTTTTAGTCCCTCGTTCCTTCTCACTGCAAAAATCCATGCCCGTTCCTTCTGCTGCAGATATAAACCCGGGCTTGGGATCATTTCTAAGCAGTGAAAGTCTTTAGCCATCCTTAATTAAAGGGCATTTGGGGAGAAAGGGCTGATGAGAGGTGACAGGAGGAGTGGGTTACTCTGCTGCCTGGACGTGACCTTGTTACACTGCTTCGGTGGCTGCAGGTTGTTACCGCCGTGATTAACGCCGGGGAGGTTTTCTCATCCACTGGATGCCCTTTAATTGGGGTGATGGGTAAACTGGCAGAAAGCAGAGCGAGGTGGGGGGACTTTTGTCTTTGACTAGCAGAGAAAAACAGGCTCCGTTTCCAGCTTGGGGCTTAGAGCGATCCCCTGGCACGTGTCTGACCCGAAATCCCAGCACTTGCATCCTGGGAGCCTGGACCAGAAGTTTTTGAACATGAAGCATCACTTCAAGGTGGGTTGGTTATTTTTTCAGGTTGAGAAATGCAACATTAGCGTTGACAAATAATTCACAAGAACAGCTTGATGCTGATGATTTTCTTTCTGCCTATATGTATTATCCATTCCACATAGCTATTTCTCTCCACACTGTATGTATTTTCTGCTCAAGGTGTTACGTTCCGCCTAGGTCTTTGGTGCCAAAGGTTTTGGGGAGTTTCTTTTTCTCCCCCATTTTTTTTTGTTCCTAATTCCTCAGCTTGCTCTCCTGCAGCAATCTTGGAAAAACTCTTATGGAGACATAGATGTGCTACCCACATGTGGCTCCTATAGCACTTGAGAAATGCTCTTTCTCTCTGTAGCTGCAGCAATAAATGTGATTATATATATTATATATTATATATTACAAATGTGTTGTATTATCCCGCTTGATAGAGCCACGTTGGAAACACGAAGTGAGGAGAGAGCTGTGATGCAGGTGGTGGGACCCCTGCACGTGGAGGACATTGAGCATGGGGTTTTGAGGTGACTCGAGCCACCCCCTCATTAGGATTCAGAGCACTTGGGGAGTGGAAGCCTTCAGCTGCATCATTCTCCATCTGTGGGTTTAATCCATATTATGGGTTGACAGGCAGAGAGTTTTCATTTTCGTAAAGTAAACCCATGTTTTGAGTTATGGGTGTTCACCTAAAAGCCATCCCTTGAAGCGGAGTGACTTTGCATCTCTTCCCTCCTGGCCTCTTCCCTCACCCTGGGGGTGCTGGGACAGATCCTGCCTGTTCCTACCCCCGCAGTGCCTGGCCCATCCAAGTCCCTTCCAGCAATTCAGTGCATGGTCCTTGATGAAGCCCTAGTGTGTTGTAGGGGCAGATGGAGGAACAAAACCCAACGGATCTCATGTTACATGTCCCTTCCTACACGGAGGATACAAATCCCTTGTGTTGTCCACCTGATGGGTGGTGGAGTCTGGGCTCAAGGGCTTGGGGCAGCTCTCTGCCTGCTGAACCTGGCTGTGCCCACCATGACAGGAGCAAAATGCAAGCACCAGGAGGGAGACACAAGAACCAGGGGGGAATTGCAAGTCTCAAGTGTGAAATGTAAGCACCAGGGTTGAGATGCATGTACCAGGAGCAAGATACACGTGTCAGGAGTGAGATGCAAACACCAACGGTGAGATGCAACCACCGGGAGTGAGATGCAAGCACTAAGAGGGAGATGCAAGCACCAAGAGGGAGATGCAAGCACTAAGAGGGAGATGCAAGCACCAAGAGGGAGATGCAAGTACCAGGGTCGAGATGCAAGCACCAGAGTTGAGATGCAAACACCAATGGTGAATGCAAGCACCGGGAGTGAGATGCAAGCATCAAGAGGGAGATGCAAGCACCAGATGGGAGATGTAGGCACCAGGGTCGAGATGCAAGCACCAAGAGAGAGATGCAAGCACTAGGAGGGAGATGCAAACACCAGGAACAAGATGCAAGAACCAGGAGGGAGATGTAAGCACCAGGAGGGAGATGTAAGCACCAGGGTCGAGATGCAAGTGTCAGGAGTGAGATGCAAACATCAGGAGGGAGATGCAAGCACCAGGGTTGAGATGCATGCACCAGGAGCAAGATGCAAGTGTCAGGAGTGAGATGCAAACACCAATGGTGAGATGCAAGAACCAGGATGGAGATGCAAGCACCATGGGCGAGATGCAAGCACCAAGAGGGAGATGCAAGCACCAGGAGAGAGATGGAAGGACACATGGGGAGATACAAGCACGAGGTGGGAGATGCAAGCACCTTTCCACCTCCAGCTCCAAGCCTGCCCACCCTTTTGAAGGTCGTACAGAAAAGCTGTGCTGGAACAAAGGCTTGGCCCCATCTCCAGAGGTGTGCACTGATGCTTCACCCATTGCACCAGTCTCCTCCCTCGACTTGGAGAGACGCTTTGGGCCTGCAGCCGCATCATGTGGCTGAGACAGTCCGGGCTCGGGGCGATTCAGAGAAGAGACAGAGAGATAAAAACATCTCTTGCTTTCCTTCCACACGTCACTGAAATCTGTGCGCGTTGAACGCTTCGCTATGGTAGGAGCAATATCCAACACATCCTGGATCTGCTGGAATATGTCCAGCAAAAAAAAAAAAAAAAAAGAAAAAAAAAAGGAAGTAGAGGTGAAAATCCCTGGGAAGAGAAAGCAAAGAGCAGCTGAGATTAATATATTAAAAATACAGAAGTCAACTTCGTCCTTCAGCGCCCTGGCTTGGACTAAGGGATGATGAAAATTATATATATATATGTGCTCAGGGGGGTTAAATGACTGTTGGATTTACTGAAGCAAAGTGCATCTCTGCATCACTGTAACGGCTCCCAAGGAGTCCAATACACGTGCCGGCATGCAGATCACTACCAGCGCTCTGGAGCCCTTCCCAAAGGTGAAACATCGACACTTGGAGGGCAGGAGATGCTTAGAAAAATGCCAGACCAATTGCACTGCGTCCCTATTTTTTGTTTGTTAATAAAAAGAAGGGAGGGGAATGGCAAGGGATAAAACTATCACATACGCAAAGCCCAACCTGACGATGCTAAAGAGATTATCAAAGCCTCAGGAATTCAGTTATGGCTGGAATTGGCCAAATTAATAATTGTAAACCAGTTATTCGATGATTTTAGCCCTTTTTTATTTAGTTTATGAATCGCTCACAATGGCACCGGGATCTTTACAAACTGTTACGCAAAAAAAATTCTGCGTTAAGTGCGGGATTCGTCTCGCTTAACGAGATGTTTAAAAGTTTGGTGTCTAATCCAAATGAGACATTTAGGCTTTCTTTTTTGCACAGGGGGACCTTTTCCTAGTTCTTTAACAAAGGCTTGAACTGATATATTTTTATTGATTTTCTTGTTCCTGAAAAACAGATCTTCAATAAAAACCTCTTTTACTCGTAAGCCATAAAAAAAAAAAAAGAAAGCAGCCAAAATGCTGCAGGTGAAAATGTTATGAAATATCAAGAAAAACAACTTTCCCTCATGTTTCTGATACTTTTTGAAGTGTTTCTTTCTTGCTAAGAAGCAGGAAAAGGCAGTTTTGGGATCAAACCCATCCTATTTCTTTTTCATTCAGTGTTTCATTTGGATTTTGGTGTAGAGCTCTGTGCTATCCCTTCTGCTCCATCATCGAGGGGTTGAACCCTTTTATATCCAGCTGAAACGTGCTCTATCATGACATGCAATTTGCTCCCCAGGCGGATGCTCTGCATCATGGAAATGCATCCCAACAGGAGCATCCCAAGGCTGGTAGGATCTCCATCTCCATCTACAAACCCCGGAGAAAAAACAATTATTGCAAATTTTTTGCAATTATTTTGAAAAAAAACTTGCAGCTGGTTACCTTCTTTCAGGTGGGATGAAGATGCAACATTCCCAAAAGTTCCTTTGCTCTTTCCTCCCCTGGCTATGTTGTTGGGTGTTTGCAAACCTCTCTGTGCTCCCACCCTTTTGCCTTTTCCCAGTGGAAAATTCCTTTTTCTCCCTAGAAAATTCCAATTTCAATAAAAATATCTTGTTTTTGGCAGGGCAGCGAGCAGAGGGGAAGGTGACCAGCGGCACCAGGGTGATCATCCGCTCCCGCGCGAGCTCTCCCGGGAGGAAAAACCCAGGAAAACCCCAACCTCGCCTGAACAGGGATGTAGACCCTGCAGGTCTAACTAAGGAGTGTTATTATTTCCCTGCGGTGAGCAGGCTGGGAAGAGAACTGTGCCAATTTGTCCTTTTTCACATTAAAGAATGATATTGGTTGTTTTTATCTGGGCTAGCTTAATTTTCTGGTTTTAACCATGGTGGAGGCTGCTGGGCTGGGGTGCTCCTCACTTTGGTGGGGTTTAAGAAACAAATGGAAAAGGGAAAAATATCAAATATCTCTGTGGTCCTGGGCTGCCATGGCCAGGCATTACCTCTTCCATCCAGGAAATTCAACCAGGATTTATTTTTCTCAATTACAAACATACTTTTCAAATTACAAGCATCCTTTGCAGGTCGATGGATAGCCGGAGGCTTCGCCGGAGCTGGCTGAGGACCAACCCACCTGCTGGCAGCGGGTCAGGCAGGGCCAGGGGGGTGAATTTGCTCCCGACTCCCTGCCTCCATCTCCGCTTCGGAAAAATATTTATATATTTTCATTAAGGCACCCTGGAATTTGGGCTGAAATGCTCGTTGGGAGGAGAAAAGGGAGAACAGTAAGAGCAGGACCGATTTTCCACCCCTCGGGTGAAATTAGGCACACGGAGGTAGATGTAAAAAAGCATTTAAAGGTCTGAAAATGCAGATATGACCCTAAAAGTAGGAAAAAGATCACTTGGACCCCACGGATTGAAGCCTTGAGGGTCTTTTCCCTCCAAATGAACTGAGTTTTCCCGCAGCGGAGGAAGAGCGGGGCGTAACGAAGGAGTTATTAAAACAAATGCCACCGCAGTCCCCGGGGAGGGGACCGCCGGCTCCTCTTCGCCGCGGCGTGGCTTTGAATAATCTGGCTGCTTAGCTCGCCGCCGGCTTGAAAAGGAAACCTTTGGCAGGCGGTCACCCTCCAGCGAGCCCAGGATGGGGTCGCTGGGGCTGCACCGCACTTTCTGAATTGAAGCAGCGGACTGTGAAATAGGAATTACTGACAGCTCTTAAGTATATCAAGAGAACAGCCCTATTCCTTAATACAGAGCCACTAATAGACATCTAAAGACCTATAAACCAGACAATTCCTCTATATCATCCTAGTTAAATCAATGTAGTTATATTACCCTCATCATTTTCCCTTTAACGTTTATTACATTTTGCCACTGTAATTTATTTTTTCATATCCATCAGCCGATTAAAGACTTTATTCTGAAGATACACACATCCTTGTGACCTACTTGAAGCTGACCTAAACTGTTAAGTAAAAGCAATTTGGTGGAGGAGGTTAGGGGGGTTTTGCCCTCCTTCTCTCTCTGGGTTTTTTATCCCTTCACCGGCACCGGGAGCACTGGATATGGGAATGTTGGGGTATGCCGACATCAGCCTAGATCTGTGTCCTTGTAAAGTCTTTAGCAATTTTTATTCTATTTTTAAATGAGTCCTCGTCATGCCTGGACACCCAAAATATGTTGGAGCACACGGCTTTGCCTTTCCGAGCGATGCAAGGAGGGCTGCAAGGCCATTTGAACACCTCTTTGCTCCAAAAGTTGCCCCTCAGTTGAGCCGTCACCTCTCCACCATCCGTAGAAGATTTGCAATAGGAGGAAGGAGCAGTTCTTGAGTGCCATCTATTGATGCCATCCCTACAAGGTGGAGGAAAGCATCTGGAGGTGTGCAGGATCCGACCCGTTCCCTCCCAGCCGCAGGGTTCAGCCAGTCCAGCCTCCCTCTGCTTTGGCCGTGCCTGGATCCGCCGCCTCCTGAGCTCTTCCCCGCTTTGGCCAAGCTTTTTCTTTTTATTCATTCCTCTGCCTGAATTATTTAAACATCCCCACTTAGACGTTTATACGTCCGGAACGACTCCTCTTCCTTTATTTCCAAAGACCATCATCCTTCACCGTTTGGGCCCATGTGCACCAACACTCCCATTTTATTAGTTTTGTTGGCTTTTTTTTTTTTCTTTATTTTCTCCTTTAGTTTTTGCAGAGGGATTATGGCAGTGGTACATTATTATAGTACCATTATTACAGCACAAGATTTTCCTGGTTTGCAGATGATGAAAAGGAGAAGTAGGGCAATCGGATGCCAAGAGCTTCAGGTCACCACAGTACCTGGGTGTGCGCTGCTGAGCACGAGGAAATGGGGGTAATAAAATCCTGGAGGCCAAAAATGCCTGAAAATAAGAAGAACATGCCACAATCTTGCAAGGAAATAAACCCCATGGGAGGCAAGGATGGGAAAACTTGGAGCTTTTAGCCTTGGGGCTGTTGGATATGGCTTTCCTTCGGGAAACAGTGGAGTTTGGACATAGCAAGATCATTAGCTCCGGGCTTTTTAATTTTATTTATTATTTATGATGGAATTCTTATTACTTTTTATTTATTGCTGTAAATAAAGGGCAATTGCTTCAACCTTTTCCCTCCCCTTCACCCTCCGAAAAACGCAGCCGAGAACACCAGCCGCTGTGCAAACTTGGACCTCGCAGGATAAAGAACGTTACTGAGCAAGAGAAGGTGGATTATGTCCAAATATCCACATCAGGAAGAAAAAACCGCACAAACTGCTGGCACACAATCACCCAGAGACTGCAGTGAGGCAATTTAGCTCCCCCATCTCCTTCCCGCACCCGTCAGGGCACCTTTGATAAAGCCATCCCCAGCTGCCCCCAGCATTGCAGCATCCCATAGCTGAATATTTTCCAGCACGAGCGGTTTTATTCTCCCAAATCTTTTCTTCTGCCCCAGGGAGTTTCTCCATCAGCTCACGGTCGTTATCGCAACGAGACCCCAAGCTCCGATCCTTGGCATTTAGCAGGAAGAGAACGGCTGCTCGGAGGGTGCTTTGCTCCAGGAAATTATTTTTTTTCTTCATTATTTCCATTTTGGTTAGCTCAGTGATGCCGGGATGCTCTTTGCGCCTCATCGACAGGCCGTCGAGGGAAATGACTCTTTGCCTATTCGAGCTCTGCAAAAATGATGCCCTGGATGCCAGCAGATCCAGCCCACAACTTTATTTTTGAATATATGGTTATATCCACACCCCCATGGTCATTGGAGAGCCCACGAGGATGCAGGGACCTTCATGGAGGTTATACACGGGGATGCTGCTCTGCTTTGTACCAAAATACTAATTTTTGAGCCCCAAATGGGCCAAATAACCAATCTTTTGTGACAAAGTAAGCGAAGTTTTCCCTATGGACTGCAATGGGGAGTTAGTTACCTTGGGAACTAGATTTATCTCTTCCCTTGTACATACTTAATACAGCCCATCACAGGGAGGGCACTTTTAATAACCAATTGATGGAGAATTGCAAGGGATAAATTATGCATCCGGGACCCGGCAGTGAGTTATGGACTTCTCCCTCCTGCTCCAGCGCACGAGGACCTGGCACCGAGATGCTCCCATGCCCTTTAGAAGTGTAACAACATCCATTAGGGCTGGCATTTTTGCTGGCAAAAAGAGCTTTTTTGGCTTGCCCAGAGCAAATCCCTGCCTCTTTTGAAAGTAGCCAGGTTAGTGTTGGCTCCGAAGTGCAAACAGACACAAGAAAATGCGGTGAGGATGAGGAGGGTGAGGAAAGTGATATTTATATTTAACATCTATAAAACATACATAGCACTCTCGCAATGAATATAGGGAGGGGTCCTCCCCCCCGACGCTATAATCTCAACGAAAAGCTTTCAGTCTGGCTTGGAAATGACTTTTTTAAAATTCATCTGGTTTAAAATATTAATCTCGCATGTTATTAATAACATGGGGAAGAAATATATATTTTAAGTGAAGGTTTTTATCATCTGACTATCACTTTAATTCACGGTTTGTCCTTTTCAAGAAGACATCCATTCTCCGGACATTGTTAAAAGATGAAAACTTAAATCGCACTCGCTGTTAAATTTTTCATTTGAGCCTGATTCTCTTTTTAATATCCTATTTTTATAAAATAATAATACGTCCAGCTTGAGGGCCTGTTAAAAACAAGTATAATATAGATTTTAAATACAATCTCATCTACTCTCATCTTAATTTGCGGTTTGTTTCAAGGTACCCATGTGCCGCGAAGCCAGGAAAGTTTTCCGGGATGTGTGTCACCTCCCGGTGATTTACAGCCTCGCAGGGATGCTCAGCCCCTATTCCCAGGAGGATGGTGCTGGGCTTTGCATGAGATGGGCAAAATTGCCCTGGATTTGGGGGTTTCCATGGGTTTTTAAGTGTTTCAAGAGTTGTTCTCCGCTCCCAAGCCTACTTTCACCATCCTGTTTATCCGGCTTGCTCCCTGCCCTGGAAACTGCTTCTCATGGTGGCCAGATACCAGGTTTTAATCCCCAACCGGCCACGATTTTTGAATATATTATGGGGTAGAGGAATACCCCGACTTGATATTAATTTTTCAGGGAGATGCTTCCTTCCAGCATCCCTCGGACAAACCCGGTGCAGGGCTATGCAGCCAGGACAGCATTAATCTCTTTGCTTTCCCGGGATGCTCAGCGCTGATGAGAAACATCACCTCTGGAAATTCAGCTGAAGGATCAAGCGAGGGGAATGTTAAACCGAAGAAATAGAAAAACAATAGAGCGGTGCTTTCCCCTTGACTTATCTGCCTTGGCAGAAGTCCGGTCCTGCTGTTCGGGAAGCATCTTCCACCTCCCCAGCAATCCCGAGGGATGCTGCCAGCCTGGGCTGGCATCAATTTTCCTCTCCCCTCTTCCCAATTTGCTCCCAAAGGTGCCGCCCTTTCTCCTGAGCTCTATTAACCACCGTTACGGATAACACACACCCCGCTGAACCCGCTCCCACGGATCCATCTGCAAGCGAAGGGTGGGCCCCCGCCACGCAAATGAAACAATAATTTTTAATTAAACTCACAGCAACGGGGTTTTTATCGCCAGCATCAGGCAGGCAGAGCCTGGCGCTCGCGGGCTCCCTCCTGCCTGCAAACACCAGCTTTGCCAAGAAAAAGCTTTATCGGATATGGGGCACTTCTCTGCCCAGGGATGCTGGTGGGAAAATGCTTTCCCTATACACCTACATACCTTCTTCTATATGTCCCTGCTGCCCTATGGGCAATGCTAAGCAAAGGCTAAAATATTTGCACACATAGGAAATTATAGCAGAAGCTGGCATCACCCCAGCATCAGGAGTCTCCGGCTTTTGATTAAGTAAGTTTAGAGCAAAATTGGCAGGGGCTTATCTATAGCGTGCACTTCCCCATCGCTAACACATTGCAGCCCCCCGTCCCGTCCCACCGCTGCAAACTGGAGGGGAAAAGGAGCTGCAGATGATGGCGGGGACACAGCTCGGAGGGACATCTGACAAGGCTCCTCACCCAGATGGGCTTGTTGCTTCTTATTTATTGATAAAAGCTCAAAAGCAGGGAGGCTTGGGCTTTATTTTTCCCTCCTTTAAAAAAAAAAAAAAAATAAAAGAAATTGCATTCAAGGCTGTTTCTTTTTTCTTTTCTTTTTTTTTTTTTTCCAGCTGCCCCAATTATCCCATTTGTTCAAAGCAAAATCTTGCAATTCGAGGCTTTTTATTTATTCTGCTCAAGCCGTGTTTATAACGCCGCATCGGAGCAGTGGGGTTGAGTTAAGCGGTGCTGGTGTTTGGGGCGGGGGGGGTGGGTGAGCATCTTGTTGGGGAAAAAAATTAAAAGGAGAAAATTAAAAAGAGCAATTTTAAAAACGCAGACATCAAAGGCATCATTTATATTTCAAATCGTGGGGAAATAACTTTATAATGAGGAATCATAATGGGGAAACTGAAGACTCTGGCATTATTACATCTCCAGCTTCAAAACCCTCCCATTGTTCTAGCTGAGAGAGGAAAAAAAAACCCGAGCAAGTCAGTAAATTAGAGGAAAGAGGGAAAAGTGGAATAAACTATTAATAATTAAAGGAGCAGCTCCCAACATTACTATTAAACTCCTCCCAAACTTGCCACCTGTCTGCTCAGCTTCGAAAATGGGAGAGGGTGGTTTCAAAGAGCCCGGTGCCTTTTTGTAGAGCACCTAGTGCCGGATGCATTCCCGGGGATTTCTGTATCCTTTGGGAGCTGCCAGAGCCCGGGATGGGGCTCCCACCTGAAGGCAGGTGCCGACTTGGGCTGGTAAGTGGTTTAAAGAGCTGAAAGGGATGGTAAAGCCAGATGGGCAATTAGCAAGCCCCAAAAATGGGAGGGATACAGCTCTGAGCATCGCCCTGTGGATGTTCATCCTCTTTCAAAGCCACCCTGAGCTTGCTATGGGACCTTTCCTTCCCGTGCCTCAGTTTCCCCACACCAAAAAGAGGAGCTCGTGATGCTCTCAACCTGTAAAAACCTGAAAAAAAGCTCCATAATATTACCAAACTGAAGCAAAACTTTCCTATGAATCTTCCCCTTCATTTCAGGATTCGGCCGGTAATGATGACGGATCAACACCACTCTGCCTGTGTGCGTTTGAGCGCTTTTATTTCTCTATCAGCATCACAAACTCAGGCAGAAAACTTGCCCTCCTCATCTCCTCTGCACCAGCCTCTTCCAGATAGTTTGTCACGAAGAAGCAGGCGGATATATTTTCCCCTGGTTTGCGTCTGTGCGTATATCCCGCAGCCGAGGAATGTGTTTGTTATGCAGAATTGCTTGTGCTGCTCTCCTGGGAACAACATTTGGTTGGTAGATAAATCCTTACCTAGGCTGCTCCGTGTCAGCTCTTTACAGAAGTCGAGCATTAGTATTCTGCCCTACCGCCGGATGATTTATGTCACTAAGCAACACAGCATGAACTGCAATTTTTACAATCAAATATACAATTTACGCTACATTTTCGGGCGCATATTTTAGCAGACGAGCTTGAAATCGCTTGCTGGCAGCGCTCAAGTTGCCGTGGAGTTTGGAAAGCCCCAGCCGGTGCCGCAGCCTCTGCGTGGGGGTGAGTTAAAACTCACTTCTGGACTCGGTGAATATTTGAAGTCAATGTGCACCAATTCGATACTGCAAAAAACCTCCTTTCCCTGGGTTTTTCACCTCAAATCCTCTGTCTGCTTCTCATTTCCCTGCCTCAGTTTCCCCCTTGCATCTCTAGGGATGCGCTGGGAGAGGAGCCACTCAACACCATCGTGCTGCCGGCATCTCCTTGGGCTCAGGATTTCCCCTCGCAGCAAATGGCAGGCGTACGACGGATCAACACTTACTGGGAACTGCAGCTATGAATTTTTCATACAAGCAAGGAAATTTGAGACCCGGTTTGGTTGTTTTATTAAACATACAAGCAGGCATCCTTCAGGGAAGACATTGTGGGCAATTATGGAGCTGTGATTGGCACGGTGGATAACAGAGCTGTACAGATGTTAATACCTAATTTGCTGCAGAGCTTCGCCCCGGGGAGATCTGACTAGGAAAAGAGGCAATTTGTTTCGGTTCAAAACCTTGGGAGAAGTCCACCCTGGTGGAAAGGGGAGAAGAGTTTGGATAACTCAATTAACCAGCATGTGTTTTAACCCAAAGGTGCGGGGAGGTCTCCAGATGGGATAGGTGAAGCCACCTGTATCCCGGTTTTCTTCTAAAAGGGATGCGCAGTGCCTTGGGCTTCAAATAGAGACTGCTATTTCATGTGAATCTGTAATAATTTTTCTAATTTCCAATTACAAAAAATTCATTTTAATTTAAGGGAAGGATTACAGAGGCAGAAGATGAGAAAGAGCAATCTTGACCACTAATTAAAATTAAATACTTCTCCTATGAAAAAACTTTGCCGTTATGTAAAAAGCAAATGGTTACACTGTGTTCAGTGCAAATATTCCCAAACGACGGCATTGCTCTGCTGGGCAAGGGGCTGCCATGGCCAGAAAAGGCTTTTTTATAACCCAAATGAGGCAAGCTCTTGTTCACAGCATCCACAAAACCAAAAAAAATCCCACCCCCCAGAAGAAAACACGAGGTCAAAACCTGCCCAGAGCCACAACGCTTCAGGGGAGGAGGAAATCTGGATTTGGTGCTATAGATATTTTTTAGAGTGACTTGGAGATGCAGAGGTTGGGGTACGAATGCTAAGAGCATCACTGCAGGATTCGGGCTCATTTCCCAAATCCCTGCATCCCTGGAAGAGTGGTGATGGTCAAGGAGGCAGGAGCAAAGGTGGCTACGCTGCCTGATACCATCCCATGAAAGCAAGAGGTGATAAGAGAGCAAAAAAGGAGAAGGAGCCACCCCAAAGCCCACAGCGATGTCAGGGCTTTCTGGACATAAAGCTAAAGCCACTCTTCTCCAGCTGGGAACATAGAATGATCCATATATCCATCTCCCTGTCCGTAGCGATGTAAAAATGGACTCCTGGCTGACTCTATATGAATGTATGGCTACACTCAGCAGCACTTGCGGGGACTACATGATGTGCATAACAGCAATTCATTGCCACTTTCCCCTTTCACTCCTACGAAAAGTTCAGACCAGCGTTTCTTACGGCTCATTTCCAACTCTCCAGTTTTCGTTTTAATCAACTTCAGGTGGGAAAAGGCCCAAGCTGAAGCACTGCCGGTTCTTGGGGTCTCAGTAATGTGAAAATTGGTGGGTTTTGTCTTAAATCCCTTGATCTTAGAGTCGTACAGGAGGCCCAGCTTTTATTAAAAAGCAAGGTTGGTCGCTTTGGCAGGAATAAGCCTGGAAACAGGAACCGCAAAGAGGTCAGGGAGAAGAAGGTGAATAAAAACCATCCTCCAAAGCAGCTAGAGATATGTAAGGAATTCTTAAAACAGCTTCATGATTCAAGAAGCCAGCCCATGGATCACTCCTGACAACTCCCAGGCAGCTTGAACCGCTGTGTATGCCACAAATAAAAAAAAAGAAAGGTGTGGGGAAGAGTAGGTCAGCACACAAGGGCTTCCCATGAGAATAACTAAAGCATGCACCATTTGTAGTGTTTCTTTAGTTTTAGTGGGGGTTTTTCCCCCTTTTGGCAGAATTTAAAAGGTTTGTCTATCTCCTGACATATAAATATCCATAGGGAATCGCATTCTTTCCTGGGCTGCTCCAGGGGTGGACACAGTCCTGCACACTGATTTTTGGTCCTCTAGAATCACAAGATCCCTTCTCCATTTCCATTTCTGCCGGGGATGAAGCACGGCAAGCCGTCAGCTCCATTGACAGCTGTCAATCTTATCCATCACCAAAGAGATGCTCCACACCGAGAATTAACTCTAGCGGTATTTATTGAATTCCCGGCCGAAGCCTGGCTCGCTTGAGAGCACAAATGCAGATTGCCATCACTCCATCGCCCGGGAGTCTTGCGCAATTTGTTTCCCATTATGGCTCTGCTGAAGTCTGAAGGCATCAGCGTGGACTATTTTCACTGCCGGGTGCTGACACGGCATTTTGAGGAGTAATGAGACTATTTTGGGATGTAGTTCCGGTAAATGCTGCTAATGCCGTTCCCTGTCGGAGACAGGCTTGCCCCCGGTGCTGCCACATTGATGTCCCATGCTGAGATGCAAGAGCTCATATCATGCCTGCTGGAAATCTTTCTTTTTTTTTTTTTTAAATCTTACGAGTATTATTTTTTTATTCCTATATATATTCTGATTTGCCCATTGGCCCGAGGCATCAAACCCACAGCTGCTTGTGAGGGATCCTATGGGATCTGGATGCTGAATAAGCGAAGCATCGCCATCCTCCTCCCTGACTCACATCTTCACCACGTGCTATCTGCCACATGTTGACTCCCAGGGGTCACCGAATTCTGATCTGAGCCAGGTCGGGGAGAAATTCCCTTTGCATCCTCCCACGTACATGGATAGGACGTGTCCTCCCAAAGCTGCAAATAAGTTGGGGCTCCGGCTCCTCTTTCCATCGTGGCAGAGAGGGGACATGGCTGTGCCCCCAGTGAGTTGCAGTTGTGCTTTTCAGGATGTATTGCTGAAAAAGAGACGTTTTTTTCCTTTTTTTTTCCTCCCCCCCGCCTCTAAATCAGAGTCCCTAGTAAGAGAGATATCAGCACACAGACCCAGACTTTTACTTATTTACTTTGCAATCATTACCAAGCTGTCGGCCTCCTTTGTCTGCAAACCCAGTTACGCTGCCCTGCAGGCTTCAATCCACAGGCTAGAAAATGCCCTTCAGTGGTAAAAAGCAGAGAAACAAAATAAACACCGCTTTACTCAGCAGATTTGGGGCCCAAATCCTCGCCACCTCGCTGGCAGCATCTAAAGAATAAATACAAATAAAGAAGGAACTTATTTTACTCTTGGGGGGGTGGAGAGCTTTGGGAGAAAGCTGGTATTGGTGGCTAAAGTGTTGGAAATCCAATTATTTGGTGAGGACTGATCTCAACACTTGTCCCGAGGGACTTTGCTGTACCTCGTGGAAGGGATGGACGGAGCCTATATACGGTATTTTGGGAACCAGTGGTTAAATTAAGGGGCAAAAAGCCTGTATTCAGCCCCAATGGAAAGGCTGGTCCCTCCCCATCATATCCTGATGGAGGCTTCAAATGAAGGGTACCATCCCTTCTTCATCTCACCGTCATCTTCGTCCTCCACCCACAGCCAGATGCGTGTGTGACCTGCTGGGGATGTGACCAGCTGGGTGTGAGCCTCAGCTCGTTGGGTATGTCCCAGTGATACTGGTTGTGTGAGGGGTTTTTTTCTCTGCAGGGTGTGAAAAAAATGCTGAAACCATGATATTTCACAGAAACATTTTGTGAGCTTCATATGGTCCCTGCCCACGGCCACCTGCTTCCAGATGGCCAGGACATATTCCCATCTGGGATAGGAAACTGGCTGATTTTGTGATTTTTTTCCTCAACACACAGGGTGAGGATGGGGTTGGATCCTACCCTCTGCTCCAGAGCCCAAAAGCAAAGCGTTCAAATACTGGAAGAAGACTTAAATGTCTCCTGTGCCCTGAGAAGCTGGAAAAAAGGAGATTTTGGGCTTTGCACCAACAGAACCACATCCTCAGCAAGCCCGTCTGTTCTTTCTATGATCCAGAGTGGAGTCTTTAATAACTGGAGAGGACAAAAAGCCGGCTTGTTGTCGGAGGCGTGCAGAGAAAGGCTGATGCTGTATCAATTAAGATAAGAGCGCGGTCTGTAGACAGCTCACAAAACCAAGGAAATGCGTTAACCTCTCATTTCCTTGCTTTTGAGGCATACGATACGTACTGCGGTGCCTAACCAGATGTGACACACACTGGATTATGGCTGCTAATGAATTACCCGATTTTTTTTTTTTTTTTTTTTTCCTTCCTGGACGTTAATAGATCCTAAGAGCTACTAGGATGTGGAATAAAATCTCGGCTGAAGGTTTCTCCCTGGTCAAATTTTTCATGGCGATAAACCTTTCGGTGACAAGAAGTGTGGCTTTGTCACAACTGTCCCGTCAGGGCAGCTCCAGAAACTCACTTTACCCCCATATTAGAGCAGCATCCCGATGCCTCTATGATCGAGCTCTGGAAAGCAATTCCTTGTGGACTTGGTGGTAGAGACTTGCCCTGTTCGTACCTACAGCTCTTTAGGGCTGCCGTGGTGTGCTGCATCCCTCTTCTCCTTACGGAGAAAAGCGAAGGTGTTTATTGAATTCTGTTTTAACAAACTAAATAAATCTTGTTTAAAACACGAAATGCACCTGCCAGGATGGTTTTCTCCCCAGTAACTCATTTTGGGCTGATAGCACTGCCATAAGCGCAGTTAGTTCAAGCACAAAGTGCTGTCCCAATTTAAGCCCAAGACTTTCCCCATGCTGCTTTGGTCTCTGCTGCAGTAAGGAAAAAGAATAGTCCATCTGTTAACCACTTATCTGACCAGGACTCCTCAGCTATGAGCAATGCAAGGAAATTCAATTATTCAGGCAGTTATTACATAGGACAAAATATCTCACCCGTGCAGCATGCTCACTCTTTGCAGCCTGGATTTTAATTGGGAAAAGACAGGTTTAGGGGCTGCTGTGCATGTTTGCAAGCACGCCGGGTGGTGCGCCGGAGTGCATCGGTGTGACGGCATGATCCGGGAGCAGGCTGCAGGGTTTGAGTCTATTCTGGCCCAACGCCGTTATAAATTTCCCCTGGAGTTAAAACCCTGACCCAAAATGAGCTGAGAAAGTTTAATGCATAATTGAAATAAAATTTCTATTTCCTCTTTGGATTATCTTACAAAATTTTAATTTCACAGAAAAGTCATTACTTCATTTGTTTTGCTAATCCTTCAGATCTACTCTGTACGGAGGATGATCTGGAACATTATTAGAGTCCCTAATAAGATATCATTTTCTCCTCAAGGCCAGTCAGTAAGATCTGAACAAACAACGTGAAGCTGCTGGTTCCGCTGTGATTTGGATGCTCTGGAAGCGGAGGCATTCCGCTGCGCGTTTCGCCTTCTCTTGCTACTCATCCCAGCAGGTTTCTTGTGCTGCATCCCTAAGCTGGGACAGCTGATGTGTGTTTGGGCAGTAAGTGAGCCATGAACCCCCAAAATGCACCCATAAAAAGCAGTTATTTCAGGCAATAAGCCAGTTCCCCAAGAGGAGAAGCAATAGGAAAGATGCATTTTAGCTGGAAGAAGAGAAGAGGAGAATGGTTGATGCTTAATCAAGACTACAAAGGAGAGGGTTTGACAGAGGCTTTCAGAGACGCTCCTGAAAGTTGCCTCCATCCTAAAAGCAAATGAAGATCTGTTCCCAGCCTCGGCTGTGTCTTGCATCTCCCTCCATCTCCCAAACAACCATGCAGGAGTAGAAAACTTTGTCCTTTTACCAGGGCCAGATAGGAAAGTGCTCCCCATTGGTGCCATGGGCATCTCCATCGCGGTGGGAAGGGCAGAGGGGACCTCTCCATCCACCCCGCATCTCTGTGCTCCTCCATTTCTCCTCCCAGAAAGCCCAGCTTTGAATGCAAGAAGAGGGCTGCCAGGAGCAATGGAAAGACATTGCCAAACCCCTAAGTTAGGTGAAAGCTCAGAGCGCGCAGGGATGCAGGACCATTTCTGCCCCTGGACACCAAGTGTAGGGTCTGCTGGGGGTTGTGTGGGACCACTGCTCCCACTAGTGGCTTGCTCTAAAAGCAATCGTTCGCCAGATGACCTGACTCTGCATGCCTGAATTTTGGGGGTCACAGGTCTGCGTTCCTCTGCCCTGGGGTGCAGAGGGATGCTGTACACAGCTGCCTCCCTGCAATAACACAGGAATCCTGTTCCACCACAGCAAAAGTTTGCAAACTCCTCCCCAAAAAGGCACTTTTGTGCCATGTTTACAGCCTAGGCAATGCCCAAATGCGCGAGGGCAAGATACGACCCTTGCCTTGCCAAGATGCCCCTTATCTGCCTGGGAAAGAGGGACCTGACTAATAAATAATGGGTTAAATGATGTCCTGGAAATGACGGGTTTACTCTGGCAATCTAAAGCACAATGTTTGCTGAGTTACTGTCTCAGATGGCTCCCTTCCCAAAGGTTTTCATAAAATGCACTGCGAGGGAGACCTGGGGAGCTTTGACTCCCCCTTAAAGGTTAAACTGGCAGCTGGTTATAAGAGGAATAAGCAGAAAACTCCCAGCATTTCATTGATCAGCTTCAAAATAGTCGCTCCTACTTTGTACAGTACATCTCAGATCGTTTAGCCTACAAAATCCACCCAAATCCATCACTTCTTAGGTAATTACTGCTCCATTACGCTGAGTTTACAGTGATCTATTTGCAATCATGAAATGAATTATCCCTTACGAGAGGAAAAAAAAAAAGTTTGGGGGAGTGGGGAGGGAAGTGAATAAAGACCAGAAAATAAAATCAATTCACGACTCCATTAACACACAACCGCAAGCCTCCTCGCCACAGCCCATCTGGGGTACGTCGTACCTAGATGGTACGGCTCATGGGCGGCCAACGGAGAAACAAAAGAACAATTACAAAAGAGAATTAAAATCACCTTTTTAAGTGAAAGTTCTCGGGACGACTTCCTGCAAAGATTTAATAAGGTGCGTATTGACTGCCAATGCAATAATTGATTATTAAATCACTATAAATACACGTACGTACAAAGCTCCAGTCCAATTTCCCCGCTGTAATAAATATTTTTTCTTGGCGTTTATTTAATACACGCCTGCCCACGTGAATTTAAATGATGTATCTTTAGAAGCCTTGATGCAAAACAGAGCTTCAGCAACACAGCCATCCATCAGACGCTAAGTTGCTGCTAATAACCGTCCCTTGGGGGAAATTGCAAGCAAATAGTTATGAATTTAGTGATAGGGAGCCTCAATCTTCTTTTTTTTAAGGAGCAGAGGTGATAAGGAGTGTGAGGAGAAGGCACAGAGCAGGGCAAGGATGGAGGGGACCAAGGAAACTCACTTGATGTATTTGGGCTTGAAACGCATCCCGAAAGCAAGTTTTCCATGTTTTCCTTTGGTTTTCCAGGCTGATCGATCACAAAGTCATTATGGTTCCCCTTCACTCACGTCTCTCCGGAAGGAGGATTTGGGGAGCAGGAGCGGAGGGGGGAAGGGCAGCCCATGGCAGAGCCCAACCAGCCCCAGGAGATAAGCTAAGAGCCTCCAAACAGCCCAAGCTAACTCATGGCCGCTGATTGGTTTGCTTGAGCCCCAAAAGTGCAGAGAATGCAAGCAAAAGAGAGCAGCCAGGAGGGGAAAAAATGCTCAAAGGGCGATGGGGATAATAAAAAATGTAAATAATAAAAAAATCCATTTCCCCATTAAAGTCCTGCCCAAGAGTTTTAATGAACAAAGGCGCTGGGCTATGGCTTGGGAACGCTGTTTTCATGCAGCAACGTGAAAGGCACATCTCGGCTTTCCAAATGGGTTAAAACCATCCTGGTTTTGCCACGAAGCCAAAGGGAGGTCTTTGCACGGCCGGGGTGGGCGGATAGACAACGGCTCCTGAGATCTTTCCCGTTGCTCATTCATGTGCTTCTGCATAGGGTTTAATGCCATTATCTTCCTCCTTTAGCTGAGATAAAAATTTAACGAGGACAAAATAAGCCCTGAATTAGGATATTTTCAAGGCTGTTTGAAGGTCTCTAATGAGAACAGGAAACGATGCATAATTGAACATACAGTGAATACACGGCAAGCTGCTAGGGCAGGGGAGGGAGGAGGCTTGCCACTGGCCGAGCTCCAAGCTGTACCCTGCCGTACCCTGCCCATGCCACCTACCCGTCTGCTTTCCACTCCCCCGTGTTCACTAGTCCTAAAAAATGAGCAATTTTTAAAAAGCTTAAAAAAAAAAAAAAAATTTAAAAATCTGCATTTTCAAAGAGGGAAACTGAGGCACAGTGGACTGAAGTGATGCTTCCAGGGTCACTGATGTCCATCAGCCCCTTGGAAACTTGGCCAAGGAATGTTGTGCTTTGAAACACCCGGTTTGGTCTCAATGAAGCAAAACCCAAGAATTTCATCCCCCAGCATCATGAGGATGCAGCCTGGGGGTGTATAGGGATATTTCACCGTCTTTTCTCTCTCTTTATGAATATGTCCCGCTGGGGAGCAGCAAATGCTATTTGAAAGATCTCCAGCATCCCATGATTACAGAGTGATAGCTCCAAAGGGGAGCTGGTGCTTTATTGGGATTTTTTTTTTTTTTTTAAAGGTATTTCTCAGGATTATCTCACCTCCATCCCAGCTGCCAGGGCTCAGCACCCACGCATGGAGTAAATCACAGCTCTGGTGTCACTTTCTGAAAGGATAATAGTTTTCGCTCTCGGGATATTTATTCCTTTGCGTTCTCATTTGACAGACAAATGGCATCTTCCCAGGATTTCCCCCGCAAACTTTTGAGCAGCTAACATGCCCCGGGGGATTTATTTCGCTATCAAACAGTTTTATTTGGGGGGGGGGATTGCAGAATTTTGGGTCCACCTGCTGGTTTTTTGTTACAGACTGAGATTCATCATAGGGATTTACACAGATTGGTTTATTTTAGTTACACGTTCAACAAAGATGGGGCCGTGATGGGACAGAGCCGTGATGGGAGAGCATGTGTCTCCTCACTGCAGTTTCCCAGGCTGTAAAATGAAGCTGGAGATGACTTTCCACCTCAGATGGTCCACTGAAAGCCAATGGCATCGGTGACCTCCCAGGAGAGGGCCCCACTGTGTTTGCAGTTGCAAAGAGCCCGTTTTCCTTCTGAGAACCCAGAAATCAAGCAATTTGGGATTGTCTCATGAAAAAGCTTGTGCAAAATGAAGGATTTCTGGAATATTATGTAAAATTATGACAAGCCAGTCAGCATACATTGGCTTGGCTGTGTTGGCTACCCTGGCTCCTGGCAGCCCCTCTGAGGCTGGACATCTTCTCTGTTTTTACCTAAATACAAGGGATGCTTTGGAGACAATACCATTTTCCGTGCTATAGAGAGCAGGATGCTTTCTGGTGGTAGAAAAGCAAATATTCTAATAGCTCTGAGATGTTTTAGAGACTTCAATAACTTCAGGCTCACAACAACTCTGCAAGAAGTAGGAACTATAATTGTCCCCATTTTAAGGTAGAAGAAGAATGGATACACAGGCATTAAATGACTGGCTAAGTAAAGTCTTATCGGGAGCTGTGGTAGGCTCTCCATTACTTGATGTCTTAATATCAAGACTGGATCTCTTTCTATCAATCATACTCCGGCTCCACCAGGAGAAGTAGTGGTTGGAGGGAAAAAAGGCTCTTCTCCTTTCTCCCTCCTTCCCTTTCTTCAGAAATGTGGTTTTTCTACTGAAAAATGAGAAAAGTTTACTTTTCTTCAAGCAGCTCCAGCCAGATGTTATGAGATTGGTCCCAATTTTCTCAGGGACATACCCAGGGAAGGAGAGATGGGCCAGAAATGCAGACACCGAGCTGCAAACCCTCCAATAGACTAAAAACTTCGTGAGAATAATCTTGGGACGATGCAGGCAGCATTGACTTGAGGGAAAACCAATAGTCCTGCTCAGACCTTCAGGCATGCATTGGTTTCCTCCAAATATTTTGGGAAAGAGGTAGATCTGTCATTCTTTCCCCAATGTGCCTTCTCCTTGCTGTCTTGAGTTGCTATCTGAACCCAAAAGATAAGGAGAAAAGGGGTTTGGGGATTTAGTGGTTTAAATGTGGGTGTTTCTGTAGGGTTTCAGGGAGATGCTGAAGTGCTGGTGGAGAAGGTAGCTTGGAAACTCATCTGCGATGCAAATACCGCTATATTCGTGCACTGCTAGAAATACCTGCTCCATCCATGTGACATACAGATCGATTTGCATCTTCTGTCACTCAAAGGTGTTGAGCAAGTTTATCCACTGCCTGTGGCAGCGGAAAAGGGGAATACACTGAAAGTCCCATCAGGAGAACGAGCTGCCCTCTCTGCTATATCCGTCAGGAAAGCAAATAATTTCCCCCTTTTCTTTCCCCCTGGAAAACGATGTCGTTTCCACGTGTGGGTATCTCAGACCACAGGGTTAGAGGAGTGGTACCAGCAAAATGAAGCATGAGGCAAACAAGTCTTTCCTTTCCCAAATTGTTTAGCGTGGAGTAGGGAGGCTGGGAGAAATTATAGCCGGGCACATAAATCACAGCATTAATTACGTATTCAGCCAACATTGCCAAGGTTTTCTGTTTGCATATTGCCTGCAAACAGATTGAAAAAGTCCCCGCCATATTCCTCGTTTGAAAATATTTGCAAATTTCTTCACGGTCTAAGGATCAATTCGAGTCAAAAATGTGATTATGGAATCTACAATTCACAGTCGCACAATTCCCTCTGACCCAGCCGTGGCCTTTTGATGTTTCTGCACCGTAAATATGCAACGAAGAAGTCAAAAAGTCAGAGTTTTAAGGCCGGGAGGAAACAAAATCTTCTAGTTTGACTTCCAAAAGGTTTTTCTCTGATGAGTGCTGCTCTGAGTCTAACAAACTACCCAAAAAAGCAACTTTTAGGAAAACTCCGTGCCTTGATTCAGCACCTTGAAGTAGTGAAGACTTCACCGCCTTCTTCAGTTAGCCGAGCCAGGGCTTAATTACCCTTGCTGTTTAATTTGTATCTGAACATTTCTCATTTACATTCAGCTCTTGTCGCGCCTTTGCTAAAGATGCCTTGGTTCTCCGAAACTTCTCCCAGCGTGGCTGCCGATAGACCAACAATTATCGCAGCTGCCTTGTCCACCCTTTCAAGTGCGGCACTTGGATTTTGCAAAGCCCGGACCCTTCATTTGCAATTTGGGCTGCGGCTGGTTATAAACTAAGCCAAGCTTGGATTCAAAGCAACGGGGCATGTCTGCTAAAACCTAACCGGCCCAACACAAACTGGGAATTCTGCAATCAAGAGGAAGATTTGAAGGAAAAGTTTGCTTTCGGGGAGAATTCACCCTAGCGAAGCTTGACTTCTCTGTTCAAGGTGAGTGAACACAAAAGGGTCAAGCTGAAGCTGTCTTTCGAATTAGAATAAATTATCCTTTTTCATATGCCTCCTTAATGGCTCTCCTCTGCCGTGATCCAGACCGAATACCTTGGTCCGACCACATGCGGCTAGGAGGTGAGCTGAGACTTCTCCTAATGATCAGCTTATTACATCTATGAATTATGCACACAGCTAGTTTATGCAAAACAAGCCTGTTATTATTATTAAAATCCTGACAACAGCTAAGCAGCTGGTGTCTCGCTGTCTATCATGCCTTGACTCCTGTTTAACATGCTGACCAATATTGCCTCCTTGCTACTTTTTTGCTCTTCCATCTGCCTGCATGTATCCACTTATTGGGTTTTTTTTGTCTCGAGCTTGTCCAATATCTTGCAGAAGATGGTCGTGTCCCACAATTGGGGCAACAAATGGGGGAAAAAATATGCATTAAAACTTCTTGTAAACTTTGGATTTAAGGCAATTAAAGATCTTTGCTAAGCTCGCAGTGCACAAACTTGTGTATCTGGTCTTTACACCCATGAATTTACAGTCCAAATTCTTCTAGGTTTCTGCTGGCCTATCTCATCCAGCTTTTGCATCTTGCCTGGGAGACACTAAACACACTCAAAGCTCATATTGTGGCTGTGCCGTGCTCTTCCAGCTCTTAGCATGAGGCCCAAATCTTGCAGGAACTTCTACATGCTGGTGTTTTCCAAATATTATTAAATATGAAGATTCAAGGGAATTTGTTTTCCACTGTTTGCTTGGCTCTGCTTAGTGTACACTCGGTGTTTAAATGAGAGGGGAAAGTGTGCAATATGGGGAGAGAGGAAAAGAAGAAGGAGGGAGGCAAAGACATCTGGTCCTTTGAGAAACTTGTTTGTTTGAAGCTTGGAGCTTCTTCCTCTCAACTTCTCCCAGGGTTGCATACGAGGAGCCCATCGAGGAACCTATGGATGGACCGTATATCGGGGCCTCTGACAGTTTGGTAACCATGTGTTTCATTTATCTGTCACCTTTGTTTACTCTCATTTGTATACTTAACTAATTTGACTTGACACAATAAGGGCATGACCATGAGAAGCAAAAGACATTGCTTAAATATTTCATATAATGCTTAAAAAAAGAAAAAAAGCACGAGAGGGTAAAGTACTGGATCCTTTGTCCTGCTCATTTTTGTTAGGAAGAAAGGAGTTTGGGGGAAAATAGCCATCATTATATCAGATTATGCATGAATGCATAATAAAGCTCCTAAAGATATGTGAAATATCAGTGCATTCACTAATGGGAATTGATTCAGAATTTTATTCATTTTTAACAAGATTTAATGACATTTCCTTGTATGTTTCTCCCTGTGGTTCATTATTCCATTAAGTGCCATTTAATCTGGGTGATGTGTGTAGAAGATAACAGCTTGCGATGGGTTTTGTTTAACAAACTCCTCGCCGGCTCTCCCGCGGGCTGAGAAGAAGTGACAGGTCCCATCCTGGCACGGTGACCACCGGGGCTGCCTTCACTGGAGTTGCATGAAAGATAGATGGGATCAGCTGGGAGTCAACTGGTTTTGGCAGATGCGCTCCTCTCTGATGGATTTGGAGCGGGATTAACAATTTAAAGCACAGCCCCTGCATTTAGCATCTTCGGCTCTCATTAGCAGCATGCACTCATGAAACATCTGCTAAAAATTTAGCTTTTAAAAACACGTCAATCTGGATTGAAAGATTTCCTGTTGTATTTTGGGTTGTTCCCCTGTTTTGCTCCTCGGGGTACTTTGCAACCCATGTTGTGGGCTCCTACGACTCCTGGTCATCTCCCAGTGCTTGCCCTTGATCAAGAGCTATCTGCAGCCACCACCATCCTGGCTGCGGGGTTAGCTCTGGCCTCACGTCATCCCATTCACCAGCTAATCAAGTTTAATCTTCGAAGGAGTTCGGCTTGTTCTGAACCAAATTGCTTTGCCAGTTAGGATCTTTCCTTTGTCTCCCAGCCTAAATTTAGCCGTTGTTCAATGATGGCCTTTAACTTAAACCATTATTTCCTCTCCTCTGACATATTTATAGAGAGCAGCCAGGTCCCCTCTCCGTCTTTGCTTAGGTGGCTGATGGAGCCCTGCTCCATCCCAAGATTTCTCTCCCTTTTCAAGGACAATGCAGAGGCTCTTTTTAGCCAGGGCCAGTTCAGCCTTTTCAATAGCGGTTATTAAAAGTGTACAGTGGGTTTCAGAGGCAATCTCACCTGGGTCTAGCACGTGAACAGGAATGCCTCCTCATCTTGGCTAGAAATATCTCTCATTCGGGGTATACCTGGAAGAAAATACTTCCAGCACTTAAGGGCAGCGAGTGGATTTATTTTTTCTTGGCCGTACCATACCATGACCACTCAAAACTTGAGCTGTACCCAAGGTGTGCAGCTCCTTGGGTACACTTGTACCCAAGTGTAGACCAGACAGATCCATACCTTTCCTGGCACTTAGGATAAGGAGATACCAGGGTCCAAGCTGTTTCCTCAGTTCAGCTTCCTCAAGCCATGCTTAATTTGCCCACTTCACCTCCCTATATAACCCTCCCAACCCTAGACCTTGCACAAACCTGCCCTGAAAGCTGCTACTGGAGCTGCCGCTTCCCAGTGGAGCCAGAAAAAAACTAGAAGGGACGGCCACCCGTCGTGCATCTGATACGAATTCAGCAGAATGCAGGCCATTTAAATGCAAAAGTTAATTGGAAATGCTGAATGACTGTAGCCATGGGGGTGCTAGAAAACCTGCCATCAAATTGCTTTAGGTGAGTCGACCCCAGCCACGTGGCCTATGGCAGAGCCAGCAGTTGACTGCAGTCCAGAGGACCACATTAGGCTGTGTGCCACCATCACCCACTCACTGAAACTTAAAAGCAATATTTAAGGGCACTTTCTCTCTATGGAGATTCCTGGCTCCATGTTACGCTACAGCCAATGACATATACCTGCAACCTCAGCTCACCCTGACCAAAAATGACCTGACACATCCCCACGCCGGCAGGTGCTTGCTTTGCATTGTGGTGAGCTGCTGGAATAAAAGAAAAATCAATATAATGCAAAATAAAGGCCTTTAAATTAAAAAAAACGAGCCATGATTCACTTTATTTTAAAGCCTTTGCCCACACCCCTTCTGTCTAACCTGCTGGCACGCGCGAGCCAGAGAGCAGCGCTGGATCCCGTCCAGTAATTACAGTGATCAAGAGAATTGAAATGTTTTGCAAAGCTTGCTTGGCTTTTATAGGTGAGCTGCAGAACAAGACAACTTGGAAGTCTCCTTGCCTTTAACAAAGATGCCATTTCATTATTCAAATGAGCAGGTACCATATAGCAGTGATTACACAGCTGGTATCTGCCTTTCTTTGCTACTTGAACTCTTTAGGGGATTTTGCTGTCTGATACCGAGGGAATATGGGAATAACAGGGCAGGTGATTGCTCCTCAGGTGGGTTATGCTTGGTGGATGCGATGTCTCCCTCCTGAATGTTTTCACATCCCATGCTATAGGTATTCAGGCTGCACTAAAAGCTGGGCTCTCCCTTCAGAGCTCTCAAAAATGCCTCGGAGGAAGTTGATAGCACTAAGCAAATGGGGAAACTGAGGCAGGGAGAGATGAACCCATATTTCAAGCTGACCCGACCAAGATATTGGATAAGGGACAGTCCGATAGGTCAGTCTGGGCTGGCAAGGTCTGTCTGCAAGGATCAGAGGGATGATACCAGTGTTGGGGGATTCATGCCTCTGTGCCTGCCCTTGTCCCTATGGAGCAGCATCATGCCAGCAATAAGAAGGAAAAAAATAAAAAAAAAAAAAAAAGAAAAGAAAAAAAAATGTTATTTAGAGGAAAAAGCATTAAAAAAGAATCACTTCTTTTCCTTAAGTAACGACAGCGGAGTCTGAATCCTGCTCATCATTTCAAACTGCTGAGTCATTTACCACTTGAAATGAATTGAGGGCTGTTAAAGGTTTTATAGAAGATTTCATTAAATATGTATTGAGCCGGCTTAAGATGGAAATTGTTATAAAAGCTGGCATCGGCTCAAAGAGCCAAATGTTTCAGTTTATTACAGAGATATTTTACTCCTGCCTCTGGTCTGCACCCTGTTTCGGCCGCCGAAATGCCGAAATAAAGCAGCGTGGGAAGCAGAGCTGCCGCGGCTTCTGCCGTGCACCCAGCGTGGCCCCTTGCCCTGCGGGGACTTTGTGGGTCCAACCCGAAGGGCTGATGCCCACCGTATCGGCCAGGATGGGGGGGCAGAGATGGAGGTGAGCCCCCCTGTGTTGCTCCAGCAGGAATGGAGAGAACAAAGCTGTATGTGTGATCTTTGAGGTGGCATAAGGACATCCTTTAAACTATATTTCTAGACAAACCCTATACTCAGTATTATATATTACACCAGCTCTGAGCATCTCCCTGAGGTTTGGGATCACCCATAAATTTATGGATGGGTTGGGGCACATGGCAGTACCCAGCTCTCAATTTTAGTTTCTGCTTTGCAGACTTTGGGCTGAAACAGCAGGCACCTAAGCTGCAGATGCCTTCACCCTTCGCTGGACCCAACCCATGCTTGCTGCTCCCAGCTCTTCAGCTAAAGGCAGCCGAACGGCGGTGTGTGAATGAACTGGTTTGTCAAGATCAAGGCAACATTAATGTTCCCCCAGGCTAAGCACAGATGTGTTTTCACTATAACATGATCTCGACAATTAAAACAACTGTACCTGCATTTATCTTATTGATGGGATGAAACATGCTCGGTTGCACCGAGGCATTTTGCGAGTGCATTATTCATGGGGTCTAATACATCACAAAACTATTTTCATCTTGCTTTATAAATGCATATGGGAAGAGAGGGGCTGTTGGAAGATGAGGAGAGATGTCTATCGAGGCATCCCTAATACAACTGGCAGCCTGCATGCCAGCAATTTGGTGTCTGTCCGTCTGCCGGTGATGGAGAGGCTGTGGCCATCAGATCTGGAATGTTTTACTTAATTTCCAAGTGAGAAATTCAGCAAGATGGAAATCTTCTGGCCCCATAGTCCCCCGTTAGCACGAAGCCTTAAACTTGAGCCATATGCAAACCACCGTGCATCTCTTGGCCTCAAAGGTTATGGGACACTTGATTTAGAAAGAGTTATAGGCAAAGTGACTGTTTAATGATGAGGGTGAAGGTACCTCTGACAGATCCCCAGAGTCTCTTTAGTGCCTGAGCCTTGAAACGCCGTGCTTGGAAATGCATCAAGAAGGCGACGTGCTGATTTCTTTCTTTCATCTGCTTGCTTATCTCTTAAAAACCCCAGGGAGAATGGGGGAAAAAAAAAAAGAAACAACACATGGAGAGGTGAGAAAGAAGCTGGGAGAGGATTCCCTGCTGGAAAAAAACAGGCAATGTCACGTCAAGGCAGCAGGCAGGTGTGACAGCCTCCTCTTTAAGTAAAAGACAGTGTGGTAAGCAGGTGCCAGCCGGGGCCCGGGGTGATGCACGTAACCCATATGTTTCATGCTGGATGTCTGCAGAGGGCTGATGTCTCCCCAGGCTGGCCTAACACCTCTCTTCCACATCCCACCTCCTGCCTAAGACCCAATTACTGAAGCTCCAGCTCTTTAATTCCCAACTTGCATCCCTATTTTTGGCTGATGACAAGATGCCCAGGCTCTTAGCAAGCTGGTTGCGCCACAAAACGGGCGCAAGCCTGGTGCTACAGTAAAAACAACATCCCCTACTTTGAAACCAGTGCCAAGGAGGCCATTAATGTGAAAAAGCCAGCGTTGGCTCATCAGCAGCTCTAAATGAACCCATCGCCCCTAAAAATGAACCAAACCGGGCAGAATTATGCCAGAAAGGGGGACAGGGTGCAAGCTCCCCCCATACATTTGTTTTTTCCCCACAGGCAATGACCCATGCTGTGGGGCTGGGTTCATTACCGACAGCACCCAACAATTTAAGGATTCTTGTGGCTGCTTTGCTTGGATTGAGACAGTTGTTTTTAAAAAGGGGAACAAAACAAGTTGTTTCACCTTTGCTGAACCTGATTGCTTTACAGCGGAAAGAGGCAAGCCGAGATGTTTGAGTTTCCATTTATTGGACTCTTTTGATTTTTCTTGGACTCTTTTGATTTTTCTTGGACACCTACCTGGAACATTAAACGTACTTTCTCCTCTCCCTATAGTCCAGTTAATGCAACAAAACACAAGAAACCTTCAGCTTCTATTATAGGAGAAAAACCCTTCAGCTTGTGATAAGAAAAGAAAATGCACCTTTTCCCAGAAAGGTACAAGAATTTACAAGCAACATGTTCAAAGATCCCACAAAACACAGCAGCAGCTCTCTGAACGAGAAGAGCAGGGTTTGAGGGTGGTTATTGGGCTTTTTTGGAGCGAAACACTCAAATGTCAGCCACTTTGGATAAAGAAAAGGATAATTTTGGCTGCTCCTTTTGCTTTCCTAGTTCATAAAGTAGAAATGAGGATGGGAGATGAGATTTGTTGCTGTCTGTTTGCTGTCCCCTCCTCGGTGACGACCAGAGCATTTCCCAGGTGACACCCTCAGGTCCTCTCCACGTCTGCTCCTCTCTGACCTTCAAGGATGGACCTGGGGGCAGATGGGGGCTTCCGCGTCCTTCTAGGTTCATCCCACCTCTGCGGGTCCCCAGCGCCCTGCCGGGAACATCCTGGATGGCATCTGCGGTGACAGATGCTGTGGCCACTGAAAGGTTTTCAAGGTTGCTGAAGGGTGTTAGCAATCCATGCCAGGCTTCGGTAAGATCTGTAATGGCTTCAGCAGCAGAGGCCCAAGGTCTTCGGCAGCTGCCAAACGTGCAGCAGCATCATGGGGCCACGGCAGGAGGAAGGTATGGGGACCATCAAGAAATGCAATACAGGAGAAGGGTACAGCTGATAGCCAAGCGGGCCACAATCATAGAATCATAGAATCATTAAGGTTGGAAAAGACCTCTAAGATCATCGAGTCCAACTCTCAACCCAACACCCCCATGCCCACTACACCATGTCCCTAAGCACCTCATCTACACGTCTTTTAAATACCTCCAGGGTTGGTGACTCCACCACTTCCCTGGGCAGCCTGTTCCAAGGCCTGACCACTCTTTCAGTAAAGAAATTTCTCCTAATGTCCAATCTAAACCTCCCTTGGCGCAACTTGAGGCCATTTCCCCTCGTTCTACCGCTTGTTACTTGGGAGAAGAGACCAACACCCACCTCGCTACAACCTCCTGTCAGGTAGTTGTAGAGAGCGATGAGGTCTCCCCTCAGCCTCCTCTTCTCCAGGCTGAACACCCCCAGTTCCCTCAGCCGCTCCCCATCAGACTTGTGCTCCAGGCCCTTCACCAGCTTCGTTGCCCTCCTCTGGACACGCTCCAGCACCTCCATGTCCTTCTTGTGGTGAGGGGCCCAAAACTGAACACAGGATTCGAGGTGCGGTCTCACCAGTGCCCAGTACAGGGGCACGATCACCTCCCTACTCCTGCTGGCCACACTAGTTCTGATCCTGCATGATAGAAAGGATGAATGTCCCGTGAGTCACTCATATCTCTGAGGCTGCATAGAGACCCTCAGACCTTTCCTTAGAAATCCTTTTAAAACCCGAGCGCCAGAGCGAGCATGTGGGGTCTAATTACAGATGTCTTCACCATGAAAGCCATTAGGCCTTTCTCATGCCATTTCAGGAGGGAGTGGAAAGCGCCGTGGCGGCAGTCAGCTCCCGGGATCTAACAAAATGTGGCACTAAAAAGCACTTGCCTTAATATCTTCCCATTTCATCTGATTAATGCCCAGGCTGCTCTGCCCCCGGCTTCAGCGATGGCTCATTACAGATGCTGGAGCCCGATGCAGCCGGGGCTGTATCCGACCCCTTCTGCCCTCTAGCAATGCTCACGTCGGGAACATACTGCCGGGGGGGGGGGGGGGAAACCTGGCAAGGACCCATAGAGGCCATAACATTTCTGATCCGACTCATTCTTTCTTTGCAGCCTCGTCTTTCTTCGCATTTCATAGTCAAGCCCAGCACCTCTCCTTGGAAATAGGCAGAAGAGGGAAAATTTGGGCAAGAAAGCATTTTTTTTGTAGCTCCATTTTGCACAGGCCCAAATGACATGAAGGGCTCAGGTGTAAAAGCATGTTCCAGCAGACCGTGGTACCCCCCGTCAGCTGATCTGGCTGCGCTGCTCTTAGCTCAGCCTTAATTTCTGGAAAACCAGGCTTGTTATTTTCTATATTGTTCTTGTATTTCTTTCAAGCTGTCCTCTCTCATTGACGAAGGAAAATAAACCAAATCATTCTTCCTTTTTTTTCCTTAGATCCTGGTCTTTATTTATAGCCACAGCCCGGAGCAGGAATGAGCAATCTCCTGCTCGGGGCTGTCCCTGCTCACTTCCCTTAACCTCATCCCACATGGGTCAGCTTACAAAGCTTTTCTCATGGCAGCAGCTCTTCTCTGGAGCCCTTCCAGTCTCCCAAGACACAATTTCTTTTCATTTCATGGCAAATAAGCTTTGGTTTTGCAAAACCGAACAAACCCGGCCAGCTAGAGGCGAACGAGAGGGCCGAATCCTTTTCGTTTGCTCCAGAGCTCAGAGGTTTCTCCGCATCCCACTGGGTCACTCGGAAATACCCAAGGAAATACAAGGTTTTCCTAATTCGTTTGGGTTTCCTTTCCCAAGCAAAGGGATGCTTGGTCAGGCTCCTTATTTCTTTCTGGGAAGTGCCCAGTGCTGGATGACAGTAAGACTAAGCAGAGGATTGCAAGATTGGGTTAATTTGCTTTCTGAAGTTTTAGGAATGAGGTAGGTCTTTTTTTTCTGCAACTATTAGACCTAAAAATGGATTGCCTTCTTAACAAAACCTGAGAGGATGAGATTTTGCCCGAGCCACGTGCCTGGGAGAGATAGGGCACAACAGCCCAAATCTCCCGGGACCAGCAGAGCCATATCTTAAGACCCATCCGTTACCCATCCAGCAGTTCGGGACTCCTTCATAATGAAGATTAAACACCTACAAAGTTTTAGCGATGTCTTATAATTTCCTCCAGGGCACATTAGGAAGAGACTATCAGCACAGCTCGGCTTTGATGAGGAAACGGTTACCTGGGGAGGCCGTCAACTCTCTGTCTAAGAATAGTTTAGACAAGCAGCTGTCAGGAATAGTTTAGATAGATTTGATGGCCTGGGGACAAGAACTCAGACTACGAGACATCCCCAGCCCCCTGCCAGCTTGTACAGCTTACCCAGGGGCACCCCAAGAAGTGGGGTCCAGGGTACACCTATGCAAATAAAAGCAGCAAAGCAGCTACTCCTTTAAAAACACATGGCACACGGTGGACATCCAGGTTGAGTATTATATTGGGGTACAAGTCCAGAAGATCATGCACAAGGTCTTGACTTCTTGGGGTGTTAGGAAGTATATGGCATGATGATGCCCCCAGAATTTAAAGAAATCCTGCCCGTGGCTGCCCGTACCTGCCCGGGGATAGAAGGCTGCCAGCTAAAAAGCAGCACGTCAATGAAGTGTACGGGAATTAATCTGAGAAAATCCACTTTGTGGCTTATTAGCCAATTGGTATGCAAAAGTAAGAGGCTGGTTTTTAAAGCACATATAGCCCTGCGAGCAGATTTTTGACTTATTTCCTTGAAGGTGCCAGAACGCGCCGCCGAGGAAACTCCACAAATATTCCCCAATAACTTGCCAAAATGGCTCGACCATGGCCAGAAGCCCCCCAAGGGCAAGGAAGAAGCTCCGTCCCTCTGGCCCAGCGTTCCTGGCAGGCTGCTAAAATGCCAGAGACGCCAATTAATGCCAATTGCCTCATTTACTTCCTCAGTGAACTCTGGTTTGGATTGATCCACGGGCTCAATTTTGTTGTTGGGGATAGCATTTCTCATTTTAAGACATAAATCTCTCCCTTAGTTATCAATGCAAAGATTTGTAGAGTTAATAGGTGCTGGCAGTATCTGTAATTCCACATGCTGAGGCCAGGCGGCTATCTCAGGGCTAGTGAACAGCCTCCTCTATGAGAAAAAAAATCTTATTTGATTAGAAAACGCAAGACCAACAACATTTCTCTAGTTTATTGCAAGGATGAATTGAAGTCTTGGCCCTATTAAGCTGATAACAAAACTGGCTTCAGCGGGGCCAGGGTTTGCATGGAAATGTCTGCAGAAACAGCCCATGATGGTTTGGGATCTTGGTTTTTTATAGGGGGGGAAGCCAAGACCTCTGGGGATGAGCAAACTTAGCCCATGGGAGAATAAATAGTCTCAGACCTGCCAAATTCTCCCTGGTGCAAGTGAAAGGCGGCTTGAATACTACGGTGGGGATTGCCCTCCATGCCTTGATCCTGTTACACGAGACGGTTTTTAGGTTCAGGTCCTCAAGGTACATCTTCTTCCACATCTCAAATACTTTTTCTCCCCAGCATCCAGCCCCTCCAACGAGCGAACGCAGCTCCAATGATCTTCCCCAATGCCGCTCCCAAAATCCAGCTCCATCACATCGGCGGCGCAGGGAGGCAGCAGCCAGCTTGCCAACTCCTTCTGCTTTCAAGAGCACTTGGAAACTGCTGCGGCTCGGGGAAGAAAGCTTATTTGGCAGGTGCAGGCAGACAGCAAAACAACTGCCGTCCATCTGCTCCTTTGCTCAGGCTTGTATTTCTGATTGTGTCTTCAGGACACAGGCGATGCTCAGAGCCCCGCTACCCACGGATAATTTAAATAAAATTTGTCGCCTCTGTGGTTTCCTTCTCTGGTCCATTAGGGTTTTCCCCCTCGGTCCTGCTCGTGGCGGTGTGCAGGATGTCCGTCTGTCTGCTGGCTGCCCACCTGATTTGGGAACCCATTTGGGCAATTTTTGATGATGGTCTTGAAGGTCCTTCACGTATTGTGGCAGATCCCCTGCCTGTGATGCTGCCATGGGGATCCCACCAACACCACAGAAGCACTCACATAAATACCGCTCAGGAGCAGAAAACAATGAAATTTTGGTGCTCTTTGGAGCCACATCTCCAAACCTCTGATCCAAAGTGCTGCGTTTCATAGCAGCAAACTGAAGGGAACAAAATCCACTGGGAAAACATCCCAGGTCTGGTTTTCTCAACGTTGTAAAGCGGTGGCTGGTGGCAAAGATGTCTCAGCAAGAACCGAACGGGCCAGGAGACATCTTCCTAATTCCCTCCCTGACAAACTGAAGATGACGTGAAGGATGGTCCGTGTGTGCGGATCCCCTGCATTGCCTGCGGAAGTAATGAAAGCCATTTCGAATAGGAACCATCTTCAATGGTTCTGAAAGAGGCAAAAATACACATCCATTAGAAGAAGAGTGGCGTGGGCACCTTATCTCTAGGGAATGCATGATGAGGCCCAGTGTGGAAGGGAGATTAAATACACCAAATTCACAGAAATCTGTTGTCACAGATGCAAATTTCGCAAGTACAGGAATAAATCCCCAGCAGTGATGTGACTGGTAGGTTGTATTTGTCCGATAGCATTCTTGAAAACACCCAAAATTAAGATTTCTCCCCCTGGTCCATAGAACAGAGTGGGATTTCAGCAGGTTGGGTTCCCACTGAGGGTGATACCTAAATCCTGGCCATCACAGAGCATCGTGCCCAAAAATGCATGCAGGGGAAGAAGAACACAGGACAGTAATTTTCTTTCCTGCCATGTAGGTTGTTGCTTTGATTTGAGTTTCAAAAACCCACCGTAAGGCAACTGGGAGGAAAAAAAGAAAGCAAACATTTCCGATAAGCCAGGTTCAAAGGAGAAGCATGAAATTTGGATGAATGTGGAGCCAAACTACCCCAGTCTCGGCTCAAAAATAGAAAATGAATGCAATATAGATTTCATTTAGATTTAAGGAGTTGTTTAGTGTGCATATGAGAAAACACTGCGGTTATTAATTCTTTTCCTTTTGGGATTTTTTCCTGCTTGTTTGGGTATTTTTTGAAGCGTACATTTTCAAAGTCAATTTAATCCTGGGGGAAGGTGTTGGCTTGACAGGTTTTAAGCTCAAATTT
Organism: Calonectris borealis; assembly: GCF_964195595.1. NCBI lineage: Eukaryota > Metazoa > Chordata > Aves > Procellariiformes > Procellariidae > Calonectris > Calonectris borealis. The sequence continues at coordinate 7,395,823 of NC_134335.1, read as the reverse complement.
CTTCATTTACATGCAGAGATAGCACTAGATTGGGAAGGGTAAACTTTCCATCTGGTCTAAGAGGCATGGGTTGGGAATATGAGGGAAGAAAAGCACATCTGTAGGTCTGCAAATTCTAGTAGGGATGTAAGCCATGGACGCACAAGCATCACCAAATTCACAATATTTGGAGTTTTCCTAAAATAAAACAGCATCTGCATTCAGGTGAATGGGAATAAATCTCCTGTATGATTTTTTATTTCCATTTTCTGTAAGTTTTCTGACTCACATATGTAAAACCCAGCCTGAAACGTGACTGAATTACAATAGAGGGACCAAAAAGGTGCCTCTCGTGCCTATCATGATGGGATTTTACAACATTCAGGCTGGGCAACGCTCCTTTATGCTTACGATGGGGCAACGTGCCCGCTCCAGGAGTTGGATGGAGACCAGCGCATCTCATTTCACCTCATGTAGGTCACCGAACCAGCAGCAGATGGGCACGTCGTGGAGATGGACTCTAATTCCATCATCACTTAAATCCATACACACCCCTACTATGTGTGAGGGGATGCTGTGGCTCTAGCAGTGAGTTGGGCAAAAGGTGTACAAAATAAACTCCTTCTTCCATTAATATTTAAAGTTTTCCAGAGCTTCGAGTGAGATTCACTTAGGGCTGGTCCAAGGTATTTCAGCAAATTGGAAAAAAAGGGGTGACTAAACTGTGATTTTTCAGCTTTTTTATAGAATTAATTATAGAATTAAAAATGTATTTCAGAAGATGCCAAGATGAAATGTCTTTAAATAATAACTTTTAGCCTCCTCCCCTTTACCCCCCAATAGCAAAAGCAAGATGAATGCAGATGATGCTTGGAGCTCTATCTGAGCTCGTATCTTCTCCCCTATCTCCCGCATTTTGCGGTCCCTGGAGGTCCTCCCCACCTTCTCTAGACCTCCAGGAGAGCAAACAGGCATTCATCGGCAGCAGCGCTGAGCAGGGACCTGGTCTCCTGCTATAGCCATATTGAAAAAACTCCAGAAAAGAGTTTCAGAGACAGACCCTGCAAAGCAGAAATCCCCTCTAAAGGCCTTTTCGATGAATTTTGACCGCGCGCTGGCCTTCTGCTGGCCTCTTGCGTGAGCAGAGGCCATTAAGCTCAGAGTTGCCTTTGGGTTTTAAAACAGGAAAGAAAGGCCAAAGACATATTCCTCACTTCTCCCACTCTCCCCTCCTTCCCGTTGATCTCCTTAGCCTCTGCAGATTGTGCAGTAAGGAGCACTTTGGATATAAATAAATACAAATCCCCCCGGATGCGCATCACCAACAGTTTCAGTGCAGTGAAGCTCCCAAAGTTCAGAGTTTAATGCAAAAGTCTGTAGTGACCACAATTTATTCTAAATTGCTTCGCTTGATCCGGCGACCTCGGAGAATTATCGCCGGAGGAGACCTGGATCAGTAGCCGGGAGCGGCGAGGAGGCAGGCGAGAGCGCTGATGGGAGACGGCTCTTTCACCGACAGAGGTGCCTGCTTGGAGGGACAAGGTCGAAGCAACGTTTGGGATTTAAAAGAGCCTTGAGAGGCATCTCCCTTTGGAGGGTACAAGGATTTGAAGCCCATGTGAGCAATCAACATCAAGCATCCCGTGGGAGCCTGGCAAGGAATCAACAGCGACTCGGCTCCTGCAGCCGTGCTCGCCCCAACGCTGGCTTTGCCGGGCAGATGGGTGCTAGGGGATATGGGTGAATTTGGATTTAAGTCCCTGGCTTCCTGCCGAGGGTGCTTTGCAGTTGAACTCTCATCTCGCTGCTGCAGGGCGCCGGAGTGGCAAAGCAGCTGCCTTCAGCACTGGGAATAGCTGTAAGCGTCCGACGAATTCACAGCTCAGTTGAAGCCCCCAAGGAGGTTTTGTGAGCATTGCCTGGGCTAAAAAATAATAATAATCAAGTCAACTGGAAGTCATCAGAAGCAGAGCAGACCGGCTTCTGACTGATGCACGCTGGCACACTTGCACCCACCGAAGTGGCCCCACGCCAAGTTATGCCGCTGATAACCCATGCCATGATGCTGTGAGCAGGGTCAGGTTTTTTTCTCATGCCTTTTATTTTACTCTTGTTTTTTGCTAATTGACTTCTGGAGGGGTAAAAGTTGCTTTGACCTCAGCTGTGTCTCCAAGGAGAAATTCTGCCTCTGCCTGGGGTGGCCTCTGTGATCTGTGTCTGGTCCCTTTGCCTGCACTCAGGGCATCCCTTTTGCTTCTGCTAAATAAGCCAAATGGATTCGAGAACCCCAAACCCTTCCAGCAGCAATACTCAGGTTTCCTATGCGCGCTGGGGAAAGCTGGAAATTGTGGCTTCTTTGAGGCTGAAACAATTCACAGAAAAGCAGTGATTTCACTACGTTCCCAAAACCCTTCTGGGTCAATACAAGAAAATGAGATACTCAAATGAAAGCTGTGAAGGCATTTGTGCAGAACCTACAAGTCCTGGCTTTGTGACAAGGGATTGAAAACAGGAGTCACATGTTTTCGAGAAACCTGACTCTCCTTCCTGGTCATTTCTCATAACAAACCCCTCCTTTCTCTGCCTTCTCTAATTATATTGATGGGACAATGGCCCTCGCTGCTGAGAACCACACGTGGATGGGGACCGAGCACCACATCCCTCTGGTCCCCATGATGTGCTGGGATCTGCTCAGGGACACGTGAGTTTCTACAAGATGAAATCAAACCCTCCAAGGAACCAGATGATTGAAATCCTGGTTATTTCAGATGGGATTTGAGGGACATGAACCCTCCTCTTTATCTAAAGCCACCAATGTGGGTGACGTTCCCAGCTGGCACCTGCGAGCTTTGCTCCTGCTAATTGTGCTGCATTCACGTGAAGTCATTGTTCAGTTCATTTTAGGGAGGAAAAGAATGCAAATGAGGTAATTACCAGCTCCTCTTACCTTTCCAAACCCTCTGCAACCTGTCTGCAGTAATACCCTGGTGCGGGAGAGCACTGGAGTGATGGACAGGGATTGAGCGGGTAAAGATGATCCAGCGCATGAAAAGTGGGGAAGGCTCAAGGGGTAGTTAGTGCCCAATTTCATTGAGTCCTTCCTCCCATCAGCATCTCTGCTGACTTTAGATGGCCAAGAGCAGGTTGCCTAAGCCTAACGTACTCATTTAACTTATTTTCAGAGCCAAACAGGAGCAGTACCATACTGGGGGTATAACTTTCCCTATCTAAAAGTCACATTGCCCTTTTGTTACCTAGATGAACGCCATCCTCAAGGCATCCAAAAAATAGACAGCCATAAGCTTCAATGGCCAAGGGCTGACCTCTCTTTGGAGGAGATGCACCAACTTCTCTCTGTAAGGAGAGCTTCCAGCCACTGGCTGACGCTGAAGCACGGCAAAGCAAATCCCACTCTTTAGGAAAATCCTCCCCTCGCACCTTACCAACCTCTTGTACCTTGAGAAAACGATGAAAGCCCTTCAAATCCCTCCCAAAACCATCAGAAATCCTGCTCTGAATTTCTCACTTTTCCCCCCGCATCTCGGCACTGATCAGGATGTTGGATCTTTACGAGGAGGCAGATGCTGATACCATTACCCCGAGCCGTATCTCGCTCGACGGGAAGCCCATCATGACTCCAGTGCTATTCCTCATGGTATCCGATGCTCCCCATCAGTGGGGAAATCACTGCCTGGCCCGCGTTTAGCGCAGAAGGATGCACAAATAAACTGACTTTTTCTCTGCTGGAGCTAAGCTTTTTTCCTGCAGTAAGGCTTCCTCAAGCACACGTCCTGGGGTACTTAAGGTAGCGCCAACGGAGGGGAGGATATTAGACTGAGTCACCTGTGGGCCTCTATCTAATTAGACTTAAATGAAGCTGTTTGATAAGGAAATGTATCTCCCCAGCTTTAGGAATAAGGGCTATAGAGAATAACAACAGATGCAGAATAACACCCCGTCTCAGACCAGCAAAGATTAGTGTTATGGCTAAATTATATCCTGGCCCAGTAATAGGGTTATTTCTGTTCCCAGCGCAGTGTTTAGATGAGGAAATCAACAGCGGGAAGTGTATCTTAATTTGCTAATAACAGGAAAGCGAGTAGCGGCTCAACCAATCTCAGTGACATTGGCGGGGTTCGGCAGGATTTGGGCAGATGAGAAAGCACAGCCGTTGGGTAGCAGATGGCATTTCCACGTCTACCATCAAAATGCAAAGTTAGTTAATGAATTTCTGACACGGAGAGGCACGGCATGAACGGCTCGGGCTGAAAGAGAGCAGAAAAACCATGAACAAGGGGAATCGAGAGGGACCGAGGGCTGCTCATCCCTGAGCCGAAGGATCCAAACATGGGGCCGGGATGCAGCGAGGAAGAAGGTACTGTCAAGGGCAAACCTGACGGCTGCTCGTTCCAAAACCAATTCGCTTTATTACCCATTCGCTCAGACAGTGGTTCCCTTATCTGGGGCAAGTGGCCGTCTCAGATGGGTGATAACGGGAGCTTTTTAGAACTGTGCAAAGAATAATTCTCCATTTGCCAGCTGACCTGGAATATCAAGGGAGAGGGGGAAAAAAAAGATTATTGATCTAAAATAGCCCTCTTTTGGTCTATTTTATAACAGTTGGAAGGAGAAAAAAAAATAATATTCAAGTGTTCCCCGTTCAATGAATGGCAAGGGGGTACTATTTATTATCCCGATTCATTCCTTTCTAAATGAGTGCAGGTGTTTTTCAAATGAGACACCTTCCCCAAATGAGCAGAACAAAAAGGTTTTAAAAACATAAAGGAAGCTCTGGCTTTTTCCAGCTGATGAATATTTGTTTTAGGTAACTCTCAGCACTTTCCTTTAGGGGGCAGGGAAAACTTCGATGGACCTTGTTCTGAATGTCTCTTGTTGGTGTCCAGTATTTAAAGAGTTAATTTCCACCTTCCCCTTTCAAACTTCAGTTCATTTAATTTAATAGAGAAAAAAGGAAGAGAGTGACATGTTATTCAGTTTACATAACAGTCTGAAGACGTTACAATGATTGTATTATGTGCATCGGAGTACCCTTATCATACAAACTCCCACACGCGGGCAGGAACAGAACAAATTCTTCACTCGGTCCTTAGCACTGCTTGTCATAATGAGGATGGTTAATTAACATGACCTTTTTCACTTTAAAGGAAAAAACCAAAAGATCCCATCTCTCATAAATTTGTTTTTAAAGAAATGAAATGAAACCCAAAATACACTAATCAATGAAGCCAACAAAGAAAATTCAAGAGCCCTCTTTTGCTTCCCCACTCTGAAGGCCAGAGGAAAACACGTGTGAAAAGAAAATCTATGGCAAATAGGGCATCTCTGCAGTAAACAAAAAGGGAAATATCAAGTGTGGTCTCAAGTCCAACAGCCTTAGCCATAATCATACTGTTTCCACAAGCAAGAATCCTCGAGGGAGACCTTCAGATCCCAGCTTTAATGAAGGGCTGGAGAAAAGGAGCTGAGAGCAGCCTGATCAATAAAATACAGGCTCATCCAGAACCCTTCAAAGTCTATGCTAAAAAAGAGCAAACAAGCAGGTAAAAAGGCCCTGGAGAACAACACACGGACCATCTCACTGCAACCAAGAAGCCTTGAACAGAGATGGGGAGGGAAAGAAAGGGGAAATTTTTAGCTGCATTGAATCATCCCTGTCTCTGAGATCTTTCCCAACCATTCCCACTTCACAGCATCACCCTCTTGACTCCTTATTTCCAAGGAAAAAAGCTGATAGTCAAAGCTGTTGGCTCCAGGGTTGAGTTGGAAGAGCAGCAATATTCACCGCCTCTCCGGGGAGGCTTTACATGAATCACTTCATTAGACATGGGCCGAGCGCAGATATCGCATTTCTAAGACGCAGCAGTTTATCTTTCTTTTATGTTTAATCTCTTTTTCGACTCCTACGGCTTGAAAACATTTCCTACAGGACGCTTTATTCTGCAAAGAAAGTTCCTCAATATCAAAACTGGAGGAGGTTCAGGCTGTCGTGAGTTATTCCATCCGAGCATCCTGTCAGAGGAGGAGATGCCTGGAAGACATCTGGAGAGCAAACAAGGAGCAAGGACACCCCAACTATCTCCATCCATTTTCCACTCATCTCCATGCAAGGAGTTGCGGGGGACGGTGGCCACTGTGAGCCCACGTGTGCTATTTCAAGCAGCACGTGGAGCCCCTGCTCCCATCCCTGGTGGCTGAACGCTCTATTTAACTCATTTCTAAATATACCTTGCCCAGCCATTGTCTGGCAGCGTATCTGCTGTATGACCATGGGCAAGTTATATAAAATTCTCACCTCGGTTTCTCTCCCTTAGCTCGAGCAGAGCCAGTGCAGCGACTGCTGTCCTCCAGCTCTTAGCTGTACTCATAAAAGCAAATAAAAAACAATGAGAATGAGACCCAGGCAGGTTTTTTTTTTTTTCTCCCAGACAGTAGTAGATTTACTAGGAAATGCCCTCTTGGGTAGACCCAAAAAACCACTCATTCTGAATGCAAGCCACCACTGAAGCCTTATAGACAAAAACAATGCGAGGAAGACATCAACCGCTTCAAAATGGTTTATTTTTAACACCATTAAAATGTAGCTTCTGGCTTTTTGGTTTGCAGTGCTATTATTTCACTTCAGAATAGATGAAAATAGGATGGGAGAAGGAGCAGGGGAAGAATTTTTAAAAAGACTCACCCCTTCCACCCCAAATTAACTGGGAACTCAGGAAGAGACCGTATCTTTTTGTTCTGGCCTGAGTTGAACCATTTTTTTCCACCCTTTTTTGGCTCCAGAAAATGAACCCCAGACTCTGCGACTCTCTTACCCTTGGTAAGAGTGGTAAAAGGCTGTTTTATCAGGTCCTTATCAGGTCCTTTCACTAAGAACGGCTGAGAAACTCTGCTCACAATGTGGCTGTTGGTAGTTCACACCTGTGTTTCATGCGATGTGTCTTGAATGCACACACTCTACACATGTACAAGGCTATAAATGGAATAAACTGCTTGGATCCTTTTTTATATTGTCGTAAATCACTTACCTTCATCATCCCCATAACAACCACAACCATATAATCAGATGCCCAGGGAACTAATCCTTCTGTTCTGGGAAATATATAGACACTTCAGCGTATGCAAAACCTTGACCAAAGCGTCTCATGTGAAAAGATGCTGATGTTCGCCCACTCTCTGAGCATATGTGCGCCGACACTTCAAATTGGTAGCAATTGTCTAAACAGAGCCCAAGAACCTCACTGGATCTGCGCGTGTACATTTTGCCTTCCTTTTTTTTTTTTTTTAACGATTAAAGGAGATGAAGGCATCAATAAAAAGCAATCCCGCAAATACAGTTGTGTTATCCAGAAATGAGGAATTCCTGGCACCCACTTGCCTTAATGCTGACAGGTCAAGCACAGAGGCTTGATCCCATCTCAAAACCCACTTTTCTCTATTTCCTTTACATCCAGGTGGACGTCGGAGGGGCGTGAACCATTGAAATATGTCTCCAATGTGAAAATAACTCATGTAACAACTTGGACCCAATTTTAAGAAGGTACTGGTTTCATTAAATTCCAGTTTAGTATTGCAGCATCTCTGCTCATTGACCTCCACCCCAACACGCAACAGGAGATGTTGAGGAGCTGCAGAAGACAAGTTGCTTCAAGTCCATCTCTATAATAGAGGTAGGCAGAGACACGTGAGCTCACGTGTGTGCTGACACCAGCAGCGGTTGGCTTTGCAGCCTTTGCCGATCTCTGCCGTTAGCAGCATCCAAGCGGGTGAGCTGAAAGTTGGTCCTGCTTTGTGGGGACAGAAGCTGCAGCCTCAGCCTTTGACCGCAGGGAAAACAGGGCATGAAAGGCAACAGTTAGTTTATGTAGCAGCAGGGGAGAGGGAGGCAAGGAGAAGAGGACGTGGCAATGTTCACCAAGGAGCCGGGGCAGAGGAAAAGACGCCTGGTGGATTTTAATGCATCCTGGCAAAGGAATTCAGCACGTAGGGGTCAGCAAGCTTCAAAAGACAAGGGGGGAGGCAGGTTAGTGGCTGCATTCGAGACTGTGCTGAAATTCAGACTTTTCTGGTGTTTCTGAGAGTCTCACTGAGCAGGACCCATTTATTATTCCTCTGCCATTTCCTCACCTTGATGTAGCATTGAGCCGGTACCGAGGCCGTACGTTACATGAACCTGGATCTCGTATGTTCTCCTGTGTTGTCTAATCCTCAAGGGCAACCTTATGTGAAAAAGTGCTTCCAAGGTTCTTCAGAAGAGAGCTGGCAAAATTAGTCTTAATTTAGTCTTGGTAATTGCCTTTGGCACCAGTCAGCAAAGAGGGGTTGGGAATGCAGGAGAAAAGATCCTTTATTTTTCATTATTTATTTTCCGTGACACAGAACAGTCATCTTTCTGCAGGGAAGCTGCTCAGCCGAACCCATTGCAATAAATAAACAAAACAAAAAGTTTCGGGAGAACATCCTGATTTGATTAATTTTGCCACAAGAAACTTCTAAGTAGAAAAAAAATCAGATCTGCAACCACTGAAGTAATTTTTATTTTTAGGTTGTCATTCATTGCATTTGTCACAGAGCTCTTCCTACCTTGGCAGCAAGGGATGCTCTTGCACGGATCAGCTGCACCACTGACGTCCTTTGCAGCCATTACTGGACCCCAGAAAATCTCTCCTCCACCCACACTCAGCAAAGCACTTGTGTAGCTTCATACTCCCAGATCCTTGCTGCAATTTGAGCACGTACTCAAGTAGTCTATCCCAGCAAAGCCCCATGGGGATTGATGGTTGTCATTAACTGGAGAGAGGGATGAAGGTTTCTCCCTCCAGTTCCAAAAAGATGTTCCTCAGAGGATGTCAGCTCTCTATTTTTTAATTTACAGCTTTTCCCTATTGGGATGCTCATATCTTTATGCAAGCTGTCATTGCTTTAAGCCTGCAATTCCTGAGCAAGCTTTTCCACACATGGGATCTTCTGGGTTGGATATAAATGACTCCTTGGACCAGCTCTGCCCCAAGCAGGGCTTCTTCTTGTGCTGTCCCCAGGCAGGATCCAGCTTCCTGCACTACTTGCTACCTTCAAATCTTGGGGAATTACTTAACAACATCCCCCCATCTGCTAACAGTCTCCAGATGCTCTCCGGCAAGTTCATGATGACAGCTGGGTTCGTTGGGTGGTGATTGAAGAGCCCTTTGAGCTGGTACTTGCAACTCTAACGGATGCATCTTTCATGTACCACAGTAGGTTGGGAAAGAAAAAAAGATGAGTCCTACAAGGGAGGAAGGGAGATCTGTGTCTCTCCAACGTGGATGACAGGTCTCAAATCAGACAGTGCCAGGGTTTAGGTTTGCCCTAAAATACATAGGAAGAGCCATGTGAAAGCACTAAGAAGTATTTAAGATAAGTCTAGTCTGGCATTTTTATTTTTCCAGAAAGCAGGCAATACAGAAGTTTTCCAGGGGAGAAAGTATTTTAGACTACCATGAATTCCTTGGGCTAGATAGAGCTGACTGACATGCAGTGGAGCTTCAGCCAGCATGGCTTCAGGGAATCAAACAACATCCCTTTGACACCACACCATGCCAAACCTTTGCACTTCACTGCATTACTGCTAGAGATTCATTTAAACTGCATCGGTTTACATCTAAATCGTTTAAATTGCATTTAAAGTGGCGGGTTGAAACAGCAGCCTTTATTTGAGCCAGCTGAAGCTGCTGCCTAAGAGCATCGCGGTGCCGGCGGAGGTGGCAGAGCGGTGCCATCCCCGGGGTCTTTGCAACGAGCAGTGCCGGTGCCGCCGCCGGGCTGTCCTCACCGCGCAAACCCAAACACGGATGAATTGAGGTGACCTGCTACAGAGGCAGACCCAGGGGCTTTACATCACAAAGTTAAAGCTGTGTAAATGCACCAGTATTTTGCCAAAGTAGGGCTTTTTTCACTTATTCTCTCTTCCCCCAATAGCTCCCACACACACAATCAGCTGCCACTCGGAGAAAAAAAAAAGAAGTGATGGAAATGACAGCAGAGTAACAGAAAAACTAAAACATTTTCACAGCCTTGTCTGCTGGTTTTAAGTGCATTTCACCACAGCTCAAAATTAGATTATTTAGTATCAATTATCCTTCGATTGAAGCTCAGAGAGGTGGCAAGGCTAGCGTTTTTATCTCATTAGCATGTCTTGCCTGCTAACCATTTGCTCTATTCCCTCCCTTTGATCCTGCCTTTGATTATATTGTGTGACAAAAGCCCATGTAATCTACTATTATTTCCATTAATAGCAAATCTGCCCTCCTCTTTGACAAGCCAATTTATTATCATTGCAGCGTCTTTGTGCATCTCAGCCAGGTTGACACCCTCTTCCACGCCCCGGCAGTGCAGAATTGGCAGGTGTTATTCCAGCTCGGGTGGCATGGGGACCTTGGGAGTGCCATCAGAAAGGGTTCAAAATATTGACACTTTAATGGCAAGCAGAAGAGAATGAGATGGTGGAGAGAGGTGATGCAGTTCAAGTAGTTTTGCTCTTTGCCCCAGAAGATGCGATGGATGAAGAAGCAGAAAGAGGTCTTTAAGGAGGTGAGATCCATAGGTGACCTATGAACACGACCAACTTGTTTTTGAACCCTGGGCAAGCTGTATCTGCCCTTTATCACCCATTTCTGCTGTCCTACTTGGCGTCCAGACATAATTCTGGACGACAGTAAGAAAAATCTATAATATCCATCATTCTTTCCAAAGTCATTTTGAGAAATCAAGTTACACACCTAGAAATATCATTCTTACTGGCTTTTTTTAAATGCAGTTTTGCAACCAGAAGCGGGTGCTGAAGTCAGAGTGTTGTCTTTACAAGCCCAACTTTAACAAACTAAATCAGGTGAGTATTACGAAGCTAGCCTGAAATACTTTTGCCATTATTTGGCTAACCCTGGGGTCATGGTGAGGTTCTCCTTCAATCTAGGCTTTAAGAGTGATGCTCCCATGGTAGAGAGTCAATGACTTTAAATTGGATGTCCCCACACACAGTCACAACCCCTCACTTTCCCAGGAAGATTGACCAGCCCTGACTGCTCTTCTCCATCTACTTCAAGTGTAAACACCCATTTCTCACCTCAAAAGGGATGCACTTAAAATAAACCGCCAGTGTCGTGAAAATACCAACTCCGGCACTACAAAAGGATAATCACGGTTCTTAACTTGAACACAGTGCACAGTGCTTATTATTTTTCCATGCCCTTCTGGTCTAAAAAGGTAGTGGGAAATGAGCTCTGCTTGAAGAATAAAGAGGTTTTTGGTGGGAATCAGTTATCTGCGGCAGCATGGAAGAGAATAAAGCCATTAAGAAGGGGGAGCCTTATCCATGTGTGGGTTGAATCTCAGCGAAATCTCCTGTCGGAGATACAAAAGATTCAGGTCCAGGTAATAATGCTGCCTCTCATCCTCCCCTTTCATTAAAATTTCTCCCTCTATCTTGAAATGAAAAGCGAACGAGTGGCCCAAGGTGTGAGCTCACCTTCAAGGCACGTTGGGCTCTGTTGCGCTACCATTGCAGTGGAGTTTCTTCTAAATTAACTCTGGGTCTCGGTGACCACAGAAAGGATTTGCAGCTGTGGTTTCCAAGCTGGCCACATTTTAAGAACCTCATTTGAGGTTTTCTGATCCTCATTTGGAGAAGTATCAGGTCCTCGGTCTCAGCGTGGAGGTCAGGATGCACATAAACGCATTTTTAAGGCTAGACCAGAAAAGCACCCCATGTGAAGAGCATCCACTTGTGTTTCAGAGCAAATACAAACAAGCCCATCATTGCATATAGTGATATATAATATGATCCTGGCAAAAAACATATTCCCACATATGTATTTCATTTCTCCTCCTCTCCAGCATTTAAAACCTGAATTTTATCCCTTACATCTGTCTGATTTTTTGTTTTAAAAGTTTTTTCTTAAAAAAAAAGAAAATTGGATCTTGCTAATTTTTTCTTTCACCCAACAGTGGTGAGTCCCACCGACTGATTGGGCTCAGCAAAGTCTAGATCTGATTTATTTTATGAGATAAACTAAGTGCAAACATGCTGCCTATTTGCAGTATTTTCTCGTGTTTCAGGGCGACTCCCAGCGCTGTAAAATAATTTGAAAAGAGAGTTATGAATTACCTTTGAACTGCAAAGTCCAGCTGTAAGGAACAAACATGGGAAAGAGAAGTTAATGCAGGTCAAACCCCTCGTGTCCTGCTCACAATATGGATAGTACCAATTTCCTCTGAGACTCCCACCGAGAAAGGGATGCGCCCGCTGCAAGAGATGCTCCAGGCACATGGGGAAACCTTCATCTGCTGCTGCGCAAATCAGCATGTAGGGATCTTTTTATTGCCTCAACATGGAGGTTTAATAACTATTAAAGAATTTAAAGCACAAGAGCTTTTCCAGAGCAAATTGCAAAAGAGTTTTTGTAGGGGGAAAAATAGTATTGTCATTCTCTTGAGTTCTAGTTTAGGTAAAACGAAAAAAAAAGAAATAAAGGGGGGGGGGGGAAGGCAAAAAGGAGCTTTTTTTGGACTGAGAAGTGTCCACATGTGGGTTTTCAGGCCCATGTGTGTTGACAAGCCCTTTGGAGAGCAGTTGGGCTGTAGCCCCGGAGCTCAGCAGCAACGGTGGAGGTGTTCCTCCCTGAAACCCACTGGTGGTAGGCAGAAGGTCAGACTACATTATCCCCCAAATCCCCCTGGATTTCGAAATCTATGCATGTTAACTGCTTATTTCTCTCTTGCTTTTATTTATTCATAAATAAACGAATGGAGTGAGTTGATTCTTTTTTTCTTTTTTTTTAATCTTTGAAGTATTTTTGAAGAAAAATAATTGGCAAAGAACCTGTCCCTTTTCCCACCAGCTCCACGGATTCATTCATGTTTTATAAGTGCTGTTTCTATTAGAATAAAGGCTTTATTAAAAATGACTGTGACAACACTCTTCTGTATAGTATACTCATAACCCCTAAATACCACTCTTTATATTAAGAGCATTACCCTTTAAAACACAAAGGTGTATTCCCAGGGGGTCCCAAATAGCTAGAAATCACCCAGAAAAGAAAACACCAAATGACAGACCTTTAGGAATACCATTGCGTGTCCGTACACTCTGAAAACAACCCTGCGTTTCCTTCTGTAATGGATGCAGATAGAAGATGGGTGTTTAAGATGGAAGCAAGTGACACATCTGCAGCCTCAGCCAAGCTTCAAGCCAGCCACGGAGGTTTTGGATCCTTCCTGAGACCCTGAGCTTTTTTTTTGGAGCAGGGAAGGGAGGAAACATGACAGAAATGGTGATGTTTGGTTGAGAAGATGGGGCTGGATGATGGAGACCAACTGATGGTTGCTTTGGTCCTGGCTTGTTGAGATTTGCTTTTAGCACGGCAGTAAACTAAGTAGACTCACATGGCTGGTTGCTCCTTGGTTTGGGGCCAAAAAATTAGTTTCTGTCTCCCCAGCAAAGTCACGTTCGTAGAGGAGAGTTCTGACGTGCCACGTGGCTACCTTCACCTCCTTGTTCTTGCAAAACGGTTCGGCTGGAGATTCAGCCTTATCAAAGCCCGTTAATTACTTTGCTCCCTTTCCACGCAACATCTCAGCTTGGTCAAAAGCTTAACTGTAAAAATCTGTAAGTTGGGAAAAACCAGCATACAGGGAAAACCTCAATTTGCATTCGTGGAGGAAGCACTTGATAATTATTCCATTATCTATGCATTATTTTTATCACCAAGTTATAACTCTTAGGTCTATTATCCAGTGTGCTACGAGCATGTAGAGTAGGTGTCTTCACAAACAGGGGGGAAGGCTTAAATGCTCTTTCAGAGTGAATTAAAATGGAAGCCCAGGTGAACTGATCAAGTTTTATTATCTTTTGAAGATAAGCTTTCAGGGTTTTTGTAGAAAATTAACTACTCCAGTGCTATACAGAACCTAATTCCCCCCTCAAAAAAATTGCAAAGCTTTCTAAGTTATCCTGAATAATAGCTCGTAACTCGCTCAATTGACCAATTTCATCTTTTCCTATGTGAAAACAGGACAGGTTTATTCCCTTTTCCAAATCTGCAGCATGTTCATGCTGCAAGGGCACTGCACGGTGGATCACGGCCGTGATTTTACCATGCAGGCTCTAGCAGCAAGCCCTGTTTTGCTTTCTTTTGGGGCAGATACCATCCTTTAACCATTGTCTCTGGATGTTTCTATTCCAGAATAATATTCCCACCTGCACAAAGGGGCTTTGCAAGAGCAGAAAGTGATGAACAGCAGAGTGACCCCAGCGAGAAAGCAAAGGGGAAACCCGCACAGAACAAAGAGCAGGCAAAAATTGAACACCTCTTGTCCCCATTTTGGACAGCCCAAGAGCTTAGCCAAAAAATCCCTTAAAAAGCAGGAATAGGGGTTTATTTTCTTGGCGGTTTTTTGTTGCTGTTGTTGTTCCTAGACAACTCTTGCAAGCGAGAAAAGTTACAGCCAGCCCGCCGCACGTCGCCGAGCGTGCTTCCACCCCAAATCACCCCCAGCCTCGCCCGGGAAATGTAGCATCTCCAGAGTCGATCACCAGCCACGGGGCAAAACATCGGCACCTCGGAAATACGCATTTGTGTACCCCCGAGTCACTGGGGGGGGGAGTTATCGGAGTAAATTGCCAGCAAACAAACAGGGGGGGGACAAAATTAATCAGAGCATCCCATTTTAGCGTGGCTGGGAGCTGCAGCAACTCTGCAGAATTGATTAACTACTTATTAAATGAGAGCGGTGGCGACAGCGCTTAAGGGAAAAAAAAAATCAAATTAAGGCGAGCGAAGCTTCAAGCAAAAAAAAAGGAAAAAAAAAAGGAAAAAAATAAAAGGGAAATGCACGTTAATGGAAGCTTCAATCACAAGGCGGCAGAAGCCACAGGAGGCTGTTATAGTGACAGCTCACACTTATTGCTGGGAAAATTCTCTTCTGGAGAGCGTGCGTGGGGACAGGGATGGGTTTGGGGTGCACGGGGATGGTGGGACAGATTTGGGGCTTGTTTTGACCTCCTGCCCAAAGCTGTGCTCTGGACACGTGGTTTTCCCCGCCCGCCTCGTTGCATTGTCCCCAGCGAAAGAGAAAATGTGACCGCAAAGGCAGTGCTGAGGTTTTAGGACCTTTGAATCCTGACTGTGGTTGTTTTCCCCCTTTATAGAAGAGATTAGAAAGCAGCCAAAGTCTCGCCCTCGCTCCGGTGGAGTCGAATGGGCTGAGTTATACGGGCGGGCAGGAGGTTCTATGGATCCCTTATGACACTAAAAACTATCGAAAAGCTTTTTTGCCATGACCCATTTAGATCCTCACGCAGTTTCATTTCCTCTCCCATCTGTCACACCTTTAAAAGCAGAGCTTTTGCATCTCATCTCATTCAAGTGTTTCCAAGGCAGCCCCAAGTAACTCTCTCCTCCACTTCTCAAAAACCTTTCCAGGCTTCCACCCTCTCTTTCCCAAAGCTGAAAATAGCTGAAATCGGTTGTAACAGAGTCGTGGGCTGACCCGGAGCATCCCTAACAGGAGCTCAGCTGCATCCACCTACGTAAAAAAGCCGAAATCCCTCCCAAGCCGGGTACTGCAGCTCCAAGCATCCCGAGCTGTTTGCATCTCCAAGTACCCTCCACTGCGGCTCTCCTCTACAGCTAATTGGCACGACCTTGGGTGTAACTCCTTTTTACTAGCCGTTGACGGGTGTCTGCTATGAAGATGAATTAGTTATTTAGGTAGCAATCAGCTCCCCTGGTTTAGTCAAAATGCATCCATCCCTCTTCAAGCCTATTAAGGGCTGGGATAAACTTTCCAGCTAATGCATGCTGCAAATCCACTACCACTCTGGAGATGTCAAGCACCTAAATAATTTTTGTTATTCGCTAATGAAAAAATTCCTTAAGAGGGGGGAAAAAAGAGAAGATGGTGCCAATAGCGATTCTGAGTTCCAATTAAGCGGGCTTCGTTGTCTGCCTGTATTTGTCTCCAGCTCTGACTTGCTCTGTTAAGGTCAGCAGCTGGCTGGGTAGGAGTTGTTCAGCATCATCTACTCTCCGAGGACCAGCAAGACCCAGAGGATGCTGAGATACCAAGCTTTGGTTTGGGTAGGAGAGAGCTCCACCTGTGCCTGCCTAGCTCCCGTCCCAATGATTTTGGCAAATAAAAGAGCTCAGATTTCACCCCAAAAGAAAGTTTCCTGCTGAAAACTCCCCAAAACCTGGAGATAAGGAAGCCCCTGTGCTGACAGCGTGTGATTTCATAACCGGGGATACCACGATGCTCAGTCCATGTGTGCAATGATTGTGTCGGGCCTCTGCTGCGCAGGTCCCCTCTCAAGGAAACAGCTCTGCTCATCCTTCCCTCAACCAAAACCCCTTTTCCATCAGGATAAATCTCCTGAGAGTCTTCCCATATAATGAGAAGTCTTCCCTGAGATGCACAGTTGGGAAATGAAAACCCCTCAAGGCTTCGTGTGCTAAAGTGATGCTCGAGCAGCCACAGAGGCTGCAACCAAAACCCTCCCTTTTCTGCCCAACCTGTTTTTTCACACTTTCACAACCTGTCATGGGGATGAATAAACAGCACGGCAATGCTGGAGCCCTCCCCCGGCATTAGGATGAGCCGCTGATACGGGCGAGATGGACTCCTGATTGCAGGGGAGGGATGACAAGGAGGACGGGATGCCAAACAGCTCTGTAATCCACACCGACGCGCACCGTGTGCCTGAACAGACACTTTACCGGAATGTTTTGACCTGAATTTCTCTGGTTTTGCAGCTGGGACCAAAACGCACCATAAGGCAGTTAAACGACTCATTTTAAGATGCCCAAATTTGACATCGGGATCCCCTCCCTGAGCGCTGTGCACTAATAGCATCTAGAAATGACACCGGGGAGGGGAGATGCGCAGGCTGTAGGATGCATTATTTAATTAGCTTTGGCCTTTAAATGGGCTGAAACCAAGGTGGCATTTATCTGCTGAGTCGGCCCGGTAGAACAAAAGAAACATAAACCGATAAAAAAAGTCATCTATTTCCTACCAAGAGCAGAAGACTTGGAAAAATATCAGCCTCCCAAAGCCAATTGCAACCCGCTGTTGCGCCCGAGCCTGCTACCGTGGGGGGAATTTGCTTCCCTTCCTGCCCAGCTGCAGATGCAACTGCTCTAATAAGCTGTAACTTTCCTTTCCATTTGGAAGTAATGAGATATAATCTGTTTAATTCTAGTCTTTGAGCTCTTTTGGCGGCCTTTTTCTATTCCCCTTTTCTGATTTTTTTCTTTTTTTTTTTTTTTTTTTTTCTCTTTAAAGGAAAACTCCATCATGAAGCAAAAGATTTTCTAATCACCGGCTCTAATTACAAAGCAGAGTAAATTGCCATAAATTTTTTTTTTTTTTTTTTTTGCAAAATTGCCTTAAATATAATGAAGAATAATTAAAAATCAAACAAGCAGCTGCAGACTGGAGTGGCTGGTGGAGGTTAGGCTGGGGAGAGATGGGAGGAAGGAGCTAAGGCTTGGAAGGAGATTTTGTGTAAGACCAGATAGGTAGAAATATCAGCTGAGGGAGCCGAGATGGAGATGCCCACCATCTCCATCAAGGCAAAATGGGTTGTTCCTGGGGATTAATTGATCCCTAAATGGATATTTGTTGAATTGCATTAATTTGCCAGGCTGAGGGAGTCCCAAAACTGGCCAGAATTTGCCCCGATCCTTGCAGAAAGCAAGCTGCTGCCAAAAGCATGAAGACTTTGGTGGAAATCATCTCAGTGAACACCTTGGTAACTGGGAGGATGCTGGAGAGCCCTGGGCATCCAGAGCTGGGGGCTGTGGACGGCTGTGTCTGCATAAGAGCTCTCACTGCAAAACCCAGCCCCAGCATGGGAATAGTGAGATCCTGCTGGAAAATATCTCACTGCATCCGACGCATACCCCTTGCACACAGCCAAACTGGTCCAGGAGGATGGGGAGGCTTCATTAGCAGCGATCAATGGTTTCCATAGTTACAAATGTAAGCATGGTCTCCATCACACGCTGTCTTGGGGAAATAAAGGGGGAAAAGAGTGCTACTTGTGCTCAGATGTGGCCAAGGGTACAGCAGAGAGGCACGCTGAGATTTTAGCTGGGAGAGGAGATGGGTATGTAATGAAACAGGGATGAATGCAGAACCAGCAGGCAAGCTATTTTGGTTTATGCCTGATCTATTTATGCCGGAACTGTTGCACCTCTCCATCAGGACCGGAGCACCACGGCTGTCTGCTCTCAGCCACTGAGAAATCCCCCAGCGGGTTGGGTATAAGGTGCTAAAAGGGTGATGGATGCCATTTAGGCTGCAGCAGATCTTTACCCTTGGCACACAACCTCCACAGACTGACTTTTTAGGAGCAATTCAACCTGGAAAAATAAGTTCTGGCTTGACTTATCTCTACCTAGAAAAGGAGGAAACTTGAAGGACCAGCTCCCACAAATTCTTACCCAGCAAATTAGAAGCTCTACATCGCTCTGAACGCCAGCAGGTTGCTAAAATACAGCAAAATAAAGTTCAAGTTGGGGTTGTATGGGCTTTATTACATGCAGTAATAGTTTCATAGGGTTCATAAATCACCCTATTTCACAGGTGTCAAGGTCTTCTTCGGAGCAGGTACGCACCGGTGCTTGTGTCCTTGCAAGCAGCCATGCTGCCCAATTAACTTCCCTCTCCTCTCTCTGTGCTCCTGCAATTCATTTGCTTAGTAAAGTCTGAAAGAGAGCTCAAATAAAATCCAGGTCTGCGCATCCCTGATATAACTCTTTCCACAAACAGCGAGGGAATTTCTTTCTATCAGAGCCACAGAAAGATGCCGAATTAATATAAGAGTGTAAAACCAACAGGCTCTGCCTACGTTGAAATGAGATGCTCTGTGGGAAATGTCCCCACTCTGACCAGCACGAAGGTTAAATGGCTTAAAAAAAAAAAAAAAAAGACCAGAAGCACGAGCTGGCGAGGGGCCAGACAACTTCCATACCCAGCTTTGCTCCAACACCCCAAATTTTTTTGGTCAGAGCCTTCTGCGTAGGTTTTGACGAATTGGTGTGGAGCGGCAAAAAATAAAAAAAAATCCCCCAAAAATGTTGGTCTGGCATTTAGCCAAGCCACTCTCGTCTTCATGTTTCACCAGGGAGTTGACTGAAACCCGAAATAATTTCCTACAGGTGTCTTGAGACTCTCCCTGCTCCCTCCAGATAAACCTGTGGAAAATATGTAGTGTGGGTGGTTCCACATCTCCCTCCAGATCCCCCCGAACCGCATGTCCTGCGCCTCGAGGAAATACAAAAAATCAGATTAAGGAAAGCGCCTGCTTCCATTTCCCTGAAAGCCGGAGGTTTTCAGCAGGTGCTGATCTGTGGCGAGCGGGAGCTGTGTTCCCTGCAAAATCTACATTTCCAGAGTTGTTTCCATGCAGCCTCAGTGCTAAACCCAGTTTTCTCCACGTTTGGCCAAAAGATCCTGCTCATTTCCGTGAAAACTTTGATTTAATAGACCAGCAGAAGGACAGCTTTAACGTGAGCTCAACCCTTATCAGACACCGGAGAATCCACACACCTGTGATGTGACACCGCAGGATCCCCACCCATGGGAGACCAGGGGCTGCGGTGGATAAATCAGATTTTTGGAGCCTGGTGATGGGTTCTGGAGGTAGCAGCACCGTCTCCCTGGGCAAAACCCAACGCTCCCCTCCGCACCAGCAGTCAACTACGTGCTGGAGCCCCATTTCGGACAAACTGCTGAAATTATCTATGTGCCCGGCAGGTGCCTAAGAATGTCAGCAACGGGCTGGAAAAAGATTTATGGCCTTTTTTACCCCACACTTGGTTACATCTCCCCACCTGCCTTGCCCTATCCTGTCCTACCCTCCCCTCCCCTGTCCTGCAAACCTCCCTTCGCAGTGAATTACGCTCTTTCCCCCCAAAAAAAACCCCACCAGCCTCACATTGATAGATGAGCGGGGGAGAAAAATATTTAATTTTTCCCTTCCCATGTCGTAAGGAAAGCCCAGGGGCAGGGAAAGGTGAGCATGGAGCTGTTTGAGCTCTATCTTTTCTTCTGGGAATAAAAGGGAATTTGTCGTTGGGTTGCACCCAACAAGATCCCTCCGAGCATCCCTGGGGGTACCACTCCCCCGGGAGCCTCCCGCGCACATCAGGGAGATGCTTACTCAGTTCTGATTAATACAGATGCCATGGGCCACGGGGAAACACAATATTGCTGTCGATACAGCCCATGATATTAATGAAAGTCATTTGGAAAATAAGGTTTTGAAGCGGTGTGATCCACACCGAGATTTTTCACTACCTAATCACCCACGGAGCCGCTCGGCGTGATGCTGAAAGGAGTTCTGCGGCCGTTTAAACACATAGCGTTTGGAGAGCGTGATTTTCTTTCATTAATCAATTGACAACTTCAACCTTCTTGGTTGGGGGTTTCGGGCTTGGATTTTAATCCCCCTTCTCCACCTTTTCTTCTAAAGTCATCAAATTCTGCTTTTTGCAGTCAAGTTGCAAGTCTCGCTGCAAAAAGGACCGAAACTTTCCAACCATCAAGCTTTTGCTCAAAATTAGCAACGCAAATTCATCTCGATATGCTCTGAATACAAGCCCCTTGGTCAGGGCTTAAACCCCATTTCTCTAGGACTCAAGGGACACACAATTACATGTCACGAAAGCAGGCTGAGACCGGTCCCTAGCCCTGCCTGCAGAAGAGATCCCCCCTTGCTGCGCCTGCTCTAAAATATTGAGGCTCAGATGCCTCCGCAATGATTGTGACATTCATTTAATACGTGTGCCTATAATTAGATTGATTTTACGGGGAAGAGCAGCAAATTGCATTTGGGGAAGTTATCACATTATTTTATTACACTCCCGCTTTTTTTTGGGTGCAGGTGAGAAAATAAAAATGAAGATGCACTCAGCAAACTTGGTGCGAACTATTTTTTTAATTGTAGATTAATTATTCAGAGTGACAGACATACCTGGGACTGAGCTGAAGAGCAAGTAAACAACCTCCCCCTTCCAATCCCTATTCAATCTGCATTGCAAACTATGATTTAAAATTAGCCGTAAACAAGACCGTCTGTAGCGCTGAAATTTCCAGCCTCTCAAACTGTGTTTTCGCTCCAAATCGGGATGAGAAAGAGTGAAATTGGAGATTCGCAAAACTCCAAAAAGCTTCAATTTAGAAACAGGCAGCTACATGACACCGGGTGTTAAAAATGTGTATTAATATCAAACGGCATAACTCAATCCCGCAGTTAATGGAACATCTGAAGGTTGCTAAAATACCTTTTTATTTTTTGCTGTTATCGGAGCAGAATAAGAAAGTTGAAGCCATTTTTCACTCGCAAAGTGCCCAAATGGCCCCATTGCTGTAAAATTTGTGCCAAACTCCTCTTAAAGATGCAAAATTCTTCCTTTAAAGCCCTTCAGCTAACTTGGCACGTCACCAACGCTGGATCCCATCCCTACGACCAGGACAGAGCCCTTGGTCCTAGAGAAAAAAAATCCCATAAATAGGTGAGAAAAGAAATTGAAATAAGTTGGGGCAGCCCATGCCGGCACGGAGCAGAGCCGTTGTATTTCTTGACTCTTCCCCGCATGCTTGGAGCACGGTCCGGCTGGGACCTTGGATAAACACCCTACGTTTCAAAAGCCCTATTAAAAGTCGAGGGGTTTGGGATCTTGGCAGGGAAAGTCGAAACGTGCTGCAAAACTCCCGCTGAAAACTCTTCGGGAGATTTTTGTCTCCCAAGGCTCTTCTCGCAGCTTACTCCTGCCATCCCACATGACGGCGGCTGTTCTCCTCCTGCAAATCCCCTCGCTGAGGGTCCTCGACATAGGGTAATCCGAGCGGACAGCATGTATAATTCAGCTGGATTTGGGGAGGGAAACGGTGGGAAGGGGCAGGATCAATCCCCGTCCTCTCCATCCCTCCATGTGGGTGATGCAACCCAATCTCTCGTCTTGCCCCTAATTCCATCGCGCCCTTTGCTTCGCGTTAGGGGTGCACACGTAACGCCCGGGAGATTAATAATTTGGCCTCCATTGTGTATGCGTGACTCTCCGCAACCAGGCGTGGAAGGAATTTAAGCATTTTAATGTGTTTTGGGGGTTTTTTTTGTGATTAACACGATGGCGGGCAGGGATTTAAACAGACCTTAGAGGGATGCTCTATTCCCCCGTGGCCCCAAATCTCTCTAGGGGTGGGCTTCTCCAGGGACATGAGCAGTATAAAATTATCTATATTTCTTGCATGACGTGGAGCAAGTCATGTTGCACACTGGTGCATCAGGGGCAGAAGCATTTCCTTCTTGTTGGGGGAGTTCCTCAAATGCAAAACAATAACAGAGACACAAAATATTATTCCAGGGGATGGAGAAGCCCACAGGGATATTAACAAACTTTTTTTTTTCCTTTTTAAAGTTTCAGTTCTAGAGAAAATTCTATAAAATGGTGACATTTTTAACCATTTTTGCTCATTGCTTTGAACTTCCCAGTCTCGTCTTCAGAGGCAGCAAGGCCCAGAAGGGCCAGAAGATGTAGTTTAATGAGACAAGTTTTAAAGGTCACTCTGTGTAATAAATCTGTGCTTTTTAATATTTAAACTTTTAAGGCATTTAAACCTTTAGGCTCCTGGGATTTGCTCTACCAGATCCAACTAGATCCATCAAGCTCAGAAAGCCTCTCGCCTCCAGGAATATCCGATTTCTTATGCCTGAGATGAAGAGGGTCTCTTTATCCAAGTCCATTCATCTGTCATAACTCAGGTACCTTTAAATCCTTTAAATCACTCTGGGATGCTGGATAAGCTATAGAAAAAACCTTACTTAAGTCCAAGCTTGTGGAACTCCATCCCTCTCTCGTTGCAAGGCAGCTGAGCAAGGGGATTTGATCAATAAGAGAAAGTTGATGCCTCCCAAAACTGTGCCAAAAAACCTCTCCCCTAACCTTGGCCAAACTCCCCTAGCTCAGATTTAGAGGAAGAGGGATGCCGAGGTGGATCAAGGAGAGAGCAGAGCACGACGCTCAGGTCTTCACTGCAAAACTGATGAGTTTGGAAAATCTGCCAGTTTTAGACCCCTGGGTGGCAGTTCAGAAATGCAGGTTGAGATTTACCTTCAGACCAAGGGGTTTTTTTGAGTCAGGTTTGCTTAAATATCTCTAAATTTTACCCCAGCAACATTTCAGATGTCCCCAGTTGAGGTTCCCCCACCCGGCGCTGGCTGTGGGCTCCGCTCTAACACGATGTCAAAGCCGATGCTGTTAGCACCCAATTGCTTTTCCATCGCCAAACATTAAGGATGGTCTCACTTGGAGGAGGCTAATGCGGTAATACACTCTGAACTGCTCAGCTGACTGGCAGTTTGCCTCATTGGTATTGCAATAAAAATTAGATATTATAAAATTGAATCATTGCCTCGTAATCAGACGCAGGCCAGAGGCAGAGGGGATGGTCAGATGGCAAATTTTGGATGGGTTTGCCAACCATGCTTCCAGGAACTATATTTTTTAAAGCCAATTTAGAAAAAAAAGTCATTTTTCTTTCTCAGGATCAAGATGCAGAAGATTTCCAGAGGTTCGCTGATGCCCAACAACCCAAGAGGTTTTTGAACTCTCACCTGGAAAAGCCACATGAGAGGGGGGACGACAGATCCCAAGCCTTAAGAAAAAGTCTCCAAAAACCTACCGAAAAATAATTTTTCAAGAAAACAAAAGGAAACACAATGCCTTCCAGAGAGATGGACACAGGTCCTGGGGTTGTTAATGGGGGTCTAGAGCAACAATGTTTGCAGGAGAGGGACAAGAAGAAAGACCCCAGGGGTCAGAAGGGTGGTAGGAGAGATCTTTGCTTTCTAAAAAGCTTCTGTATATAAAAAGAAATTGGCCCTGCTCTTGATTATTCCATCTCAGGCACATTATACAAAGGCTCTTGATGCATTACGGCAGCTTTATATTAATGCTCTTGTGATGGATGCGTTTTCCTGCATGCAGGATCTGGTCCCCAAACTAACATGAATTCCATTAGGAGGCCAGCTGAGAAATGAGGTCTTTCAAGATTTAAATCCTTAAATAACATTTTTTTTAATTCGATGCCGGCATTAAGCCATCTATTTGACTTCAATTCAGCGGCGAGCACCAGGCCTGTCTGCCTGGCTAATCTTTTAAGTTATCTGTGTTTGAGGTAGGGCCTTATCACTGCTTGTTCATCTCCTGCTCCTGGCTCCGAAGTCAGAATTATTTCCCCGCTTTTGTAATTAAGGCAGCATCGTCGGTCGCCTGGAAACTATGTGCTAAAATATGCTCGTGCTTACACCCAGGCAACCTTGAAATACCTCCAGCTCCTGCCGACACCACGAACGGCACCGAAATCTGCTTGAGGGGGTTGTCCCCTATCCCCTGGTTTCGATTGACCTAGGGATGTTAGATGGCTTTGGGGTAAAAATACACATAAATGGGGGATTCAAGCCAACTGCTTAAAGGTAATTGCAGGGGAAAAAAGCAATTTTCAGTCTTACCCCAGTTTTGAAGCAAAAGGGGAGAAAACTGGAAGATGAGAAATTGTAGCTGGTCCCTTCGGCGGAGGAAAACATCTTTGAAGAGCAATTCTCCAGGTGGACAAAGTAGCAGCCCGCAGTCAAGTGGATGCTCAGCCCGACCTCATGTCGGCTGGAGTTATCCACCGACCCGGCTGGCAGGTGGCAAACGGGTTATAAGGGGAGGAAAAAAAATGGGTGAGCACCCAGGAGTGTTGCAATTCTGGTTTCGAAAGGTAGGGTTTGACACCTCACACATTCACATGTAATTTAAGCACAAATAATTAAAAAGCAAATGAAAGGGAAGCAGCCAAGCAAAACAAAACCTTTTGGTCAGGGTGAAACGAAGTGTTCTTGTCTTCTTTCAAGAAAGAAATGTTTCCTTTGTGGGTCAGTCGCTTTCCTTTTCGTTTAGTTATTTCATCCCCCAGGTTTGTGTTGCTGCCAGCAGCCTGAGGAACGCACGGTCCAGATGTGCCTCCGATGGGTGAGCAGTGAAAAAAGAAATGTTTCCCATCTCTAAAAAATTAAAGCAAAAAAAAGTACATGTATATTTTGAGGATTGTCATCCTCAGCCTATAGAATTTTTTCTTTTTTTTTAAATCAACAGGGAGGCTCCTAAATACGGAAGGGAGAGGGAAGGAGAGCACAATTAGCTTGATTTTTCTATTTAATCCCATTTTTGTGGTCTTTTGACCCCTCCCTGCCTAGCGGTGGCTCCTCAGCTGAGGTGGTTTCCTGGGGATTCCCAAGCAGGGGGATCCATCCACCCCCTTGCTGGGAATGGGGAATGGAAACGTGCTCCCGCTGAGCAAAGGCAGCTGCGGCCCTCCCAAACGTGTGCTGATGCCTGACGAACTCATGACATGTGCCAACTGCTGATGTCCCCCATGGTTTCTTCCAAGCCTTGTTGGTGGCACCAAAGGAGAAGGATGGGGCGATCACACCACATCCCCCCAAAATAAAAGGGCATTGCACAGAGAGGAGAGCTGGCCTCGTCAAGTCATGATCCCAAATTAACTGCCTTTGATGTCTGGAGCTGCAGCAACCCCAGGGGCACCTGGTTTTGCTGTTGATCTACAGCACGACCCTCTCCAAGCTCAAATCCTTCTTGCTTGTGCACGGATCTGTATTGCAGCTGTGGCCAACGCCGGCTGTTTTCTCCTCCACCTTTTTTTTTTTTTTTTGCTGCAAGAAAAGGAAATTCTGCTCCTTTCCCATTTCTTACAAATTTTTGAGCCTCTCAAATTCACAGGCAGTGCCTGGAAGTTTTCTGAGCCTGTTATGTTTGGCACTGGAAGTGCAGCTGCTCCCTGGGAAGCGAGCGCACAAGATTATTTATCGAATGATCAATCTGCATTTGAACCTAAAGACTAGGAATAAAAACTCGGGCTGGTTTGAGCTGGGGAGCTAACCCCAGAAGCCAGAGAGGAGAAAGCACCAAAAAAAGGGATTTTTTCCAAGGAAAGCACTGAAATAAGCTGGAACCACGATGCCTTTCAAGACTAAGTTAAATTAAGATGGGCAAGAATAAGCCGCCTAACTTTCAAAACCTGCATTAGCCCAATCTCTATTCATGAATGCATTATGTTGAATTAATGTTGCTATAGAATTAGCCTCCTAAGAGGCTTGGAGATGTCACCTCCCGTAAGTTGCTATTATTTGTAGCCCTCTTTGTATGGTGAATACACTCACAAGGACTGGTCCAGATCATTTGATCATCAGATAACCTACAGAAAGTAGGAAACAACATGGGTTGGGTTTTCTCGTCCTCTTTTTTCTTGTCTTTCAGGCCTAACTTTTCAAATTGTTGAAAGGCAAGAAAAAAAATCT
Source organism: Calonectris borealis (assembly GCF_964195595.1). Classification (NCBI taxonomy): domain Eukaryota; kingdom Metazoa; phylum Chordata; class Aves; order Procellariiformes; family Procellariidae; genus Calonectris; species Calonectris borealis. The sequence continues at coordinate 7,369,425 of NC_134335.1, read as the reverse complement.
CCTGCTCCAGCACCAGCTTTATCTTTCATTTCCATTTCATTCCCATGCCAGTTTTGGAAACATCCAAAAACCATTTCCCAATTTAATCCGCTTTCCTCTCCGCCACCTCGAGTCCTTTCCCCTCATGTCGGCAGCCAAGGGACCCTCCTGATTTTATTCCAGCTTGAGGATGCTCACCAAAGCAGATGGGTCTCAAAGGAGACACCAGCGTGGAGCTGATGGACACCTCCAGGGTAACTTGATGGCTGATGACGGCGTTGCAGCTAAACGTGTTGGTGACAATAAAATAGAATAAAATTAGAATAGGCTAGGCTAGGTTAGGCTAGGCTAGGCTAGGCTAGGCTAGGCTAGAATAGAATAGAATCAAATAGAATAGAATAGAATAGAATAGAATGGAATAGAATAGAATAGAATAAACAGAATGATTTCAGTTGGAAGGGACCTACGATGATCACCTAGCCCAACTGCCTAGGACAAGGGCAGGAGGACGTCATGCAGACGGGGTCAGCAGGGCAATTCCCCCCTCTGCTCATCCTGTACTGCCCTAACGGGCCTGATCCTGCAGTCCCAGGGAGGGGTTTTTATGAGCAAGTCGTTTTGGGAAGGATTCGGTTCACCTCTTAAGACTTACCCCACAGGTATGATTGCAGCTCTCCAGCCTCCCCCCCGTCATGCCTTATTGCCTAACTCATTTAAAGGAAATTAAAAATGGGAAAAAAAAAAAAAGAAACCCAGGAGTTAATTGAGTCTTATAATTTTCCAAGTGCAAATGATTTTGACACTCGGCTCTCCATCTCTTTCTGGCGTGCAGATGCAGGAGCGCTTGTCCTCTGCTCGCTCGCCGTGATGGGGGTGGATAACCCAACCTCTGGATGCTGCAAAGACATTTGGGGGGAGCCCAAGCTTAATGCAGGTACACCCAAAAAGACGTAAAACCTGGGGGTGACCCGCTCTCCTCCAGCAGCATTTCTTGCTAAAAATGCCTCCGCACGGGGTTTTTGGAGGTTTAGGTTGCTCACATGGAAAGAGAAAGAAAGAAAAAGGATAATTTCTTTCAAACTCAATGTTGCAGGTGATTAGTGCACACATATACCCCGGGCAGCTTTAGTATTTAACATGGAGGTGATAGTGAGAATTTATGAGAGCTCATGGACAATAACAGCTTTCCAGAGAGGCTTTGATTAAACATTATGGATCCACATTATGCAAATTTATTGCATGGTTAATATGACTCCAAAAGAACACAGTGGCACTTTAAAAAGCATTTAAAAAAAAAAAAAAAAAAAAAGAGCCAAAGACCACGGTGTTTCTCGGTGCTACAGAAAAGTCTTGTTTCAGGGTGGTTCAAGCTGAAGAAGAAGTCACGGAGCCATTGGTGTGTGCTACGGAGACGGGGAAATACAAGGAACACCCACAAGTTTAAACAGCAGCTTTTAAAGGCAGACAAATTCCAACCTGGATATTTCACATCTCAGTTTGATGCTGGCATTAAATCAGTTGCAAACACCTCTTTTCCAACAGTCATTTGCTTTTTTTTTTTTTTTTTTAATCTGGCCCGTTCCCTGGGGTAACCGTAACGGTACAAGGTGGAAAATTGATGCATTTGCCAACTTTTGCATTCCTCCCAGAAATGGGGGGGTGGGGGAGGTGGCGGTGGTGTTTGTTTTCCTCCCTTCGACACTTTTGGGTGTCATTTGTCAACGTCTTCTACAAAATAACATGATTTATGCCGGCAGGCTGATTGTGCGGCCTTCATTAACTTCGACAGATTTGCTTGGTTTTTAAAACTATGATTATTATAAAGCACATACTTCTTTTCCTCTAGAAATCAAGGTTAGCGAGAAGACAGATCCCATCAATGGCTCTTTCTTCATCAAACAGCGAAAGCACAAAAATAGCGTGGATCAGAGACGGTGATCAACAACCAACCCTTCTTTGGCTGATGCAGCTCCAACTGCATATTTCTGGTGTAAAAACCCGATGTTTTGGTCAAATGACTGTGAACTAGGAGCTTATGTAGGCAAAGGATCTTAAGTTCCGGGAGGTTTCAGAACATCACCTCTCTTCCCTCTTGCGCAGAGCAGCAAGAGGCTTAGAGAAACCTTCCCTGGTGTAAATCAAAGCTTTTCCCAGCAAGCAGTGATCTCTCTCCTCTGTCGCAGCTCCACCAAGCCTTTCCTTTTAAGCTATATATACTTTAAAAGATGTAACCCAGATAATAATTGTTGCTTGTACATCATTCAACGAGCCCTCCTTTTATTTCTCTGGAGGATACTTATGGCGGCTGCTGCTGCAGTCCGTGCTGGCAAGAGGGCAAATTGGCAATGCATTAAATTTTTAATAAAAATAGAAATGGATGATGCATAACAAGGCTCATTTAAAGCAGGAGGGAGGATGGCAAGTGAGCGCAGACCCAGTGGGCAGAATCATTAGGCACGGGCGGGCGGTCATCCTGGAGGTGGGTGATGGTGTTTGGGAGGGCGATGGTGTTTGGGAGGGGAGAAATCACCTCCTGGAAGATGCTGATGGGAATTTGGGAGGGGTAGATGAGGCAGCGAGCTCCATCCCCTGTATTTGGAAGCTATTTGGCAATGCTGGGGCTAGGGGTGATACCGGAGAGACAGCGCTGCCACGAGTGCACTGCACTGATTTTTTGGGGCTAGAATGGACAGCTCATGTCTGACCCCTGTTTGCAGCAGAAGCCACCTCCAGCCCCTAATCTGGTGGGTCCCCTGATTTCTGCTTCTCCTCACCTCCTAGAGATGATCCACAGGTTCACTTGGAGATAACTTTAAAGTTTTTGCTCTGCGACTCGGTTTCCCCACAGCCCACGACTCTTTCAAGCAGGACCTAATAAGCCATCTCCCAACCATCAATAGCAGCACCCCAGCAACTAGCCCGTGCTCAAAGTCCATGGGCTTCAATAAAACTCAAAAAGCATTTTCAAAGCAGACCAACTTGATTGCAAGCAGCAATTATAGGAGCTATAGGTGCAGGGGGATGAGGTGTCCCTGGGGCACCCTAACATGCCCTCTCCGTCCTGGGATAACGCAGCAACTGGGACTCATCCAAAACCCATTGGTGCATGACGAAGGACCCCACGAGCTCCCACAGTAGGGGATGGTCGGCTTGGTATCATGCATGAGCTTCTTTGCGTGGGGTATTTAATGAGATGAACTCGCTCAAAGCTTGATGAACTGGATTTAATGCATTTTTAATTGTCCGGGGTTGTGTTTTCTTCTGGGGAGAAAGCAAATTGGAGCCATAAGAACGAACTACTTGGAACAGGGCAACATTTTTGTGCTGTCAGAGATGGTTTTCACCAGGACTTGGCCCCAGACAGAGAGACCAGTGCTGGGTGTGTTGTTTCGCAGAGAAAAAGGTGGGGATTATTTGTTCCCTCCCTCTGCAGGTTTTGAGCCGAGCATTCAAACAGGTTTTCTCCCCCTCTTTTTCTTTTTAAGAGCAACTAAAAATGAGGAGCAGGAGGGTGGGGTGTTGGGAGCTGCTCGTTTTTCAATTTTGCCTCATTTCACTGGAAAAAATGATTAATTTTAGTAACGGTTGCAATTTCATGCTAGCTTTAATGCTGAAGTGTGAACACAAACACCCACCCCTTTGCCTGCAGGATCAGGCCCTGGACCCCACACCATCCTGCCTAGAGGGTCCATCTCCTCCCCACCAGCCACCCTTCCCGAGGGATGGGGTGACACAGCATCGTGCCGATCTGCTCTCCCATGCATAACTATATGATGCTGCAGAGAAATACCCTTTTAGCTCCACAGCAAACAACTTTGTCCCTGGGGTTATAAGTATCGCGCCGGTCTGTCCCACCAGGTCTTGGGGCTGCGGTCGCGTGGGATGGCTTCTGTAGGATGCTGATACTTTTTTCTTGCAATACCTTTCACTTCTGTAGCAGCTTTTATCCAATAATCTCAAAAGCACTTTACAAGTAATAATTAATTAAGCTTCATAGACTCTTTGTTCAATTCCAGATTATTAATAAATTATACTTTATTATTTATAAATACATGTCACATAATTTTTCTTTCCTGCTATCACCCTGAACAGTCACTTAGCCGATATTAGCACAGTTTAATTCCAATTTGGCAAGTGTGCTCTTTAACCCCTGCAAGGTTGTTCATTTTTCAGAGGGTGTTGAGAGATGTGGGAAGAGGAGGGGGTACAAACAGGCGGTGTGAGCTTCGGGTTGTCCCGTCCGGCTCCTTGCTGATGTATTATATATAATTACATTGCATGTTTTTACCAAAAGGGGTATTATTAATGCCCTTATCCAAACCCAGACAGAATTACGCGTATTATTTTTCCCCTTGCCTTCATCCCCCTGCTAACCCCTATATAATACCTAGTCCGGCAGCTTGTGCCCATTTCATTTTTCCTCCTCTAAGATGCACAGTAGCTACTTATCTGAACCGAAAGACCGGAGACCATTTCTCTTCTGCACCCAAATCCTCTTGACCTCAGCAGCCACCAGCTTAGGCTTGAAGCAACCCAAAAACCCCTAAATTTCCTCCCTGAAAATGGAGTGGCTGCCTGGGCAGGATTTCATTCACCAGCCGACCTCGCAGGGTGAGAGGCAGACAGAGGGGAAGCAAAAACGAGCTAAGAGAAATAAGCCGTTGAGATGGTTTCTCCAAAGTACCATGTTCCTTTACTCAAGAAAAGCCAGTGAAGGATGTACTTAATGGCATTGAAAGGGAAAAAGAGAGAGCAAGACTCATCCGGGCTCCTGCAGTAAATAGAGGGGGGAAGGACACTGTTAAATCTCCAACGATAGATGCTTGGAAGAAGGGGAGAGGAGGGAAAAACAGCCTGGAGAAGCTTATGCACTGAGCTGACCTGCTACAAGCCCGTTGCATCCCTCTTATTAACAGGTTTTTATGTGGAATGGAGGGGTTAAGCCACTGCTGGCTGAACTTGGCTGCCTTGGCAGACCACAGCATCTCCACCAACAGCATTAAACTGGCCCATTCCTGTGTTTTTATTCAGTTTTGGCTGGTGGTGTTCCCCTGTCTCCCGCTAAGGTACGGGATATGGATGGAAAGACCAGCAATCTGCTCCTCATCTATCAGTGAAACCCTAAAAAATCCCTCCGGACACATTAATTTGGACTGCAGGGTGGCAGAATGAGCCTCGAGGTTGCTCTGCACCTTCTAGGTAGATCTAGGTAGGGTTATAACCTAGTTTTGCTTAAAAAACACCCCGATGTGGCAATGTCAAAGGTACAACACATCCTTCGCCACCTCTTGGCATTGGGCAAAGCCAGAAAGACATACAAGGGAGAGGCACAGCCCAAAATTTCTGCTGTTTTTTGCAAGCCTGAATGCTTCGGAGTGACCATGAGCATTTTTGCTCGCCCTTTGCTTTGCTCCTCAAGCGTTTGGAGGCAGCTCTGGGGAGCCAAGGGCAGGAGCCAGGCATATCCAATCTGGCAGAAGGATGCTGCAGCACCTTTGCCCACCCTCGGTTGCCCGTCCTGCCTTGCAAGGAGTTGTTTCAAGGCTGCTGGTCATGCAGTCATCCATTCAAACCCTGCGTTCGGAGAGGAAAACGCTCGCTTAGCTCTTTTCCCAGGGCATGAGAAGGGTGAAAAAACCTGGGTGAGGTTAATCTGGGGAGAGGGAGAGCTGCAAAGTGTAAAATGCCATGTCGGAGAGAATCCCTGCGTTCAGTATCATGGGCTCAGTTAGTGACCCCCTCACCCTGAGCCCAGTTTTGGGGTAACAGGTACCTGGGCAAGGCAATGAGGCTGTGCAGACATCCCAATGCAAACCCTCCGCTCCCTCCTGCATCCACAGATCCCAAGAGCCACCAGCCCCATCGAGTCCCAAACACCCTGAAAAATTCATATATTTTAGCCCAGTTCAGTTTAGCAACAAAAAGCAATAAAAAAAAAAAAAGAGGGGGAAAAAATCCACTTTTAACTTCTCCATTTTCCAGTTATTGCTGAATTAATATCAAGCCTGGAAATAAAGGAGGGAGCAGAGTTAAAAATAAATGTGCTTCTCGTTTCTAAACCAAATTACGTGCCTTCTAGAAGAGGCATCACTGACCACGCTCGTGTCAGGAGGATGCCAGACACAGCCGCTTTTTTAATGCTTCTTTAATTGGCATTTTGGGAAGCTAAAGAGGCAGCATGGGACGTGATGGCACTGCATCGTATGGGGAAACTGAGGCACGGAGGGGGGATAGACTCTGCTTTTGTGTCCCTCTGATGGGCTCCCTTTTGCAATGGGAATTTCAAAGCAGTGGGAATTTCGAGCCTTTAAACTATCCATTATGGCTTTGTGGTTGTATTTCCCGATGATGGGTTTGCTGATCTGAGCCTGAATCCCACCTCCTTCTTGGGAAAAGACAAATCTCCCTGGGAAAGCCCCGCTGCCTCCATTTTCCCTATCTATAAAATGAGGATGAAGCCCTTCATCCTTGGCCAAGCACCTCAAGCTCCTTCGGAGAGCCGGGCAGACCTCTTTCTCCTTCCAGATTAAACCTCAGGGCTGCCGGGAAGATGCTCCTGAGGTTGGTTTTCCCCTCGGCTGAGCCAGGACAGGGTGATTGGGAAGGATGCTGAGAGGGAAGCCAAGTAGCGGTTGTCACTTCTCCCTGCTTTCATTCCTTTTTTCTTTTGTTTTATTTGGGTATAATTAACAGCTTTGCCTAATACAGTATTAATTCATTGTGTCATTGCATTAATTAGCATTAAAGAGGTCCTTATATCACTGTCTGTAGCTGCAAGGAGACCGAATCCAGCAGCAAAGTCAGAGAAACTTTTCCATATTCCCTATCGGAGCGCGGCAAAAGGGCGGAAGAAAAACATCCCGATGAGGCTTTTCCCAAAAAAAGCCATTTCCCAGCAGCAATGCAGCAATGCAGCATCCCAATGGATATTCACAAGATGGGAAAATATCTCTGGGAGATGGTTTACTTTCTCCCCATCAACATTTTTCTTCCTTTTAAGCGATTAAAGACACCGAAGCCCTCATGTTGTTAGCACGATGTTACCTAAACCCACCAAAGCTGGTAAATCCACTTAAGACTCTCCATAACTTCCTCGGGGGCTAGAGCAGAAGTAAGATCTTTAGCAAGATCAACCTTTTTTTGGCATTTTTTGGCAGCAGAACTGTTGCCACAAGGACTGTTTTCTCCAGGTGACCTCCTGGGAGATGCTCTGAAAGGAACTTCTTTGACTTTAGGTGTTTTTTTACTCCTGGCTGCCTGGCAAGCTGCTGAAAAAAAAGGCAAAATACCCCAAAAATGGGTTAGAAAAAGGCCTAAGCTGGAGGTTTTGGAGAAGAATGGGGTGGGAAGTCCTGGCGTGGTGTCCGGGTTTCATCAGCGCTGGTAAAATTTGGTGATGACAGCAGGGATGGCAAATGATGTTGATGGGAAGGCAGCGGGAAAAGCCACTTTCAACCTGACAGGAACATCTAAAATGGGTCAGATGAACCCAACTCTCCAATTTTCCACCAAAAAAAAAAATCTTCATTTGAAGGGAAAGGAGCCGAGCCCCATCCCAGGCTGATTTTTGAAGGATATTGCGAAACTCCAAACCAAGGCACAAAAATGATCTGAGTGCTGTGGGGGAAAGATGTCCTTCACCATGGGAGGTGCTCAGCTCTGGGGTCACAGGTTTGGGGTGAAACGTTTACAGGCGCTAAAATTCCTCCTGTGCTCTTTCACCTTGCTTGTAAGAGCAAATAAATAAATAAATTTGGAATAACTTTTAATATGATTACCTGAACTGACACTGGGAATTTAAATGGAATAAAATCAATGCAATGCTGAGGCATCTTTCAGCTCCATTGACAGCGCTGGCTGGTGATTTTTCCCCTTGAACTAGCAGAATAAAAACTAAAAGCTGCATTAGTTTTTTTTAATTAAGACTCCAGCATTATCAGGCTTTACAAGACAGAGCCAATGCACAGATGAATTACCATTTAATTAAGCTTTCCAAGAAACTTTTGAAGACTGCAGATTAAATGTGGGCTCTGATTTCTTGCAGGTTTTATGGTTTTTTTTTCAGGAGAAGTTTTAATTGTTTTCCCTGAGGTTGATAAACAATAATAATAATACAAATCATTACTTGCAAGATATAGCTTGCTGATTTTCCATTTGTAGAGCATCCTGGATGTATAGATGTGTATATATATATACACATATACTATTAAGCAGTGAAAACTGTGGTGTATTTATTCCCCAGATGTGCCCTTGTTGCCCCAGTCTGAACTGGCAGCCCAGAAAAATTCAAGGAATCAAATACAGGGATGAAAGGAGGACTTGGAGGAAAAAAAAACCCTGCATATTGCTTGCATTGAATGCCTTTATTTCACCTGCCTTGCATTGAGGTGCAGAAAGGCGACAGAGGAGTTGCCTGGACAGAATTACATTAGTTTTCCCGTGGGTATATGGCAGCGTGTGGTAAACCTCGGAGCTATCGAATGGCGAACAAAGCTCCGCGCAGGCAGCATCATTTGTCCCTGGAGATGATTTCCTGATGTGGGTTTTTGGTTACCAGGTTCTCCCTGCTGGTATTTTCCAGTAGCTTTGATATTAATATGTGTGCTTCAGTGCTAGCCTTAAGGGGGGGTTTATTTATTTGTTTAGGCCCAGCGGGAAAATGAGTTTTTAATCCCATTACTGATGCGGTGGATGGGGGGTTTTCTGTGGTGCTCCACATGCCCAGTGCTCCTAAAGACCTGGGAAAGTCTCTTCTTGACCTCGACAGCAAGAGTCCACCATCACCCATGAACAATGCTCTTCATTTTAGAGATGAGGAGCTGATGCAACATGAAAATGTGTGGTGGGGTGGATCACAGGCCTTGTTAGCTTATTTCTGCTGCCTCGTGGGTATCAAATCTCTATCAGAAAGCCAAGTGTTGTGTTTTGGGGGAAAATAATAACCCCATGGATGTGGGACGCACGAATGCACCTGTGGAGCACAGCTAAAGGCAACATGCTATGATGCTTGGACATCCGTGTTACCTTGCCATGCCCTTCAGCACTAGCCTGTGGTTTGGAAGGACATGAGGGGGTTAAAAGACATCTTTGGTGAAGGTTATGGGGTTTTTTTAAGAAACCACAAGTCCCGGATTTGCAAACAGCCACCCTTCAAGGTGTTCATCCTGACTTGCCCATCGCACCCACCCAAAACACGGGCAGAGCTTGACAGCACCGCCGCTGCCTGCACCCACCTAACATCAGATGAGGTGGTCCAATTGCTTCATCTCAAAGGATGCTCTGCCTTCAAGCAGAGCCCGAATTGTACAACAAACCACCCAAAAACACCCTGAGGGACAACATGGTTCATACCACAAAGTTGTAGGGTCATGACATCATTTCAGATCCTGCCCCATCAGCAAAAATCACTCTGGCCAAGCCAAAAGGCTCAGGAGATTTTGGAGGTGCTGGTAGGGATGCGCATCATTTTGGGACGTCCATGGGCACATCTTGACATGCCCCCGCAGCAGGGGAAGCTCTGCAGGAGGTTTGTGAGCGTAACCGGGCAGAAATAAATGCTTACGCACCAGCTAGGAAGAGAGAGGCACTGAAACGGGATGAGATTATAAAGCCAGAGACCTGGTGGGCTCCGCTGTACGACTTAGTGCTCACGCACTAATATATGCACGAATATATGCACTAACATATGCACTAATTTGCATTTATGCACAGCCCAAAGCCACCCCGCGCCCCATGCCAGCACCTTCCCTGCGTGCTCAGCCCCTTTTTTGGCTGATTTGAGGTTTTGTAGCTCAACAGAGCATAGGAAAGCTCAGCCTGGCAGCTCCTGCATCAGCTCCTCGGCCACTGGTAGGGTATAAAAGCAGGGGCTGGAGGCAAGTAGAGAGAATGCAAAGTGCTCCCCAGCTTGCTTTGACTCACTGCATGGCCCATGTCTCAAATTTGTTTGATTTCCAACATCTTCCCTCTTTGTGAGCTGCTCGATACCTCGCTTGGGTCCCCAGGAAGGAAGGAAATCCCAGTCCTGTGTCAGATATACAAGCCTAAGAAATTTTGGGGACCTAACCCTTAAACTGGTTTTTTTTTTTTTTTTCCCCAAAAAGAGATAGGTTTGCCCACCAAATCCATGCTGGAGTCACCTGCCCGGGGCTGGGACCAACGCTGCGGCTCCAGTGCCATCTCATGGGTATGCTGGGATGCTGCAGCCCTGCACGGTGCACCGATGCTTTCAGGTCGCATCCAGACCCTCTTGCAGCAGAAGTGCCTGTCTGGAGCAAAGCAGGTATGCGTGACAGTGCAGGGACACCTCTATTGGAAGGTGGTGGCACCAGAGGAGAAGGAGCACACAGCCACACCAGAACTTTCTGCACCCAGAAAAAATAGGAAAACCATTAAAAAGGGGTATTCTCATGGAAATGGTTGATTTTCTCCAGGATTTGGGGGACTCAGAAAGGGATGGGTGCAGTCTGCTGGTGCATCACCGCATCCCGCCGTCGCTGCGAGCATCCACACGTTGCATGGGCTGAAGCAAAATGCCCAGGCTGGATTTTTTTTTCCCCCCAGCAAGAAATTACAGTAAAAAAAAAAGAAAAGAGGGGCTTGAGTTTAAAAAAAAGTCCAACAAAACTATTTTAATGCTCTTCTTCGCAAAGCCACTGCAGAATTAAACCGGGGGTGATGTTTGAGCTCGGGAGATGTGTCTCTCGGGCTGTGCAGACAGACCTGGAGATGGCAGTGCAGCCCTTCAGATGAAGAACCTCCATCCCAAACCCCTCTCCTAGGAGGTACCAGGAGCAATCCCCGATGGCCAAAACCTTGTTTTCCTCCTAAGCCTTTTTTTTCCCCATCCCCCTGTGGTTCTCGAAATGAAAACTTTGCCGGGTTGTGATTTTTTTTCACGCCTGAAAATAATGCATCGGGTTTGGGGGGATGACCTGAATTTGGAGGGGATGAGCTGCTAAAAAGATCCTCAAACCTCTTGGCACCGACCTCTACACAACCCCGATGAAGTCAAATGAAGCCATCCCAGCTGAGTGTCACACTGAAAAATATCTATACGCATTGCCATGGGAAAGCCATTAACGCCAAAAAATGCCTTTCGGGTCTTGTAAAACACAGCTACACTCAGCAAATGATTTAATATAATAATAATTTTTTAATCCTGGGCAATGATTCGACCAAGTTTTTTTGTTTTTGTTGGGTTTGTTTTGTTTTTTTTTTTTTTAATGGATTCTAGCTCTTTTTCATTTTCCTGGGGCAAAACTTAATTTTCTGAGTTCCCACACTTTAAAGGCAGATCTGAGCCCTCCCTTCATCCCCCTTGGAAAGTCCTGAAGTGCAGGAGGGTGCTGGCAGGAGGAATTAAACCATCCGAGGCTTTCCCTAATACCCACATTACGTATGTGCATCCCTGTCCAAAGGGACACATTTTAAGCCCATCAAATAAAGATGTGTTTTTAATCTTGCCCTTTTTGTCCCAAAGCGAGATAGGTCGGCATCGATATTCTCCAGGGCGTAATTTGCAATTTTTATTTTCTTTCTGGATTTGAAAATTGAGACTTTCCAGCGTGCTCATGAGCAGGTGAGAGTTGTTTTCTCCCATGAGAGCATTTCCAGAGCCATAGGGTAGCGTAGCCCGCTGATATTGAGACCTGTGATGGGCTTTCCCGGGGCAGCTGGGATGGGGAAGGAGAAGCATTTGCCATCCAGCCTAGCAACCCATAATCCCTAAACCCTAAATTCCTAAATTAATCCTTATCAATAGAACACAACAAGCTCCATCAGACCGGCGGTGCAGCCAGACCTCTGTATTGACCTGGAAATAGCTCGAGCTCTGTGCCTCAGTTTCCCCACCTGGAAAACAAGGCTTGGTAATTACGGATAATGTGATAAACGCATGCAGAGGCATGCTGAATCCTCAGCACAGGTTGCCTGCAAGGATAACAGCTAACGTTATAAAACCATTCTAAAAAAAATATCCCATTTGGGGCTGAGCACTCTCTGCTTCAGGGCTGGAGGACCCTGGGTTTGCCCTGGGCGCTAATGCGTCTTTTTTTTTTTTTTTCCCCCAAGAAAAAAAGCAGAAGGGAAAAGGGTTAAGAAAATATAAGAAGTGGTCTTTTTTGCTGCTGGCCTCGGTGGAGAGGTTTCGGGTTGTTTTACACTGTGAGAGGACCAGTCGGATGCAGCAGAGCCTCGGTGCTCCCAGCCACGGCCTGTCTGCAACTCCTTTCAGGAATGACACTTTGCGTAACCTCTTTTCCTTCCCCACACAAAAAGACGACAAAGTGGGAACGTTCAGCAGAGTTTCTCTCCAGGAACGCCATTTCCCTCCTGTATTTTGTTTTTTTTTTTTAAAAAAAAAAAAGAGTGAACCATGCACCGATCCTCCCATTAGCTCTGGGAAAGAGGGAATTTGTTTGGCTTTAGATGAACCGATGACCCCAAAGAAGAGGTTTATAACCCAAAGGAGAAACCTTCTTCTGCATCAGCAACGGGGGGCAGGGACCAGCACCATGGCTTTTTTCCTGACCCCAGGTATAGAAGTCCACCGGTGTGATCTCGAGCCCATCTGAACCCTGTGCGTGCTCCGAAATCGCCTGCACCCGGGGAAATATCACATCGTGGATGAGATAGGGACCCACTGTTGCCTTTGGCTGGGCCCCAGCTGGAGCTGCCTCGGGAAACACATCCCTAAAGGTCCCAGAGGGTCCTGCTTTGACCTCCTGTCAAGCAACATATTGTTTATCCCCCACCCCAGCGCTTTTCAAATGAAATAGAGGTAGAAAACTACCCCTCCACCGAGGTCAGCCCACCAGCCTCCCGGAGGACAGGATTTGGGGGCAGTCCTGATGCTAAGCCTCCAGATCCCCCAAATTTCTCCCTCCTCTCCTGACAGCATGGTCCATGATAGCCTGCCCACCGGTTGCGGACTCCCTTTTCTCCCTGCTGGCAAAAGAGCCTCTGAGGAAGCCACCACCAGCATCAGGCTTTAGAGCCGGCCAGGAAAATTGATCTGAAGAAGAAATGCAAAAGAGTGAAGTAAAGGAAAATTAAATAAATATTCTCCGGTCTCTGGTGGGGTTATTCTTGGAGCTGGTATTGTAAGCACAAAGCAGCAGCTAGTGGAGTAGCCAAAAGGGGAAGGTGGCATCCCGCTCTCTCTGAAAGCCATACAAACCCACCCAATGAACCACGCAGTTGCGTATAGGTCCAACCCCATCAGTCAAGAACGTGTTGTTGCTTTTGGGCCATCTGGTTGCCATCAGCCTCTCCAAGACGCTGGACTGCCAGCGGCTCCGGGCCGGAGAAAATCACTGCAGAGGAGAAGGTAGCCCTGATGTTGCAGCCCTTCACCTCGCTATCACACACCTCAGCCCTTGAGTCAAGACAATACTTCAGTGCCAGTGTCTGCAGCCCCTCAGCTGCCCTTCCTCACCCTGCGAGGATGATGATGATGGAGGAGTTTGCTTTATTCATTCGCTATGGGAATTCAGGCAGAGCTGGCTGGGAATAGCCAGGATGCTACAGAAGGAAGAGAGGAGGGCATGGACCTGGCTCCAGCTCTTGGTACATGGTTTGGGATGACGCCAGCTCCTGGTACATGGTTTGGGATGACACCAGCTCCTGGTAGATGGTTTGGGATGACTCCAGCTCTTAATACATGGTTTGGGATGACTCCAGCTCTTGGTACATGGTTTAGGATGAAGCCAGCTCTTGGTACATGGTTTGAGATGACGCCAGCTCCTGGTACATGATGTAGGATGACACTAGCTCCTGGTAGATGGTTTGGGATGAAACTGGCAAGCAGGCAAGCAACTGGCACCAGGAGGAGCGCGCCGCTCGTTTGCACTGGGAAATGAAAGCTCAGGTTTTGCAGCCAGCTGGCCCCAAACGGCTGGAAAGCCTCTCACCTGTGCCATGCCTTCCTCGAAAAGGGATCTGAAAACCATGCAAAAGACTAGGAGAAAGCCAAAAAAAGTCCCTAATGTAGCACTTTCTGTTCTCCGCTTTGAAAGCAGAGGGTCCTGCCTCTCTTTGTGAAACCCCAGCGGTGAGCAATGTTCAGCATCAGCCTCAAGTTCCCCATTCCTTGCTTTGAAAGTCATCATATCACATGTGAGTCAATAAATCTCTTGAATTAAAAGACAAGAAGCAAAATCCGGGGAAGCCGAGCGCCTGTCTCTGCTGCATTCGGCTGCTGGAGCTTGAAAATGACATGCACGAATTTTTTCCTGGCAAAACCACTAAAGAAAATACAATTAAAAAATAAAACCTTCTTTAACTTTCAGAATCAGCCCTCTGCTTGGCAAAACAGAGATGTTTAATGAATTCCCTCTCCGCTAAGGTTTACCGGTTGGGGTAAACTTCCTTCTGGCTAATTACTGAAGTCAGATTAATTCATGCAATGCAGCCTTCTACGTAGCCATGTTTATTCCAGCCAATAAGCCTGGCCTAAACCAAAGGCAGCTCTCGGCACCCTCCGTCAAGGTCCCAATCCATTTGTGGTGTGAGTCTGGCACTCCTGGCTTAGACAGGGAACATCCGCGTGGTGAGTTCATTGGGGAGAGCAATCCTGCTTTCAATTAACTCCTTCCCTTAATTCAAATTAAGTTCCCTATATAGAAAAGACTAACTCTTCATGTACATTCTTTCCTCCCGTAAAATTCAAGTATTTTGCATCGCTATTAAGACACAGATATATACAAATATAGTCACATGCATATATAGTCTCAGGCACACATACATGGATATACATACGTGCAGAGTCACTCTTTGGGTGAGAATTGCAATTCGAAGTGACACAAGCACAGGTGGAGGAAAAAATAGTCCTGGCAGAAATATACTTTTCATGAATGAAAGGGCTTGTTTTATATTAAGCCACGAGAAATTCCCTGGCTTCGGTTCGCAAATGCCTTTTGCAGTTCCCATTCCTCTGACGTTCTTGATTGCAAAAAAACCCCAAAGTCAGCATTTCCATGGGATGCGCAATTACCCTCCCACCCAGGGGAAGACACTGCTGCGATGCTCAGAAAGATTTTAATCCAGATTTTGTCTGGTTTGGGATCAATCTCCCCCTTTTGCAGCTACACCAAGGCTTCTTTCCAGTCCCTGCGGCATTGCAGATGCTCGGTGATCCCGACACCTCTGTGTGTCTTCTCCGTGCCCGGGGGCTAAATGCTTTTACCTCTTCTGACTCTGCTTGGAGGGGAGTAAATATTAGACCCAGCACAGTCCCCACCGACAGCCTGACCTGAACTGAACTCCAGCAAGAGCTAAAAATCTCCTTATCCACATCCTTTGGGGCATATTTTGTTCTCTCTTACACTGGTATAGAGGTTAATCATATTACAGACAGCGGAGGTGCACCTATGCGTGACCAGAATAAGGGATTTAGGCTTTAATTAAGGGGTGATGCATAGCAACAGCCTCCAGCAGCCTGTGGGCTTTTCATTATACTAATTAATTTTGCTGCTTTGGGGCTTTACTGTAAGCTCCCGAGACCTCTCCGTAAAAAATACAGGCTATAAATCAGAGGTCCCAGCACCCAGCACCTTCTGCTTTATTTCAAAGCTCTGCTTTGCATCGTGTTGCCCTCCTGCCTTCCCACCGGAGCCGTGAGGGTGTTTGAACTCAGACCTCTCCAGCTCCAGAAACCTTAACAAGCCACGGTTTTCCTAAAAAGTCCTTTTTTTTTTTTTTTGCAAGGCGATATCCTCGTGTTACAACCGGCTCTAAGTGGGCAGTGCATGAATTTCCCAAGAGCAACCCCCAGCGCAGGGCTTACCTCTGCGTTTGCAGAGGAAAGCTGTAAGGATCTGCACCGCCCCTCTCTTCTCCTCCCCCGGGAATGAAAAAGCCATTCAGAAAGTTTTTTTGGGCAGGTTTGGTTCATTTTATGCTGTTTGAAAAGGCAGAATGTTGGAATCAAGGCTCTCCTGAGATGCGCATGGCTGGACGTATGAAACCCTGGATACAAAAATATCTCTTAGGTGGGACTTGGGTTGATGTTCAAATGGTTTTAGGGCCTCCAAGATGAAGGCTGAGATGTCCAAGTACGATTTCCCAGGGTTTTTACTCAGATCTGATGCAGCAAGAGGTCGGATCCAGATGCTGAGAGGGGAAATGCTCAGCACCCTGCTCCTGCCGTCACCCCTACGGCTGTTGTTGCGGGTTTGGAGACACCTCTGAGGACCAGAAACTGCTGCAAATCCTCCAAGGATCTGTATTTCCCTTTCCTACATCAGACCCACAAGCTTTGCTCCCAAAACTCCCTGGTTTTTTACTCCCATTTGCTTACAGGGAAGGCTTTCTCCTGCCTCCAGTAGCCTCAGCTCCACGCGATACATTTGGAAGAAGAAACTACCCAGGTGGGGCTGCAGACGCAGGTGGAGAGCACGGCATTACCTTGGGGGAAAAAAGCCAACTTTGAGTCCTGCATTGAGAAAAACTGAGCTGGAAGGCACCAAAGAGGCTAACGACGGGCTCCTGCCTAATGAACGGTGCAAGGCATCAAGTGGGACTTCAATCCCTTGATTTGCTGGGAAAAACTTTTCAATTTTCCATATTTTACTCTCTTTTGGCTTAGGGCCAAAAGCAACCCCTTACCTTGTGAGGACAATTCCATGCCAAACACCCCATGCAAAAACCCACCCACGAGTGGGCCTTAATCCCGGCTTAAATAAAGTGTAATTTCCTTGCTCGTTATTTGTAGCATCGTACGTGGTAGGACAAAAAACTTAGGGATAAAAAAAAAAAAAAGAAAAAGAAAAAGAAATCATATGGAAGCAATTAACAGCAACTTCATTCAAAAAAACATTAAGGTGCTTGTAGCATTAAGGCTCAAGTGATCTGTACTCTGGGACCATAATTCACCGACACTTAATAGCATTTACCCTGCAGATGTGCATTTTATGCAGAAATATCAGCTTACCGCTTTGAAAAATTAACCTATTGAAGGCTGTCAAGCTGTGGACACGCTCTAGGGAGTATTAGATGTTGGTTTTTTACCTACGGGCTGGGGGAGAGATGGGTTAATTGGGGAAGGGGCTATTTAATAGGGGAAAGGGGTATTTTAATGCGGCGGCAAGAGAAGGAGGTTTTACCCTTTGGTCGTATGAGAAAGGAAATTTCCCTTGTTGTAAAATTCATGGTGATTTGGGCAGGTATTGGAGAAAGCAAAAATTTTCCAGCCTCGGGAAAGGGGGAAAGGAAGATTTGGAGGGTAGCAGACGCGATGCTTCCAGGGAGATGCTTTCCATACGGTACCTTTGCTTACAGGACGCCACGCACAGCAAGAGCAGCCATAAATATTAACGCCAATTGAAAGAGTTTGGTGATTTTAAAGAGAAAAAATGACATTTTGCTCCACAAAACACAGCTTTGCTGGTTTTGGTCTTTTTCCCCTTCCCCAATGCAGGACTGCATTAAATACTGGGCTTTGCTATAGGGCAATAATTGTAATTTCCAATCTGGTTTATAGCACGGAGTGCTGGGCTGTCTCTTCAGAGAGAGATGCATTCAGATTTGTTCTGCAGGGCATTATTTGGGGATAAATTATTACCTGCCATCCAAAGGAGAAAGAGGTGGGGACGCTCAAAGACCCCTGCGGTGAGCGGCAGGGCCCACCGAGGGCTGCAAGCGTGGTCAAGCCTCAGCTGAGAAATTCTGGATGCTGCCCAAACGGAGAGGCAGGATGAGGCCAAAGCGGCTTCACTGTCCCTCGAACGGCTGGAGTAGATGGTGAGGCAAAAAATAGGAAAGAAAAAGAGCTTTTTGTCTCATCAGCTCAATGATAATGTAATGGAGGATTATTTTTCCACCCTAATTTACCTTGTCCAAGCTAAGAAGGAACCTGCTCCCATTGCTATCCATGGGGAGACCAGGCATTTTGGGGGAGCAATCTGGGGGGGAACAGCAGGGCTGGACCCTGACCCTTTTCCTCAAGGCCTGTCTGATGGTGATGGTGCCAATTGACACCGGGGGCAGAGCCGGCTCTTGGCACGCCAAAACCTTGGCATTGGGACATTTTTCCGCTCCACACCCTGACTCCGGGCTTTGGGAATGAAAAGTTTCCAGCACCACTCCCTGCCTGCAAGGAGGGTATCACAAAGAGAAGAAATGCCCATAAAATGGCTTTGGTGGGTCCTGTGATGTGCCAGTGTTAAATTTGGGGTTGCTTTCTATCATCTCTTGGGGGAGAGACCCGGCTCCCCGGATTGCACAAGATCCAGTGCTGGCCCAAGGCGAGGAGCTCGCCGTGCTTTGGGCTTTCCCACGGCAGAACGGGGAAAATAACATTTGCCAGACCCCAACCTGCACCTGTTTCCTCTTTTTAGGGTGAAAACCTTATTATTTTTAAAATATATATCTATATAAATGTGCTTACTTTACTTGGTACAGCCACGCCATCATCTCAACCGAAGCCCGTAGGAAACAGCCCTATAAATAAACTCCTACCTCCGCCCTAGCGATCCCTTTCCCTACAGCGGTCCCAAAGCCCCGGCAAAAAAAAACATGTTTCACCATCAACCTTATATTAAACCAAAAGGAATTCTCATCCCTTTGGGTCACCTGGGGCTCATTCAAGGTTTTTTTTTCTCCCACCTCTGCCAGCCAGCCCTGTCAGGGATGTTTTAGTGAAAATGCAAAGCATCTCCATATTTTTGCTGTAGGTATGTGTTTTCCAGATACAGCTTCGAGCAAAAAGCATAGCACATATATAACCGCCCCCCCGCCCCAAGTCATCATAAACCTTCGGCATCGTCAGAATCAAAGGGCTTTGCAGGGCAAATACTTCGCAGGCGGCCTGCGGAGTGTCGGTTCACTTTTCATAGGGGAAAAAAAATAGAAGGGAAGAAAAATAGAAAAAAAAATGGAAAGAAAAAAAAAAAGAAGGAAAACATAGAGAGAAAAATTCAAAAGAAAAAATAGAAAAAATAGAAAAAATAGAAAGAAAAAATAGAAAAAATAGAAAGAAAAAAGAGAAAGAAAAAATAGAAAGAAAAAAATAGGAAGAAAAAAGAAAAGAAAGAAAAAATAGAAATAAAAAAAAGGTCCCTCACAGCCCTGGCATTGAATTAGAAAACCAAGGCCTCTCCGTTAACACGTTTCAATTACCGAGGTGAACACTGCTCTCACGCACGGCAGGGACTCGGGGTTATTTATTCAGCCTCATAGATCACGGGCTTTTCTTAGCGGGAGTTAGGAGCGGGATCTTGTCTTCCCCATCTCTTTGAAGAACAATAAGGTACGGGGAGGGAAAAAAAAGGCCTTTTTTTTTGAAGGGCACGTATTTAATCTTATCAGAGGCAGGCAGGACAATAACAGGAAAGGGTAGGGAGGCCTCGCCAGGGGATGCGGAGGGAAGGGCAGGGAGTAACGAGGGGTTAAAAGCAAAATTCAGCGATGCCCCCAGGGACACATCTAATCAGAGGTCTGGCTGCCGGGCTGATATTTAACCTGGCAAAACACCATTCGGAGCCGCACAATGAAAAAGCCGGTTGTGCGCAGGCAGGTTAGCAATGAGGAAGGCAGGCGAAAGGATGAAAGGCTGTTTCCCCTCTTCGCCAGCTTGAAAATTCACCTATTTCCAGCAAAAACGCGCGCTATGCTACACCGGCTCAAGGGCACGGCGAAAAGGGATGGGCCCAGCTCCTCCCTTGGTCCTTCTCTGCCCATCATATTTGGAAATTAGGATGATGCTTGCCCAAAATGGAGGGGAATAGCTTTTGGCTACCCAACCCAGCAGGGATGGCGCATCCTCCCTCTCTGCCGGTGCATGGATAAATCTCCCTCCTTTCCTCAGCCAGGATCTGACCGATGATTTTTCCTGGCAGTGTTAGGAAAAACACAAAGGCGCTTTTGGACAATGCCAAAGTGGTTTTTTTTTCCTCCTAGAATGACCTTTCCCTGCTTTGAAACTGCACAGAAAAGGGTATTTTGCATCGGCAGCGTCTTCTATCCAGAGCCGGTTGCCCCCGGATGCTGAATAATTGATGTGACAAATCTTGCGACGTTTTTCGAAGAGATTATTCAACAGTTTTCTCCCCTTTAATCCCTGCCTTCACCACTGCAAGGATCGGGAACCACTTGAAAAAATTGCCAGGCAGAGGGTTGAAAATGGAGAAAGGGAGGTCCTTCATAAAAAGCTGTGGATGGGGAGGTTACAGATGCCAAAGGCAACCGTGCAGCCTGGCCTTTGCATCCCCGGTACGCTCCATTCCCTAGCTAAAGGTGTTTGGCTGTGAAGTGTAGCAGTTCTTGGGATTATTTCATGCTTTTACCCCCAAAAAGTGAAATTCTGATATTTCAAAGCTCGCTTCTGAATAAATATATGCCACTGCTTTGCCACCAACCAATGTGGCACGGGGATGTCTTTACCTGCTGCTCTGTTTGATCCCTTTAACTAGTAATTGTTGTAACGTTAAATATTAAAAGCTTTGGAAATCAGATTTTGCATCTCCCTGGCCCCTCTCAAATAGAGGTAGGCCATTAGCTCGTCACAGTATATTGCTTTATTGGTGGTATCTTTTAATTACATAGCAATGGGCATCTCATTGGCGGGATCTCAGCGATCCTAGATCAGTGTTTCTTCATGAATATTTTACTGGCCTTTTTATTGCACGTGTCAGAAAACTCACGAAGAGATGGAAGGAAAAGAAGTGATTAAAGACATTGGAAGTGAAAGAGGGAAGGCGAGGAGAGAAAAACTGTAAGTTTATGAAGATAATTAAAAGGAAAGCAACATAACGAAGACTCCTGGGGCGCAGATGCGCAGGGCAGCAAGCAAAGAGCAACGCAGCGTTAAATGCGATCCATGTAAAGGAATAAAACCCCATGACTTGGGAGTATTTGGGAACCCAGGAAGACTGGCAGGGACAGATGTGGGGTCTAGGCAAGCTAATTGGTGGACAAAAAAGTAGCCAAAAGGCAGAGATGGGATGCTCGTGGTCCAAGGAGCACGCTCTGCCCAAGACATCGCGGGACTGGAGATCATTCACAAATACTTTTCTTAGTTATTTAAGCTTGACAAGCAGCACCTAAACCTCAACTGTGGCTGATTCAGAGGAGGGACTTATTTCTCCCTTATTTCCAAGGCTCACCCCGAGCTGTTGAATTTTGCAGGGAAAACAGCTTCTCTGCCTCTCCTGGTGAAGCTTTTCTGTTTTGCATCCAATAAATATTCATTGGCCAAGAGAGGAGAGTCGTCGAGAAGGAAAGGCCGGGGCTGCAGAGGGCAAAGAGCTTTGAACCGCTGCTCCAATATCGACTACTGGTTAAAATAAAGAAAATAATAGAGGCTGTCTGCTCCCAATAGCTTGCAAACTGCCCGTGTGGGACTGCAAAAGCTGTGCTCCTCCATTCCCCTGTTGATAAAGCAGGACTGCGCTTTCTTCTGGATGCTATAAGGCTAAAATAACTCCACGTCCCTCAGCTCGCAATGATCTGGGCTGCGTAATTACCTCGATCCCTTCTTCCCCACCTCAGTCGCAAGGTCTTGGGAGTCTGCCTTCTCCCAAGGTGATGATCTCCAGGCAATTTTACAGCCTAGAAGTGCAGGGATAAAATGTAGCTTCATCATCCAAGCCAGGGAGAAAGTGTCATGCCTAATGAAGCCTTGTTGATCCGGTCTAGAGCCGAAATGTTTTGCAGGTGCTTGTTGCGGAGAAGAGGACAGATAATGAATAAAACGTGTTTGTACTTTAGTCTCCAGTAAATGTGACAAACTCAAATCTTATGGTTGGGGGGGGAATGATATGAAATATGAGTTGGAGCTCATCCGAAAAGCTCGTAACTAATGCAAGATGTTGCGCTGTGTAGTCTTGCTGCTACGGGGTATGGGTCGAGCCAGGTTTATAAGGGACCAGGGAAATAGAGAGGGGGCTGGAGTTATCTTTAAGAAGACAGCAGGATGTGACCTCTGACCGCTGATGATATAATTCTGCGCATTAAAGCAAGGGTTGTCTTCGTCCCTGCGCTCGAAGACTGATCTGACCCTGTTGTTTTCAAGCCCAAAGGAGAAGCTAAAAGGGGAAAAAACATTTTAGATGCCAAAGCTTATTACATTAAAATGCACATGCTAAAAAGCCTCCAGAGCCCTTCAGGATTATTAGCGCTCTGAGGTCAGTGGTTGCGTTGAGCAGCCAACAAATAAAGGATTATTTTAGAAGCAGTGATTCTCTGGTATTTATTCCTGCGTGAGTCCCCCGGCACCCCGCTGATGTACCCCGACTTGTGGCTGCTGAATTGTCTCGAGCTTGGGCTTTCCGACCTTTTTGAGGACAAAGTCATGATTTTCTATGCGAAGTTCACTTTTTTCCCTACCTGGGAAAAAAGTGCTGGAGGGTCTGAGGACTAGCGGCTGAATAGAATCCACATGGAAAAATGACCTGGGAATGGGAGCAACCCAGTGGCTTTGGAACTGGGGGTGCACAGGGTGCAATGGGGCTGTCTGCTCCCTGCCTCACGCACAGCCCGTTGAGTTACCCTGGCGTCACTCCAGCCCAAGGAGGAACAGAAATAGCTTAAAGTCTGCGCTTTGAACACCCTTATTAGTCAATTAATTCTTTTCTGATCCATTTTCACTATGCCTGCACTTCCTTTTACATCATTACTCATAATTAGGGATCCAAATATTCCTCCGGAATACACCTACGCTTGGTCTAAATTAAGCGAAGAAAGGGTTAGCTACGTGCTCCAGGTCAGTGCTGAGTTCAGTTCCTGCAGGTCCTCCTCTCTCCTTGTTTTTTTTTTTCCTTCCACAATCTCTTTCTCTCACTTTCTGAACCTGTCATCCATACACATTGTCTTTGTGACTGGGAAAAAATAAAAGTAATTATATGTGCCATTGCAAATTAAAAATAGCCTGAAGTAGAAGTTTGGGAGAAAGTGCTGACTTTGTAACGCAAGGGACTGTGTCTCCAGCTGGCTCAAGACAGCTCGCTCATTTATCTTCCAATTAATTAGAATTTTTTGCTAGTCTATATTCACGAGGATTCTCCCAGTTATGAACTACGCAGCTGAGATCACGAGAAAGCAGAGAGCTCTGAATCGCAGCTCAGCAGACCACAAGCTGCCGTCCAGAGGCAGCTCCTGGGCTCAAGCCTAGAGCTCCAGAACAAAATAATACAAAATCATTGAAAAGCATGATATCCCATGTCCTAGCTTTAAAAAATCCTGCAGGTGTGGGAATGCAAAATACAACCTATTGCTTTAGCAACACCATGAAATGAACCCTCGTTTTTTGCTTTTAACCTTTGCTTTATTCCTCATGGGATGCTCCCTCTGCTCCCCAGCCTTCTGCACCTTGTTGATCATCTTATGTTTTTCATGTTTAATGTTAACGTCTCCTGAGAGCTGGCTCAGAGCATTTCAGCCCTGCAGGATCTCACCACTGACCTCAGGTATTGCTTTATATAAGCCCAGGTCTCTACTCTGAACCCTTTTCCCTTCATTTCTGTCTGCAGGTTCTCTGTATTCTTTAACCCAGATGGCTTTGCCCTGTCAAAAACATTAACTGTCAGAACTACTAAAGGCAGCTGCTCAATTGGTCGGGTTTGGACCTGTTCCTCTTTCCAAGAGGAAAGAATGAAGCAGTGCGCGGGCTTTCAAATCCACCCTGATTTGCCAAAAATACTTTAGCACCAAACATGTGCTTTGCACAGGAGTTCGCTATCATTCTAGCAAGTATTTTTTTTTTAAAAAAAGAGTTAAAATCCCAGGAAAACTGTAATTCTTTCTATCACAGAGCATGCTGATTCCTACGCTGAGGTCAGAATCGTGTTAAACTAAATGCATAGATGGTCATGTAAAGCCATAACGTCCCTTTGAAATCTATAAGCCACCTGGAGAGCACAGAGTCAGGGTGCTGTGCAAGGTTGCTCAGGGGAACAAGGCAGGACAGGCAGAAATTTGCCTGCACAGGTAGATTTTCGGCACCAGTGGACCTGTTTGGAATCTCAGGAGGCAGCTTTGATTGCCAGGTTTGTTCAGAATTAGCCTTGCTTCGCCATTGCACCATCAAAGGTTGCAGGCAGATGGCTCCGGCATCCATCCATCCATCCATCCATCCATCCATCCATCCATCCACCCACCCATCTGTCCATCCGTCCATCCATCCATCTCAAAGCCCTTTTCCTTTTTATTTTCTCAGGTGTTCAAAGAGGTGGTCTATTTTTGAGGATGGTGGTAAGTAGCATCTCTCTTCAGGTGCAGTTACAACCCCAGGAAACAGGAGTTACTCACACAGATGTGAGAGAGAGAGATATAAATATCTCTCACTTAATGAATACATGGTGTGCACACACATGGGTGTGTTTTATGGCTCATTTCCCAGCCCTCCTAGCCCAAAGACTAAAACATAAGTCCTCAAAACCCCAACTCAGCAGGTATTCTGGGGACTTGAATCATCAGAGTCCCATTTTTAAGAGTTTGGTAACTTTTATAACGAGGACATGAAGCGGCTGAAGCTTTGCACAAGCTGGTGGAGTCATAACCTCCCCTGCAGAGGCGAAACCGCTGAAGGCTCAGCTGCTAATCCCAAATGCACGCAGGGAAAGCCTTTTCACCACATCCCTCCACGTGCTTTGTGAGGTCCCCAAGTCTGGTTGAAAGTTAATTTAGTGGCAGCTTAGAGAAGCTGAAGAGCCACGAGCCAGCTGACTTCTTCTTCCCCTCCTTGTGCATCCTCCAGGACATGTCTACACCTCCAGTTCTGCTGAAATGGGATAATCTCATCTTTTGGGTCCTACCAAGGACAGGAAGAGATGGTTATGAAGCAAGTGGGGGCTTCCCCTTTGTTCTTTATTGCAATTTTCTGCAATTTTTATTTATTTGGTTATTTTGGCAAGGCCTCAGGTCAGCGATGAGTTGCTGGAAGAAACGATGCCAAAATGCATGTTGCATCGGTGGGCATGGCCTCACTTTCCTGGGGCTCTCGCTGGTTTGAGTCTATTTTCCTGCCATGAAAGCCAAACTCGAGCAAGCAGAGTTCAGAAAAGCATTTAAAAGAGTCACGGGTGAAAGAGTTGGAAAACGCTTTAATTGGCTTTTGAAATTGCCTTTAAATTGCCATCGAGCGATCTTCTCCAAGGCGTCTCTCCCATTAGCCAAATTCATTAGAAAATTAACCTCTGCACCCCCACTAGCTTTTTGCCCTTGCCCCTTTCCTCCCTTTGCCGTGCTCAGTCCCCATTAAAATTAGAAAAGAAAAATGCAGAAGGCAAGATCGAAGGAAAGAAAAAGAGCAAGAAAGAAATGAAATCTCCAAAGAGACAAGGGTGACTTAAAATCTGAGCAATTAATTCATTCCCATAGCTGTCTTCATGATATTTTTGTATGCCTGAACCCTTGCTGATGTCTGCTGTTGTCTGACTGCATTTCCTTGATTTCATGGACGAAAATAGTACTTCTTTCCATCAGTTATGGCCCACAGACCTGGGGAGGTTTCTTGCTCTGTGCAAGGAGATAATAAACTTGGGGGTAAATAGAGAAGTTTCTGTGTTTCAGCACAGCTTGCCAAGTTTTTTCCATGTTTTCGCTTTCTTGTTATTTTTCTCCATAGCTGCACAGGCACGAAACTCTGTCACTCGAAGGGATTTGCATCCTTCTTCCATCTCCGGGCATCACTACAGTCCAAGAGCTGCAAGCATCTCCTTTGCTTTTCAAACATTTTGGGGGATCCAAACTTCTCTTCCTCTCCCAAAGTCTATGGGGAGTAAACAGAGCATACTGGGAGCAACACCTGGTGGGGAGGAGAAGCTTCACAAGCTCACGGATTAGATGTCAGCAAGAGATCAAACTCGGGTGTCTTTTGAAGTCTCTGCACAAAAGAGACTTTGCTCAGTCCTTCTGGGAAAATAGCTTTGCCCCTACACCAACGATGCCAGGCAGAGCCTCGCTGTGCTGAGCCTTTTCTGTTTTCCTACAGCAGCCTGGCCTCGATTTTCATAGGGTATTTTCCTTCAAAGAAACAAGACAAACCAGAGAGATCTTCAGTTTTGGCCAAGATCTCCACCGATGACAAGGTGAACTAATTTGCCTGGAAAGAACTGTTATTTCTTAATGTTGTGGAATCAAGAGAGAGCAGACTTTTTTGAGAAAAATTTCCCTTTCTCCCTGACATGTCAGGTCCTACAGCAGCTGCTGAGGATTCAGGGGAGAAGGTGGTCAAGGACAGGAATTAAGCAACTATTGCAAACGAGTAAGGAAGGTGCTGATAGATAACAATAAAGACAAAGCAAGTTAGAAGTGGGTCAGGGCAAGAAGTAGTTTCTCTCCCGGTAACAAATGTGTCTGGCCTGTTTCCCCGATGAGCTCATATATCTGAAAATATCCACGCTTTAATGCTTTGCAGACCTCAGGTATATTATCATACCCTGAGCTTGAACCCTCCAGGGAAACCGCATTGAGGAGGGAGGTGGGAAGCATCCGTGCGGTGGTGGGATGCTTACAGCAGTGGGATAAGGGTGTCTGCGGCGGTGGGATTGGGATGCCCAAGGTGATGGGATGGAGATGCCCAAGGTGGTGGGATGGAGATGCCCAAGGTGGTGGGATGGAGATGCCCATGGTGATGGGATGGAGATGCCCACAGCAGTGGGATGAGCACAGCCAGCAGGCCATGGACCAAGAGGTGGCGCTGACAGACTGCCGTCCAGCAAAAATCAGATTATTAGCTCCAGCAGCGGAGGAAAACAGGCACATACCCAAGGCAGACGTATTTTTATCTCTTATCTCCATGCGCTCAGGCTGGACAAGGCATTCTCAGGCACTAATCTCGTGTCTGTCCTGCACAGAGTCCCCGAGGAGGCAGGGGAGCTGCTGGGGTTAGGAGCAACACACGGCATGTGGCACTCATCTTCCAGGTCTGAAGGCCACGGTCAAAGGCAGCTCTAATTAAATTAAATGGAGGGAACTGTATTTTCCTGGTAAAGAAAACATGATTACTTTGCTGAACGGGAGACGTGGGGGGGGTTGCGTGAAGAAGAAAAATGCTTGCTGTGCAGAGGAGGGAATGCAGACTATTTCTTTGCCCATCTTGACCCATTTTTTGATTCTCCTTTGGGGTGCTGCAGGAGGCAGAGGCTTACGGAGGGGCAAAGCTCTGAGCAAGCCTTTGACATCAAGAGTCACTTTTGGCCAGGCATGTTACGCAGCTCCCGGGGTTTTCACAGCCACGTCTGTGGTGCACTCGAAGAAAAAGCACTTTTTTACAGAGAAAAACCAAAAATCTACCCTAGGCACGTCTGATAAGCAGGTGGCTGCAGGTAAAAACCAGCCCAGCGCACTTCATCTCCCTTTTCCTCAACATCTTAAAACATTTCTGGTACTAGATATGAGTCACTGGAAATCCCCACTGTCTAGCGATGCTCTTCCTCTGGGGCTCTTCTTTCAAACACCGTTTGATGCTACTTTGAGCACCACACCGCAGAGTCCATAGTTAGTCTTTCCGGTACCACAATGCACTAAAGTTTGGGGAATAAGAGGAAGAAAGGTAAAGAGGGCACCTATTTTAAGCAGTAAGTGCATGCACTGCTGATGGGCAGGTTTGCAAAGAGCCCATCTTCTAGAGAACATCACTCACATCTCCGTGGTTTGGATATTAATAGCCCAAGCTGTGTTTGCAGTTAGGAACTACTTATATCTTTCCTCAGGAGCCAACATGGGAGAAAGTGGTGGATGTGTTTCACGCGGGCATCTGGACAGGGTTAAAATCCCCAGGGCTTCCCCAGGTTTGGAAGAGATCAGAGGCTGAGCTGGAAACAGGAGGCTCACATGGCACCGAGCAGCAATACTCCGGCTATCTCCAGATGGAAAGGGTAAAGCATGGGGTCTTCTGCCTCCTTGGGTTGTACATTGTCATGGAAAAACACAACTGCCACAAGAAGGTGTGAGTATTTCTAGCAAAAAGTCTGCCGCTCCCCTCTTGAAATCAATAGGATCAAGCACCAGGGTCAATCGATAGGGTCAAGCAGTGTAAATCCATCGGTGAAACATCCATTTATATTTGAGTCTGAATTCTCGCCGTTGATGGGTAAAAGTTACAGAGTCAAAGACATCAGAAAGATGATTGAGAAGGGAAAATCCCAGACTAACGTGTCTGTTGCAAATAGTCGGAAACAAATACTCCTTTGCGTCAAAGATCTTAGGGAATGCTAAAGTTAGAGGAAATTTGGGCTTGGAGAAAGCAGCAGCAAATTCAGCCTGTGTATGGAGCAGAAAAACCAAATGCTGCTGGTGCCACATCCACAAAAGCAGATCGTGAGTCAAGAAACCCCTTGAACAGGAGAGAAACACAGCCCCAAACTCCCAGAAAAGCCTGGGGGAGGGGAAATTCAAGTGACAGAGTCAGGCTCCGTGGCCATTTGTAGCTTTGAGGGTTTGATTTTGCAATCCCTGTTCTTTTTTCTGACCCAGCAGCATTGGCTTCTGTGTATCCTGGCCCAACTCCAAGAGATTTTTGCTTCAAAAAAGTGAGAGTTTCCACTGGATGACCAGACCAACTTGGGCAAGAGGGTTGCCTCGCATGGGTGGGGAGGACAATTCCCAACCACGGAGCTTGGAAAATCATGTGGGGATGGTGGGTAGATTAAGTTAACTTCTTCCATAACACCGTAGTGATTTAAGATCCTGGATGGGCATGATTTAAAAACTACAGGAGAAGAGGTGATACAAAAGAAGGTGCAGAAAGGTTTGTACAGCTTGTACAGCCCTCGTGAGCCCTTGGGGTGGGAATAAACTTCCAGGCACGTCGGTGGGCAAAGGTGCCACACTGGTAAGGCACAGGGAGAAGAAGAGACCACACCATCAGATGCTATGATTGACCATATAGTTATTCTGGAAAGGAGACTAGAACTCAGCTTCAGGACAGGCGTTAGCAGTAACTGTAGACTCTCCCTACCTTACCTCAGCCTAATGGGTACAAATCTGCCAATTAAGGACCAATTAAGGTTCATCTTTAAAGATGTTCTCCCTACTCAGCAGTGCTTGCATGCATTTAACTGTTAGCAATAGGCTCTTTGGTCAAGGTCGTTGTCCCTTTCATCTAAGGATCTCAAAGCACTTGACGAAACTCCACTGCCACACGCTGTGGTAGGTAAAGGCTATAATGTTATTTTAATATCATGAACCTAATTTATAAGGATAAATTACAGTGGGAGATAAAGAGCACATGGACCCATGTGGATAAAAATAAAAATCCATATTGCCCCATTATCTGGCATTGGTTAAGCTTCTGCTTGTATAAGTTTTTTTGGCTAATTTCTCTCCTTTCTTTTTTTTTTTAATGAAATGCTATTTATTTATAGCTAAACGCCAACTTTGAAGCCAGAGCCAAGCATTTGGGGAGCTGCTCAGATAGGGCTCTTGAAAAGGAGAATTATGTCTGTTTCAGATGTTTTCAGAAGTTATTGTTTAAAGGCAGCGAGAACTATGACATTTCTCCCAAAGAGCTCACCCTCCCCTCGGCGTTTCTAGAGGACACAGGCAAAGCAGATGTCTCCAGAGCTGGGAGAAGAAGTGGTGACAAGTGTGTGGGGGAGAAAGGCATCGGGGAGGGGATCAGATGAAAGGGAATTTTAGACGGGAAGCCTCAAAGGACCAAGGTTGGCGTAAAGTGCTCCCTGATGCCCCACGGGAACCTCATCCTGCTGCTCACCAGGGTATGGGGCATGAACGTGTGAGATGCTTGGAGGTGGCCAGAAGATGTTTCGCTATCCCCAAAAAGCCATCATTCCAGTGGTCAAGAAGAAGTTGGCCACCTTCTACAGTGTACCATGGTCTTCCTTCGTGGGCTTCAAGCTCATGAGCTTCCTGCAAGCCAAAACAAAGTTCTCACGAGGCCAAGGCACAAGGGAGGACAGTCATCGTGCAGCCTTCTGGCACCATTGGATGGACTGTGCTACATTTTCAGAAGGCTTTTTTACTTAATTTGAACATTTCCCTTTGCAACGTAAAGCTTTTCACCACTTCTTCCAGGTGATGACTCAAGACTTCAAGCAAAACCCAAGCCTGATAACAGCACATGCCGTTCCAGGGAAACCCAAGGCTGCAGGCTCTCACTGGGAGCTGTTTCCCTTCCCTGGTCACCCCATCTCAGTGACCTTCGTGCTTACAAGCAGCAACGGGGAGGCTATTTCTGGCCACTTCTCCAATAATAAGACCCTATGAAGCGCCATGGGAAGCCTTTTGCTAGGAACTGCCGGATTTCGACTAAGAGACGAGGGGATTATAGAAACGCTCGATTTTCCCGTGGCTCCTGCTTTGGTGTCTGAATGACATCATGCCCTCCCGACCGGCGATAAGACAGAGGGTCTTTGATAACGGGGAGGGGGGGACTCTGGCCCACTGCCAAAGACGATTACGAACGGCACATACCTTCAGCGCGTCGCATTCGCCGAGCAATTCCTGGAGGGTGATATAATTTCCTCCAGGCAAGTGAGGCTCGTGCGGAGCTGTAACGGAGACAAACCGGGGCTCTATCTCAGAGAACAGCGGTTGTTTGAGGGAGGAGAAGGGGGAAGACAGCAAGATGCATCCTCCCAGCTATGTGTGTGGAGCAGCTTGGACAGATCGGACATTATTAGCAATCTCCTGGGTAATGAGGGGTTTTGCTGCCTGTTTATGGACTCTCCATCCTTAACCTATTCCCTGCTGCCCCTACAAGTACAAAATCAAATCCCATGGTAGTTTTTCCCCAAAGGCTTTAGAGAAGAGCACCCCTTTGGCCAACTAAGTCCTTGCAGAAGTATAGGCAGATATCCTGTAATTGTACCACTGTCCTCCATTGCTTTCAGGTTATTTGGGAGCCTGGGCCTGGAGATCGGCAGTTCAGGCCCTCTGAACCAGCAAGATTGCTCTGGAGGAATGCAACTATAACAGAAAACTGCAGCAAACAATGCCTGAGGGATTGCCATATCCTTGGGGTTTCTGCATGATAGCATCAACCTCAGGACAAAACTGGTCCAGACAGTTTCTAATATTTGACCTGATAACGTTGTATTCCCTGTGCCTACCTTCCCATAAGTGGTCCCTACTCATTTAGGTTAAAGATACCACCTAAGCATCCCTGGAGCAATTTTGCCCAGTCTGCCGCTAGAACAGAAATGCCCACTTCTTTGGGATTTGCTAAGAGCCTTTAAAAACACAGGAAGAAAGCAGGACGCTGGGCATGGGAGAAGTGCCTCAGCAGTTTAAGGTGAGGATTCAAAGTTGCTCAAGCCAGGAATGCACTCTAGGAGACCGCCCGTACCTGCAACAACTAATTTCAAGAACGGGAGGGGGTAGATTGAATTTCCCAACTACAGGTTCTTCTCCAGTCTCTCTTTTGGAGCAGACAAGATGCCCAAACTCAGCAGCCCGCCCTGGCCCTGCTCCCCTCCTCTTGCAGGGCAGCATCCTCCCACGCCTGAACGAGAGCCCGCCCTGCAGATCATAGAGCAACACCAGCCTTGCAGTTACCTGCAGCCACCCCGAATTCTGCTCCTCAGCCTTCGCAGGTTAGAGCAGAGTCCCTTACAAGGTAGAGCCTGGTACAGCTTTTCCTAAAGCAAGAAGCTCTCTCCAAAATAGCATAGCCTCCCCTTTTAGCCCTTCCTGAAAGCACTTCTCCTCCCAAATCTTCCTTACAGAGGGAAAGGACAATATCTGCCTTATATAGACCCACGCCACCCATTCCCAGCACCGGCGGAGATGGTGCTCAGCATCCCTCGCATGGGTGTTATAAATACTGATGGTTACAGGGATGCTTTTATTTTGTGAAACAACACGGGGAAAAGTTTCAAAACCAGAGCTGTGGTGTTTGTAAACAGCTCTTCAGCGAAGCACACCAAAATCCCAGCTTTTTATCCCAGAGCCACAATGCCACAAGGCCGGGCAAAGGGAGGAATAGAGGGGTTCAGTCCTGTTTGAAGTGCAAATCTCAGCTCACCCTTCACTCCGGAGCCATTAGCAATGTGTCCATAAGAGTCTAAGATCTCCAGTTGTCCCCCTGGAAATCTGAAAGCTATTAGCACGCTCGAGAAAGGGAGGTAAATGAAAATGTGTTTGCCAGTTTCACCAGATGTGAGGCCAGTGTCATGGACAGATTTTATTATTCTATAAATACCAGGGGCAGAAGGTTGTTATTAGCCACTCAGTAATTAATACAATGTGCAATGGCCTCAGACATGGCCCACCACTTAATGTCCAATTAATAGCGTGCTGCCCTCCTGAGCATGTGTTAAACTCCCCAGATGTTGCACAAAGTCAGAAGAAATGTAGGCATCAGGCAGAAGTATCCCCAAATGAAATCCTGAGCTCAGAAGACAAGTTGATCGGAAAACAGATGATGTTAAATATTGCAGACATCAAAGCCTGCATGAGCACATTTCTGCTCATATTCAAGGCGCATGCAAAAAATGCCTAATGCAAACTCACAAACCAGATATCTATGTATTAAGAGGCGGCTAAGTGAACAAATCCCAGATTTGCAGTTACCCGCTGCATGCTAATAAGGTGCTTTCATGCACTATTAGCATAGCAGAGAGCCCCAGAACATCTGCACATCCAAGGACACTGCCTTCCTCTGCAAAAAGTCCCTGCTCTCCGCAGCACAAGATGTGAAAATGTTCTGCTAACTCGTATTGATGCTGTTGAAAAAGCATTGAAACCATTTTACTAATGGGTGCTTTTGCTCCTCTTCCAGCAAGCCAGAAATATCTGAGGCTGGATGTTTGGAACGGTGCTCCAAAAAGTGAGGATTGATGGATTTCCAAAGCAAGCCAAGGAGTTATTTGAGATGCAGGCTTTTGGGATGCTAGTGCAAAGGTGGATGGGGTGGTGTTAAGCCCCTGATGAACTGGGTTAATGCAGGGGTGGGTCAGGGAGCTTATGAGTGGTATGTGAAGGGAAGCAGCTCAAATGTGCTATCATGGAAAAATGGGTAAGTATCTGGCCCTGATATGGGAAATCAGGAGCTTTAAGTACTGGCTGTGTGGACCATGACAAATTTATTATGTATTGGGTTTGCCTGCAATAGCAAGGATGGGACTCAGTACCCCAGCACATTGCCTCCTGTCCTGTATTATTGTATCCTAGAAGCTATCATGATCAAAAAGAAGGATTTCAGGAAAACTAGGTGTTATTTTCTATCGCAGCCACATAGTGCCAGGGCATCCAAGTGCCTGTGAGCCCTGGTGGGTCCTGGCTACATTGCCAGTACCCACAAGGAATTTGCTCCTCTGCTCCTTGATTAGAGTAATTAACAACATCTCCTGAGGATAGATACGATCTGTGATCAGCACAGTTTAACTCACTGAGCTGGGCTTTGTGAAGCCCCGGTCCTTCCCTGAGCAGCCTTGAGCATCACTGCCGGGATAGCCGGACAAGCGGCAAGGCGGGAGCTCTCAGCCCGACAGCAGAGCAAGCAAACAGCGAAACAGCTGCTGCTGCTGCTTTCCAACCCAGTGCGTAATAAATGCGAGCACATACACCTACGGGATCCAGACTAACTTTGGAAAGGGACAGGCTGTGCTGGCTGGGTGCCTCTGCCCTGACCCGCCTGCCTGTCCCCGGCTGGAGGCAGTACCACCTAGCGCCAGGGTCACTTGGCAAACCTCTCCGCTCATCCTCACCAGCAAGCCCTGGCTTTTTCAACCCTGCAAAGGCTCTTGTTTAGATTCCCACTGGCAACTTTTGATCAAGTACTTTAGGATGGTTCCCCGATGGATGCTCATTGCAGGAGGGAGCAGCCAGGGCTTGGTACCTGTCTGATATTATCCTCTTTAAGCTCGGCCTGAAGTGCAAATATATCTCTAAAGCTGGTGACTTGGAGCTTAGTCCTAACCATGTTATCCAAGCCTCTTGCCTAAGCAACCTCCCGCTTTTTACGTTACCTGCATCTTCCACAGATCCTCTGTTTGCAAAGATCAACTCAGGATGATTTAATGTCAATTAAGAGCAAGAAAAGAGCATAGGGGGGCTTCTAATGGTTTGCAGCAAAGAGGCTATAAAATCACTAGCCTTGGAGGCACAAAACCCACGCACGGCCAATGGCTTGCAGGTTGAGCACCCCACCGCGATGGCTTTTTGGCTCCAGCCTCCTGGTGCTGAGGTGTGAGAGAGAATAAGTTGCAATGCAACAAGCTCAAGTGATTTATTTTATTGCATGTGTGCAAAAGAGTCTTGGCGCTTCAAGAAGAGGTCACTGCCAACTTCAGGCTAGCCAGGCTATACCCTGGTGTAAAATTAAATGGATGAACGGGAACATTTTTCCATAATAACAGAGTGAGAGATGCAAACGATACTCCTCGAACATCCATCTCTAATTCCCTGACCTTTGAGCATTCTGGCAGACGGCCTCTGAGATGAGTAGAGGTGATAAAATCGCTTGCCAAGCCCTTGTTTCCCAGCTCCATCTGGACTATCCAGCAGCAAGCACTAGCATCCCCCCCGCAAGTCCATGCAAGGGCCATCTCCAAGTCATTCCCATGTACTGCATCAAGGACACTCTGGGTGACACCTCTTGGATAGGACCAAGGCAGGTGCCACCACCTCAACTACCCATAGCCTGGGATGGAAGCAGGTTAAAGCACTCTGTGTGATCCACGTGCTGAAGCATTCACTGCATCTTTCCTGCCTCGTTGGACACTCAGCTTTTCTGAAAAGAAAATTTTGGGTCCACTGAAAGCTTTAGCTCTGAACCTAAAACTGCTAAAGCTCGTAAACTCGTAAAGGTTATAAAATGTCTGACAGAAGAGACCATCTGGGTCCTCAAGGGGTTGCAGAAGAGCATGCAAACCCATGCACATTAAGGTCTTCATGTGCAAGGAGGAGAAAATCCGTGGCAAAATATCCATGTGCAAGGAGGAAAATATCCGTGGCAGCTCTTTGGCACAATAATCTGAGATGTCAGCCCTGCCATACCCATTCCTCCTGTGGGGCTCCCCTGTACGTTCAGCAGAACTTGCTCTCAGCAACGCCCCGATGCTTTCCCTCCTCTTCTTTACACCCCTTAAATATTTTTAGGCTGTTATCATGTCCTGGGGTAGTTGCTATGTTGTGGAACTGGAGAGATGTAGGGGCAAAAGGCTGCTGGAAATTGGGATTTATCAATTTCGGCTGAGGATCTCAAAAAAATGGTGGGGTTTTCCAAGGCTTTGGGGGAATACTTCTTGTTTCTTGCTCTGCTTGGGTAGCATTTATGGCAAGGAGGTTTTAGTCCAGGCCCAAGAGATGTTGCTCCGACAGCTAATTAATAACAGTCTGTTTGTTACTCAGCCTCATCGCGTTGGGCTGAGCCCATCGATAGACCATTTCCCCCATGCAAAAAGGAGGAGGTGCATTGCTGTGAGCCCTTCATTACCTTACAGCCTTTCTTCTTTCCCATATGTTGTTTTCTCAAGGATACCGATATAAAACCTGCAAATGCCATATAAGAGGGCAGGATCCGGTCCTCGTGCCAAGAACTAGTTTGCAAGCAGCTACTGGATGGCATTGCCACCCCCTTAACAACCTGCTGCAGAGACCCACTTGCTGCACCCGGTGTGGAGCCCTCATGTCAACCCACTGCTCTCCCTACACGGCCGATCTCGAGCGGCTTCAGGGCTTCGACACAGTGTTAGCGTGGGCCAGACGCCAGCGAGCACTTTCCCTTCTCTTTTTCTGGCAAGACTTGTCCGTCTCCCTGGCCGCAGGGCTGAGAGCAGCACAAGGATCCCGCAAGCGGAGCAGACCTCGGAGGAGGATGGTGTTGGGATGCGGCGAGGTTATCTCTTTAACAGGTTTCTCCTGTCCTCTGAACATATGTGCAGTAACACATCTCTGGAAAATATGTGAGTGGGTGAGTTTGGACTCGGCTCTCTCCCAGATGGGACATTACACAGCCCACATCACAAAACCATCAGCCGCGATTTGACAGAGCTGCCAGCACCCCCCATCCCTTTATCAGAGGCCCAGAAATGTCCATATGATCGCTCCTCTCCCCCAAACCTCCTTTTTGCTCTCATTTGCAAGCAGGAAACATGTTGGCAAAAGGGTTTGGCCCGAGAGAAGGAAAAAAAAATAGAAGAAATGAGAGGGAAGAACAAAGCTTCAAAAGGAGAACGTGGAAGAGATGAGACTTGGGGTTGCCTGGAGGGCTGCAATATT
This sequence comes from Calonectris borealis, assembly GCF_964195595.1. Taxonomy (NCBI): domain Eukaryota; kingdom Metazoa; phylum Chordata; class Aves; order Procellariiformes; family Procellariidae; genus Calonectris; species Calonectris borealis. The sequence goes on along the minus strand of NC_134335.1, from coordinate 7,333,320 downwards.
GCTGAGCCCTCTGCATCAAAGCTGGCACCCCTAAAGGGCTCATGTCCCCAGGGCACCCAAAACCAGCTGGTTTTGCCCCATTTTCTGACAGCAGCTTTGCACTTCTGCTGCAAGGTTGCTTCGCAGCATCCTCTCGGTCCCCTCCTGTTGCTCCCACAGCACAGGTAGATGCTCATAGGTTGCACAGCCCCGACAAGTTATAGCAACATCTCTAAGACAGAGAGGACAGAGAGGACTTACGGCTTTACGCCGCACCTAACCCATGCTTTTTAGGGCTGTTGCTTAATACTAAACACTCTGAAGACTAAACCCATTTGCATCTGCGAAGGAGGAAGGCTTTGCTAAGACCGAAGTGACATCTGAATTCAACAGCCCACAGCTGGGACGCATTTCACCAGCTCCAGAGATTGTTCTAGTGTAAAGAGCTATTTCCCTGCAAACAACCAAGCGTAATTCTTAGGAAAACCATCTGAGCCCTTGGCCTTAGCTCAAAACACATTAGGAAATCAAAAGCATTTATTTTATCCAATTTTTCTCCTGAGCTTTGTTCAATACTATCCAGAACAAGTAGGCTTAATAGACTTTGTTTTGTGACTGCAGACACCTTTCATAGCTTTGCTTTTTCATCACATGTGAACTTAGATATTCATCATCTGAAATCCGGTTAGCAACGTGTTCTCCTTCCCTAGTCCTATATTTGCATTTTGTCCACTGTTTCTTAATGAATTTAGTATGTCAGGGCTTATAAATCATTAAATTCATTAACTGTTAGCATCCCAGTTTACCACCAAAAATCTCACAGTGCCGTTGAGGCATTTAAAACCTAGCAGGGACGGTGCTATAGGGTTTGCTGTGTTTGTAAGGTGTTCAAATTTGCTAAAATATAGCAGATTTTGAGGAGGCTGGTGGGGTGCAGGAAGGAAACTATTCACCGGCTCAGACTGAACTTACAATTTTGACAAAATTTGGCAAAAAAAGGTCCAGACAATCCATTCTCCATCTTGTCATTTTCCAAAAAGATGTTTGGGTGTTGGTTTTTTTTTACTTTTCAAGGATATTTTGGTCTTAAAAATGGAGCCAGCACAGAGGGGTTTACTCCTTTACCAAAAAACTCCTCTTGAAAGTCAAAAGAACCATTCGCTAACCGCAGAAAATTAATTAATTTGACACATAACACCAATTCCGTTTGCTTTGACCTAACCTGAACTTTGCTTGGCTCCTTGCTGATGCTTTCACTCCTGTGGTTTGGTCCAAATCTCATGGATGGCTGCAAACACCTCGGGCTCGACAGCCTTGGGCCCACATCTCTGACATCCAGGCTCTGAAATGGGTGTCACGAGCACCCAGATTTAAGGTGGGTGTGAAAACTTGGCAGATTCACGCCGATCCGAAGGCACTCTTGGTCTTGAACATCCCAGAGATGCTTTCGGGGTGACAAGCAGCTCCCAGGAGTAAAAGCACTGGCAGCGTTAGGTGCAGCAAACCCATATTCAAGCTCCTAAAACCTGCTTTTCCCAACACTTCTCTATTTCTTAAAAAGCAGAATTGCATTGATTTCCAAGGATAAAGCACTATCCCATCGGTAACTGTGACCTGCAGGTAGTAGGTGCTGGTATTACTGGATTTTTCCCTCCATAAATCTGGATGCCAGCAGTATCAGAGGGTCAACCACGCATGCGACCCAACCATGATGGGATTTTGTTCCATATTTTGAGACACCGAACACCTTGTTGCTTCCTAAATCAAGCAGGCTCCATTTCAACACCCATAAATCAAAAAGCTCAAGCTTTGAATTGGGCTCACCCAGATCTTTGAAGCATACTTTGGTTTGGGGTGGGGTGGCGGTTTTTTTTTTTTCCCCCCACTCTTTCTGAAAATTATTATTTTTTAACAAACTCACTGCCAACCAAAAGACAAATTTTCTTTGAATGTCAAAACAGGATGTTTTTGACAATTTCAGGACATTCTAAAAGCTTTTTTTTATTTTCTTTTTGAAACAGGAAGCTCATTTGAAAGCCCTTTCCTGCAAACGGTTTCAGTTGTGACAAAACTAGCACTTTCTGACAAAGTTTTGGGTGGTTTTTTTTTTAAAAAAAAAGATGCCACACGCAAAAAAAGTTAAAAAAAACCCTCTGCCAGGTTACGCGGTACTGAAGGTGGGTGTGGATTTCTGCCCCTAAAAAAGTCCATAAATGGGTAAAACATCAAGATCGAAGTACCGTGGCAGCTGAATGGTGGGGATGGGGATGTTTGACCAAGGTCATGGCAAGTCATTGAAGAGAATGTGTCCATGACATATATTGCAAGCCAGACATCTCCACTGCATCCCCAAAACTGGGCAGGCGACACCTCTTTGGATGCAAGCATGATGCAGGAGGGAATGGAGGTGGCGGTGGATGGTGGAGAAACGCCGGTGCAACACGGCGCTGCTCAAATGCTCAATTCTCGACCAGGAACCGAAACGATATTTGCAAGTCAAACCCTTTCCCCCTCTTTGTACACAGAAGGAAATGGGGCTAAGGCGGGTCAAGGGGGCTAAAATATTGGTTGGGGTGGGTATGTGGTGGGCTAAAGCATAGGAGCTTTTGTGTGGGGCTGGAAGGTGGTCAAGGCTTCGTTAAATCGTGGTTGCTTTGCGATGTTTGTCGAGCCGGATTCTGCACAGACCGCCTGGGACTGTAAGCCTGGGAGCAGTGTTGGTTCCTCTGCCGATGTATTTAACCTGAGCTCTGGATGGGATTGCAACAGGATGAAATCTAAACCCTGTCACTACCAGAAATGATGCCAAAGGGCTGACCGGGGGCTCTGGAGCCCTGGATCTTTACGCATTAACCTGGAGGCATTAACGAAGCTGCAGATGGGATGTCTTTGCAAAGAGCTCTCCTCTTTTCTTAGCCTGACTTTGACTCCCTCGCTATACAGGGACAGGAAAAATAATCTGGTTTACACACAGGCACAGGTATTCCAAGACATTCATCTTTTATTTGCTTAGGAATGGGACCAACGCATCCTGGCCTGGCTTCAAACCATCACCACCTTGCTTAGCTCTCATCTGGTCCCCGAGAGGACGAGCACCCAGCTTCCCAAAAGCCAAAAGAGCAGATGCTTCATTGAGATGTCTTCTCCAGAGGCTGCTAAATATGGCCTGGGCATTGCATCTGCAAAGTGATGGGAAGTCTCCATGAGATCCCAGCTCTGTCAAAGCTCAGTGTCACCCACAAATGAGCCTGTATGGGGCAGCAGGACCCCAAACCAGATAAGAGTAGGAAAGGTGAAATCACTATTGAGTGTCAAGTCTGTTTTCTGTATTGTTGGGTGGTCCGAAAGTTATGGGATTAATATGATGCATACACAATACTTTGCATTCATCTTCTCTATTTTTGCCAGGCTTTTGCGGTGACTTGCAAGAGAAGTCTATGTCAGAAGGAATGTAATGAAATATTCATTCCTTCTGTTAAGGAAATTCAGAAAAAGGCAGGAAGAAGGAACCAAATGTGAGATCAAGACAGGAAGATGTGTCCTGCTCATTTCATTTGTATTTCTGTAACCCAGAGCAGGGAGAGGAGAGGTCTGACTCCTCACCGTCATGCTGAATACAGCAGCACAAGCAAAGGGCAAAGGCAGGACAAGGACTCTGATGGGAGAGACGAGAAACTCCTTAATTTACAAAGGAAGAGAAGTGCAACTTTATTTCAATTTTAGCAAAGGGAGAACATTGCAATGAGAAATATGTCTTGATTTTCTCTCGTACAGCCCAAAGCAGCAGGACTTTGGTAGTGGTGGAAACGATGTTCACCTTCGTCCGCTTGCCTCGGACAGTGCGGTTGCTGAGTGGCACTGCCTGGATGAATTAATGCTCCAGCGCTCCCCATCAAAAATGTTCTACAGGAGTGCAAAGCACTAATAAAATTGTTCCCCAGATGGGATTTTCAGACTCCTTTTTCCTTGTCTTTCATCTAATTTGATTAACTTAGCTCATTTCCTGTTCTCCCTGTGATCTCGCTTATGAGATGTGCAATCACAGGTTTTATTGCAGCCTGATTAGGATCAGTAAATGACAGGAGGGAGCTTTGTAAGCACGACCTCAGTCCGGCTCGGCTGCTTCCATGTCCTCTGGGTCCCCCAAGCTACGTCTGTGTACCCCACTGTCGGGAGATGAGATGGCCCAAGGTAGCAGGAGCAGGCTGGGGGCTCCTGGGCTATTCAGGGAGCATGGGAGCATCTCAGGGCCACGGGGCTGCAGCTTGCAGGTTATCGGCAGCACAAGACCTGCTGTGCTTACGCATCGCGGATAACACAGCAACATGCTGGATAGACCCCAAATTCTCTACTCATGACCTGCTTTTTGGGGGTACCGGCTTTGCACCGCTCCATGGGGAATATCGCCCGACGTGCAGAGGATGGGAATCGGGCACTTGTGCTCCCAGCCTTGTTATCTGCTCTGACCTTTCTGTTTAAACAACATTAAGCCTTCAAAAAATAAATACTCTGGAAGAGTTTGGCTTTATTCAGCTCGCCACCTGGCAGCACTCCTAAAACATCCAGGAGTTCTCGCAGAGCTATTTAGCATAATATTTGACACTTCTATCACTCCTTTCATCCTGAAGTGCTTCTCAAACCCAAGACCACCGCTGGAGTCAAACTTCTTGTGGGACAGTGCGTTTTTCCCTAAGGATCAAATCCCACAGCGTCCTGGGACCCCCATGCATCCTCCATCCCCCTAAAATCAGTGAGAGCTCAGCACGTTGCACATCGACGAGGATGTAGCTAGGATGATGCTACTGCAAAGAGGTTGGGGAGCACCAGAAAGTGGTCCTGCTTTTGGAAAAAGTGGTGCCTTTGGAAAAAATATATCAAAAAAAGCATGCATAAAATATAAAGGACATTGAATTTGGCTCTGTAATACTCTGGTGGAGCATGGGCTGGTAGGGTGCTGCTGTTAATAATACCCAAAGCAGGACAACCACCTTCCTAGAGTTGATTTCTATACACCTCTACCTTTGGAGCCACTTTTGGTCTAGACAGGGCGATGCTTTCCAAGCTTCCAGAGCAGTTTTAGTGGTGAAAGAGCTCCCAAGCCATCAGTCTGCCCTAGGACAGGGATGCAGGGACAAGGCAAGGGCAGCACAGCTTCTCGCATGGCACCTCCCGAGGACAAATTAACCTTGAGCTTCTTGGGCTCTTTTCCATCTATGTCCCCTTGGCCAGACCCCAAGCACTTAAACTCCTCTTTCTAGCCCAGTGTAGGTGAGATGGAGAAGCTCATCCCTATTTTGCAGAGCTTTGATCTCCCTGTATCGCTGTTTATCTAGAAGCAGATAACGCCTTGGATAAAAAAACACCCGTCCCCGTGATTAAACCTGACGCTTGACAAACACCGGTATGAAAAACCTCCGGCGTGGCGATGGGTCACAGCAGCTGCACAAAGAGGGTTCAGTGCAAAAGGCCCCGTTCAGATGTTGCACTTGGACTCGATCCTTCCAGCTCTATGAGATTTTAATCTGCTCTTTTCCTTAAAATCATCACAAAGAGGTGATTGGCCCGAAAATCCTCGTTCTTCTCAGTGCCAGGCTGCAGGGAGGTATTTGCCAGGGGGCTGAGAGGTGGGAGAAGATGCTTTTGGATCCATCAAGAGCCAGTTTGAGCTGGTGATGAAGGGAGATGCTCTGGAGCATCGTATTTCCGGGCAGGCTCTCGAGAAGCATCCTTGCAATTTGAGGCAGGATTGCCAGGAAAAATTAAGCAAATCTGGAAAAAAACGAGCCTGGAGCTCACTGTGGGAGCTCTCCTCCCTTCCTTGGACACCCAGGTATCACCCGGCCCTGGAAGCTGTCAGGCGCGTGGAAATGGGGTCTGGCTGATGTTAAGTAGGACGGGGACCGGCAGGTTTTATTAACAAAATGCAAACAGGATTGCAACCGAGACTTCAGCTTGTGTGGCAAGGGGGAGCAGAACACGCACGCTTCGGGGACGCGTCCTTGGGGGAAAAGAAAGCAAATGCATTAACCCTTCCATCACTGAGCCGGTCAACCCAAAATCTGCCCCTGCCTTATCTGGGTTTTGCTGGTTGGGTGCTGGAAGAGGGAGCAGGGTCCAGGCAGGGTGGCCAGAGCTGGAAAGTTCATTAGAGAAGGATGGCATCTCCCTGCTAATGAGGCTGGCGAATGTGCAGCGCGTCGGGGAGCTGCCTGCACAGCCTGGGCTGAAGTTAAAGGGAAGGCAATTATATGATTACCAGCTAATGAAGGACAATTGAAATGGATAAGCCGTGCTTGGAAAAACCAAATGAGGCCGACCACGGAGTTTCTAGGGAGACCAAATTGTCATCGTCTCCGCTGAAGCAGTGGCTGAGGAGGAGAAAGGGAGGATGCAGACCCCTGTTAAGCCAAGCCGGGGAGGACAATATCTTTTCTGATTCAGGAGGCCCAACTTTGAACCATCTCGGAGCCATCACACACATGCTCACGTACCCCAAACTCAGTTAAAGCAAGGCAACAACTTCTTACAGCCTGCTCAAAAAAGGGTGAAGACAAATTGCGTTTGCAACCCCCGTACCCCACCAGCGATTCCTTCTCCCCGGCGGCACGGTGCATTTTCCAGCTGCTGCGACTTCAACCATGTCCCTGGGCAGAGCTACAAAATGATGTTTAATCTGTCTGACCGGGAAGGAGGTTATTAATTCGTCTGGGGGCACAGGGGTACTGGTCGTGTTGCAAGCGATGGTGCTGCTTTCATCCAGGACTGTGGAAGCGAATCAACAGCCACCCAGAAGACGGAGTATCTATTTATTTGATTTATTTAATAAATATATTTAATCCCTAAGCCTTGGCTGGCCTCACAACCTAAGCTGACCTCCTGCATGAATAGATGCTCTGTCGGGGAAAAGCCGGAGAGCCGGCTGGGCTGCGCATCCCACCCGAACCAGGGCAGCGCCTGCTCGCCTGCATCCCTCGGTGTGGGTGAGGATGCTGTGCGTGGCCAAGGGGAAAGGGCAGGGTATCGTATTCTTGGCACGGCAAGAAATACCGGGGTGGCTGAAGACCTGAGCAGATTATCCATCTCCAGCACACAGCTGTGTTATTTCTGCCGCCGGGAGATAAAAGGTTGTAAATGTGTCTGAGCCGGGTGCGCCAGAGATATATTTCCTGAAGACAGGTGAAACACTCACCGGCGGGGATTGAACCGAAAAGCAGCGGTGTTTGGAAATATCCCGCGGGCTTGAGCTGCTCGTTGGGGATGTCCCCATCCCCATTCCAAAGTGAGGAAAGAGTCGGTGCTGCTGAGTTGCCGTGGTTCCCCTCCCCGGCACGGCGAGCGGGTCCACAGACGGGAGGGGGGTCGCGCTGGGCTGATAACATCCCCGGAAACCCATCAGAGACACCCGGCCCCGGCCCTCTGCCTCTCGTCAAAATTACCTGCCAAAGGAGGCTCCGCTCCAGCCCTGCACCTTGTCAGCTTTTATGGTAATAGGAAACAGCTGCTTGTGGGGGATGGCGAAGCAGAAGTGAAAGGGGCTGGAGGCCGAGCAGGGAGAAGGAATCATTCATAATTTTTGCTCCTTGCCCAAAGCTCCAGCGCGAGGCAGGGATGAGGAGGAGGCACCCAAAAAGCCCGGCGGTGGGGATGCTGAGGATGCTTGGACCCCCCGGGGCCGGCTCTTGGAACCTGCTCCCCTGCGGATGCAGCGTGCTGGGGTTGGTTTTTCCAGCTTGATGGGATTTCCCATTCCTCTGAGTAGGTCTCGGCTCTGATGCTGGTTCCTGACAACATCCCCGTGCCTCTGCTCGGAGGAAAGCTTTGCATGGAGGAGTCCCATCTAGCACCAGAGCTGAGCTTCCCAGCCCAGGCTTAAGGTCACGTGCAGGAAATAAGCTCAAATTTTTACCCTTTTTACACCCCAAACTGCCTGCAGAGCTCAAACAACTGCTCTGCACGGACCATAGATCTCCAAGGAGGACTGGTCCCATGGAGAGGGTTGTCCTCCGGATGCGACAGCATCATCCCTCCTTGCACTCCAGTACTCTAAGCCCTGCAGCACCCCAAGCCCTGCAGCACCCCAAATTTTCAGCTTTCGTTTCAGGATTTCCACCCTCCTTAGCATTGGGAATAGGAGCGGGGTGAGGATTTACATGTGTGCCCAGGGTGGGTTTCTGGGAAGAGCAGTATCGTCAAGGAACCAGCTCAGTAATTGGGTTAGCTATGCTCATTTTCAGGAACAGGTTGCTGCTAACAAGTTTTAATTAAAACCATCTTCACAGTGTCAGCAAGTTGAAATCAAGGGCAGCTATTAATATCGGTGGTAATTCTCCCCGCCGGATCGGCAGGCAAGCGGCGGGTAGGGCTGGCTGGCTGACAGCATTTCAAATTTGGGGCAAATAAAGCAAAATTTGCCATCCCAAATGGCTCGAGCCCCTCTCAGACCCCACACACAAAGCCCGCGGTCGGCTCAGCCTCTTCCAGCAACGCAGATGCTTTCTCGCTCTCCCATCTCCCAATCTTCTCCAGGCTAATTTTAGCAACCAGCTCCATCAGAAGGTTTCTCCAGGGCTTAATCCCGCTCACGGCAGGGGGAAGGAAGAGTTTTCCCGCTGTGGAGTCACTCTCTGCTTTTTTTTTTTGCCACGAAAATGCAAGTTTTGGGCCCTCTGAACCTCTGGAAGAGATTTTCCCTTTTTCTTTCCCAGCCCTGGCGCTGCCCTGAGATTTCACAGCTCATTGCAGCCGCACTTTGAGTACATCTTGAGTGTTTTAAAGGCGGCTCTTTTATGCTCTCTCCAGCTTTTAATGCTTGGGAGGGACGGGGCTGCGGTGGTTTCAGATGCACCGATGAAAAGATCCCGAAGAAACGGGATCCGCCCCAGGAACCGCTTTCCTCGCTGGAGGAGGAGGGCGGTGGGTGCTGCTGAGCATCACTGGGTGCAGGAGAGGATTAAGGTGATGGGAGTGCAACCCTGACATGGTCACCTGCTTTTTGCAGAGCTCTGTAAATTCACTTTAACCGAGGCCAAGTGTATTTTACGCGTGGAAAAAAGGATCTCTGTCTCCCTCCTTGCAGTTCTGACAGTTGGGCCAGGATCATGGCTTGCTCAGGTAAGGGATTAAATTCACCGAGAGAGAAAATTCTGGTTTGATCCATTAGTTCAATCCATTAGGAAAATGAATATTGAATTCCAGGGGCTGTTTGGGTCCATGCCATTTCCATACTCAACCGCCAATACAAGAAGAGCTGAAACATTGTGCATCTCATCACAGAAACGCAACATTTTCCTTTTTTCCCCACAAAATCAGGTCTCCAACCCAAATCTAAGGCTGCTGTTGGCTTTTTGTCTCCCTCTTGTGACTGGCCTGGAAAGGGTTTCCAGCCGGCTCGCTGCAAGGAGGTGGGATGCTGCTTTCGGCACATCGGGTCTCAACTCCACGCCGCGGATGGGCTGGGCACGAAAGGGCTGTCGTGACATTGGGCAAGAATTAAAGGCAGCTCAAAGATCTGCCTTCTCAATGCCTCTACAGGACTGTCCCTAAGGAATTGCAAAGGCACAAATCCTGCACGGGCACGTGCATCACTCATCCGCCACAAAGCCCTGAGGACCAGCGCCCATGGCATGTGCTGATGCACACCTGGAGAAAAGCTGACTTTTTTAGAAAAATCTCAAATCTGTCTTGCTTACCTGGAATAAAAAGACCCCAATTTGCTACTAAATAAAGGCAAAAACCTGCTGGAGTGGGTTTTTTTTAGGCTGGATGGCTCCAGACCAGGCTCCGGGGGTGGGATTTGTCCGTACACGGTGCCTTTAAGACCCCGAACCGCAGCGAACGCTTGGCTTTTCCCAGCCCTGGTCAGACGAAGAAGCGATTGGAAGCAGATGTTGGAGGCAGCAGCTTGTTGCACGGGGGCGGACGGGGCACGGCGAGGGGTGCAAGCGGCTGGGGCCGAGCCCCCGCCGGCAACCCCGGGCTCTCGTCGCTCGAGGAGGGGGCTGAACTTGCAGCCCCCCCGGCGATGCGCTCAGCAGACGGACTCCTAACCCAAACCAGATGGGAGAGGATGGCTTTTTTTGGGGGGGAGGGAATCAGGATCCGGCAAGTTACAGCGATTAAAATAAATCATCTACAGAAAGAGAGTTGAGGTGCCCCTGGGATGGGGGATAAAATTTGGGATGAAGCCTCCAGCGATGGGGGTTTTGCTGCATCTCCCTTGCAGGGATGCTCTTGCAGGGGTGCCTAAAATCATGCACGTACGTCAAGCGTCTGGGCGGCAGGGTTTTTTTCCATCCTGGGAAGCAGAGTTAATCCATTCTCCTTTCCAAGACCCAACTTATGGCAGGTTTGACAGTCCCCAGGTCCGCCTTCACATTTTCTCCCCATTCCTCACCCAGCTCCTACAGCGGGAGCGAGGCGTGAATGCGGCATCCTCCTCCCTGCCTGCTGCCGGGCTTGGATTTCACACGGGAAAAAATACAAGGAGACGTCTTGGTTCCCTCAGTCTTGAGGGAAATTTTGGGATTCTTTTGGCTGGGATGGGAGACAGTGCCCATGTGAACTCCAGACCTCTGTTTGCACATGCCGGGGAGGATTTTGGGGTTGGCAGGAGTGCTGTATCGCCGTGCAAGATGTTGTCTCTTACAGAAAGAACCCCTCAAAAAGCTCTGTGAAATTTCCTCTTTTTACCTTTTAGTTCAGAAAAAGTAGAGGAAATAGGGTGGGTACATCATTGCAATGGCTGATCTCCATCTACACCACAGATTTCACGGGCATCTGTGGGAAAAGCTGCTATTTTTCCAGTGCCGCGTGGTGCAGGGGATGGCAGCACGATGTGCTGGCTCTGGCCAAAACTGAGGTGCAATGAAAATCCAGTCTTTATCCAACATTTTCTTGCTGACATCCTCCCTGCAGACCGTCCTTTGCAAAAAAAAACAAAACCAAACACAACAAAAAAAGCCCTTTTCTTTTGCCTTCATGAGGCTGGGACTCTGCATGCACAAATTCCTTCCTCTCCCTTTCCAAACCAGTGTTGGAAAAGAATAAAATCATTGAATTAGCCAATTTAATCAGGTGAGCTTCTGATGCACCTCATTTATCTTTCTTTCAAGCCTGAGCCCGGGAGACCCAAAAATGGGATTAAGTGCAGCGATAAACAAAAGATCCCAGACGGCCAAGAGATTTGTGGATTTTCCCCTGATCTGAACTCTGGACTGTACGGCCCAACATTTGTTTTTTATTTTTGAATAATAGGAAATGACGGAATTGGGTTTTCTGCCACACTTTAGTGACCGATTAAAATAGCCTGGAGGAGAAGGGAAGAAGGTCCAGTAAGGTAATGGCCAGTGGGATCCATTGCTCTACCTTGTTTTGGGACCTAAAAGATGGATCTTCTCCACCCTGTTAGTGCTTTTCTCCCCTCACCCAGATGCTTCTCTGCCTGGATCTCCCTGTCTGGAGCGGGAACGGGAGCTCATTTTTGGGTTATGCAGAGTGCAAAGATTGGGATGGAAACACTCATGAAGCTTTCACAGCCTGCCTGCAGACACCCTTGGCCACCTCCATCCATCACCCTGGATCCAGCCCCTGCAGGCGATCCATCACTTGCAGGAGCCCTCTCTGCCCGCATCCTCCTGATGCCTTGCAGACACACAGCTAAATCCCCCTTCCTCCCCTCCAAGCCCCCGGCCAGCGCAGATCTTCCTTGGATTCAGCAGAAACCGTATTTAAACAAGGTTTAAAAAAAATCCTTTCCTTGCAAACATTCCCACCACCCATGAAATTTATGTTCATGGGGGGATTTTGGGTGCTGCGGAGCTACTGCTTACACTGAACACAAGCAGCAAAGCAAAGATGCTCTGTGTCTGGAGGATGTCACGGCAAATGGAAATGCATCCCTAGACCTTTTCGGCAGTGCTTCTGGTTTGGGGATAAGTGGAAGTCCTTTGCTAGGTTTATAAGAAATAGAGACATAGGGGGTTTCAAAGCTCTTGAGTTAAGTGAAAATTTTCTAGCAGCTTTCTCCTTTCACATTTGGCTTTTCTTTGCTGAATGAAATATGTTCCTGCGTCTGGAATTTCCTGAGAGGAGCACAGAAACCCATAGTCATGGTTTGAAAAATTATAATTGATCTCTTCGGTTCTGTATTTTTAAGGAAACCTTTTTTGCTGGAAGATTTTAAAGGTTTCATTAAAAAGAAAAATGCAACCAGCATCTTTCTATGTAAACTCTTCTAAGAGCTGCAACCTTATTCCTAAGGCTCCTAAATCAGCATCATTTGCAAACATTGGATCTAAGGAACACATCTTTACAAGAAGGTGGATGTTTTCCTTTTAATTTATTAGAAAACAACCCTGGAAGGACAGAAGTCAGTGCTGGATGGAGGAAACTGCTTCTTTTGCTGCTTAAGTTGCCCTAAAACCGGTCTGTGAGGGCTTGGATGGAATGTGCGGGTGTTGAAGAGAGCATCTGGACATAAAACCCATAGACACGCATCCACAGTGAGAAAACCCAGCCACCCCACAATTTTAAATGGTTATCCAAGTGGAAACTTTATTTCTGCAGAGTTTGTTTATGGGCAGGTGGAGATGGAGAGCAAGAGAGATGTTTCCTTCTTGGAAATAAGTGTTTCACACCAGCTTACACATGCATTGAAATTTAACCACTCGGGTCAGCTTTGGAAATAGCTCCCAAAGACCCTACGAGCCAGAAGGGTTGGGTTCTACCTTTTTCCTAAAACCTTTCATCTTTTAGGGTTTGTTTTTCATGCTTCCAGCATCCCAAAGGAGCGAAGCCAGGCTGGAGGTAGGAGGAAGAGGAGGAGGTGGCCTTCTGACCCCAACCCAAAAGCAGAGGAGGCATCTCCATCCCTATAACCACTAGATGGTGCCAAGAGAAAGAACGTGGGAGAACCAGGGTGGGAGGAAGGAGCGGGGGTACCTACGCCACCAAAAATCCCCTGGGCATGGGAGATGTTGAGCATCGTTGCCAAATCTGAGTCTCGACAGACCGACTGCAAACCGCTGAGCCAAGATTCGCACCAAAAAATGGACAGTTTGTGGCTGAAGACCTCCCAGACTGTGTCCATAGGGAGGTGGTAGGCTTCGTCCCTCCTGTGGAGCATTTAGGACCTATCCAACAGCAGTGCTGGGTCATGCAGGTATAGTGGGAAAGTCCTTGGTTGGTTTATACTGGGTTTGCAGGCTTGCGGTTGTGCTTGCACCAGGCGTGCTTTCTGCACTCGTCCTGTCTCCGTGCCCATCAGATGGCCCTGGTTTCCTCAACCAGCGAAGATGTGATGCATAGAAAGAGGAAGATTTCTTTACTGTCACGATGGAAGTTCGTGCCTATGGTGAGATGGATCCTGGCTCACTTATCTATGGAGATGCCCAAGGAAATGAAGTGCTCACTGCCCTGCAGGGGTATTTTCTCCTGCTAGCTGGGCACCCAACAGAGTAATTACCCTCCCCACAGCCATCTACGGGCTGTAAACTTGCTATTTCCACTGACAGATAATTTGGAAACCTAAAAGACTCAGGGGGAGCATACAGTGTCATCAGCTGATCTTTCGTTTGCAAATCCCTTTGCTTTTGAAGCCAACCTGTTATACCTCCTTTATACCTCCCTTGCAGCCAGAGGTCCTCTTCCACAGCCTGCTCTGTCTTTCTCCTTGCAGTTCCCACTGTCTTCCCAGTTCTATTTTACCAATGACCTACTGGCAAAAAACAGCTACTCTGAAACCAGCTCCTGACTTTCCTCAGGTTGTTGCTCCATCACTAGGTGTCATTTCTTGATGTCCATCTTGCCCACACTCATAATTGAAGCCCAGCCTCCGCAGAAACCCAACGCATCTGCAGCTCCAGGGGGACATTTCAGAGAAACCTGATAAAGTACGACCATGACACTCAGGCTACCCGTTACCTAAATTCAGCTGAACCAAGAGCCAAAGATGGGGCTGCAGGTTGGCTACGCTGAGATTGCTCATAACAGTACCCTTGTAGGCTCCCGCTGCAGGAGGAAGCACGGATGGAAATACAGCTGGGGTGGGGGAGATGTGGGTGCATCGTGCGGACCTGCAGATATTACAGCCTCCTTGCAAATTCGGGGTGCAAAAGGCGTGGAAGGATTTGGGGAGCGTCTCTCGGTTGCATTTCAAGATCAAAAGCAAACCTCATTTGGCTTCGTTTCGATGAAAGCTGGAAGCTTGAAAAAGCTATAAAAGGCAAGTGAAGTTTCTCTGTATCTGTCAGCCTGCTGAATTTGCCCATCCATGCCAGGTCGCCTGAGCTGGTTTTGTGTCTCACACTTTTTATGTTTCTCCTAAAAGCCCCAGTTCCTGGAATCCCATCATTACAGATGAACCCAAACTTTCTTTTCTTTTTTAATTGAGGAAGTTTCTAGACCTGACTCCATCTCAAAACCATGACCTTGGGGCACCTCAGAGGCTCAGAAAATCCTTGCCCGTTCCCAGGGGATGTACAAAAAGAGCTCATGAACTTTGAGGTCTTGTCCACGCCGGGGCGGGGAGAAGAGAGGGCTGACGATGCCGTTTGCATCCACCTTTCGTTATTGATTTGCCATGGGAGAAGCTTCATCGCAGCCAGCCAGGTTGAACGGGCCAAACTCATTGCATATGTGAAGGCTTCGATTTTAAACTGGAATAGGAAAAGAGCCAAAAAGTGCAGAAAAAGGCAGAAGTGTTGGGTTTCCCATGGGTTTCCCATGGTTCCCGTTATCTCCCATGCGATAATGAAGATCAAGGAATAACACCGTGGTGCACACAGAGACAAAAGGATGGGATCCACGCCGCCACACATGGTGCTTTCTTGGGGAAACTGAGGCATGGAAGGATTTGGCTGTACTGGAAATCTGCAGCACAGCTGGTGGCTGGATGTAAACATGCTGAGCACCCTTTCCCGCTTTTTTTTTTTTTTTCATTCTAATAGGCAAGAAAAACATTGCCTGCAGCATGGGCATTCCTCAGGACTTGCCTGCAGCCAGTCAATAGAGTTGGAAAGCCAGTACGTGGCGTGGGGACGTGTCTCCAGGCCCCCTTTCACCCCTCTCCTCCTCTTCTCAAAGTCCTGGGATTTGCTTTCTTCATCCTGTATCATCCAGGCTGGAAAACGGATGTGAAAACAGCGCTGGGCTGGATTCTCCATCCACAGCATTCCCAGAAATTGGTAGTTTCTTCCCATTTTTTCCTCCTTTATCCTGCAATCTGTAGAGGGAAGAACAACACGTTTCCAGAGAAGAAACCACTTGAACTCGCTCACCAGGCGGAGGCAAAATCCTCCGAGGAAGCTCATCCACCATGGCTCGGCCGTGCTGTGCTGCCACATTCCCATCCCCAGTGTCCAGGAGCTTTTCCTCTTTTAAAACCAAAGAAAAAAGGAGCAGATCAAGCTTGGAATCAAAACCCAGGCAGAAAAACCCCTCTGCTAATAAGTTGCGTGCCGAGCATCTCCCTCCTCGCCCCTTCGCCCGCACGTCTCCATCCCAGGGAGCCAGCTGCGGCGTGTAGGAGAAAACGACCCTGTCACGGCTGTCTGCGCTGTGTTATTGTTAGTGTTACGTTACAAATCCCCTTTCCATGCGGAGGTCCCGGGGGGGTCATAAACGGGGGGGGAGGTCAGGACCCTGCCAATAAACAGGACCCCCAGCCCCACTGTGGCCTCCCCGCAGCGGTTGGAGCGATGGAGACGGGATTTACCCAGTTGTTTGCAGACTTGGTCCTCCAGATCCTGGCTCCGAGATGATCATCATCCATTCCCATCCAGCCAGGACACATAAATCCCCTTGGAAATAGAGCACAGCAACGGTGCGATGTGGCCAGTGTTGCTTATATCCACTTGCAGCTCGATCTCCTTGCGGAGACGAGGCTTTTAAAAATAGGTATAAGCAGGAATTGTTGTTTTTCCCCCATAATTAGTTTATGTGTCTGGCCAATGTTGTTGCCTGGTGGCAGCCTTCAGCCAAGTATTGTTTTCCAGTGCATATTCCCTGCACAGCTCGGTGGCTGTTTGTAGGCATGCGGTGCAAAAATATCTTAAAATAAATTCAGGTGTGGATGGAAACTCAAGGCTGATGCTCTGGGATGGTTCCTTGCACGCAGCATAGGGTGGCTTTGCAAAGGCTTTTCGGCATCTCCTGGTGCAAAGAGGGTTTGGAGAGCATCCCGGTGGGAGCCAGGCTCCAACTCTGCAGCAGCATTTGTGATCCTGAGCAGCATTAAGGAAAGGGTTAACACAAGATCCCGCAGGAGAAGATCCCATCAGATCCCATTAGGAAGGTGCACAGTAGTCTACAGAGCAAATATCAGGAGCATCGTAGCCTCTTCTCACCATCTTCCTCCACGCTGGACCATGCCACTGAGGATGTTTCTTATTAATTGAGGATATTTTGTATTAATTGAGGATGTTTCTTATTAATGTGTGGATTTATTTTGCTGCACAATGTGGGAAAATGCTGGAGAAGCAAAAATCACCCAAGCAAGGACCAAAACTCAAGCTCTCCTGCTTGCATCCCCTTTTCCCACAGTCTTCTCCAGCACCTTCTGCCCTCCCATGGTTTGGGATGACAACCCTGGGTAGATATTTGCAGAACAGGGGGAGGATAAAGAAAAGAAAGGGACTTATCCACCATGAGGACAGAAATAAAACCCCGCAATAAATCATAAATATTATGAAGACCATATAGTTCAAAGCATTGAGGTTTCTGGATGATTTAGGAGCTTGAACCTCACTCAAATGGGGTTGAGTGAAACTGTGCTCCACAGGCAACGAAGGACTTGTAAAAAATCCCACCCACAGGTGCTGTGGGAGGGTTGCAGGAGTGGAAGTGGTAGTTTGTGGCACAAATCTGAGCAACTTTCGGTGATGCCTCTGAAAACCCCAAGCTCGAAGAGCAGTTTGCTGCCCACGAACTGAAAGATGGTCCTCTTGCACCTGACTCACCCACCCGGGCTCAGCCTCTCCAAAACCACCTTGCAGGTAGTTTGCTAATAGGGAAAAAAAAAGAAAAAAAGATAAAAGGAGAGAAAAAGAGGAAAAAAAGGGAAAAAAAGAGAGAAAAATAAGGGCTTAGCTGGATGAAGGTGCTCAGCTCGAGCTGGTGATGGAGCATCTGGGACTGCTCTTAGGTCCAGCATCGGAGCAAAGTTTTAATAGCCAAAATCTGGTTAAAACCAAAGTTTCTGCCATTGCAAACTGAAACTTTTCAGGAGGGCCCAGCTAACGCTTGGCTTGTAAATCTGCATCTCGAGGAGCTAATAAGGGACCCACATTTCTTAACATATTGGGCCATATTGTCAGCGATGCTCAGCAGCGGAGGAGGCTTTTGGGTAGGATGCTCTCCATGCAACGAGACACGTCGGTTGTTTTAAACATCTCTTGCACGTCGCATTTCTCTGAAAAGCAAATGCTGTAGATGCAACAAAGAGATTTCTACGAGTCCTCTGGTGCTGAGATCCTGAGTGTTACCATGTACACCCAAAAACACCCAAGGCAAACAGCACGGTGACTCAGAAGTATGTGTGATATCGGTTTCGGGTAGATGTGAAAAGAGCTCCCCGTCTCATTTCTGCTTGCGGGTCGGGTTGGTAACAGCTCCTTTTTTAAAGGCAGAAGGGGTTTTTTTCTAATTTTTTTGTGTTTTATTTTGTTTTGCAGATGTTTTGCCCAGAAGCCAAGCTGGTGATCAAGATAAAGGGCTGAACAGCAACGGAGGACCCTGCGATAGGCAAAACAAAATAAATAGATGCAGAGAGCTAAGAACCGCAAGAGTCAATACTGGGGTGGTGGTTGGGTTGGTGCCCCTGCTCTGGCTCTTGAGCAGTTATACGGTGGAGAAACCTGGGGAAGGATTCAGCTGGAGCAGAAAATGGCTTTATGGACTTCAAATCCTTCCTCCAGATTACATTTGCAAATAGAGGTGGAGCATCTTCCCCCTAAAAACTTGCAGATCGATGCAAATCTATTGAAAGGAGTTGAAGTCAGAGATGAAATCGCAAGAGTTCCTGGCCCAGATGCTGCAATAAGCTTTATTTCAGGAGATTTTAATCCATTTGCAGATCAAAGCCTTTAATTGCATCATTTTTTTACAGGAAGGTGAAAAAAAAACCTGTTTGTAGAAATAGGGAAACTGAGGCACAGCATGGGGACGTCCCTTGCTTGCATGGGTGGGATAAATCATGGCCAGCTACAATATTTCACATTTATTGGAAGATTTTGGAGCTCGTTGTTACGGTTTTGGTGGAGTAAATCAGGGGCTGGTAGTAAACCAGTTAGAAAATAATCTTGTGTCCAGGGAAACTTTGACTGACGATGAGTCAGGGGAGGAAATTGTGCTGAAAAGGTCAAGTTCATCTCCAAAAATGCAAACCGTTGTCTATTTTGACAAAGTCCTCCTTTTCTGAAGGCAGCTGATATTTTCCTAAGTGAAGTTGTATTTTGCCTGTTAAAAAGCCGTCTTGCCTGTTCAAGTATCCCAATAAAGATTGAATAAATAAATAATAAAAAGTATGTTCAATAAAGAACATCTATAGGTGTCCTCACCGAGTCCCTGTCTGCCCCCAGGACAAATGCAGAGGGCTGCCCAGGAGCATCAGCAACTTCAGACGAAAATAAACTCTCCCCTTCCTCTCCATTCACTTTTCCTTCCAAAACAGGCTTTTCTTTAGAAACCAGAAACCTCCAGGATTAGAAATATTCAAACTTTCTGGCTTTCTTTTTATGGGAAAGTTGGAAAGAAAGTATCCAAACCCAGTGACAATTTGCATTTAGTAAAATCCCGATTTTCCACGGATACGTTAATTTTTTTTTTTTTTTGATCAGCCACAAGGCCTTCCCCTCCATGAGAAAATATTTTAAAGGCCTCAGAAGAAAGGAGCAATTTGGGCTCGATTCAACCCAAATACCAATAAAAAAGCAAAGAGCCTCCACCTTTCTCAGCCTGTTTTGCCCAGCAGTGAAGGGCTGGAGCATCCTGGGGACCGAGGACTTCGCCTTCATCCCCTCTTTGCCCATCTTCACATTGAAAAGTGGTTTATTAACCGAGTCTGGTGTAATTATATCCCCTCCTCATGTACTGTAACCTTCAACAGTCTCTAATGAATGGGGATAGTGCGTTTGATGCCCATTTTCCCTCCGGCTCCATCCCCCCAGCCCCAAATTTCCTCTTCCCTGCCTCGTAAAAGGATTTTCTCCCCCAGAAACGCGGTTACTATTTTACTGATGGGGTCAGGACCTTTCTCTTTTCTTTTTTTTTAATCCATTTTATTGCCCCCCGGGGAATGAGGCTTTCCATCTGGGGAGACGTGTAATGCAATCCAAAAATAACAGCGCGGCCGGAGAGATGGAGAAATGGAGATCGCCGGTAAAACCCTGCACCGAAACACCCGTCCCGTGGTGCAGGACACACGTTTGAGAGGAAGATTTATATATATATTTGTATATTTATCCCAAAGGCACTGTTTCTGAGTGTTATATACTTAAAGAAACCTGCAGTTATTAAAAAATGAAGCGGGTGAGGATGGGAACGTCTTAAACCAGCTTTGCCCCATAGAGATCTTGGCAACATCTGGATCTGGGCTCTTTCCCCCCCAAAAAAGCTGTGCTTCAGTGGAGATGCTGGGCCAGACGCACACCCCTATGGATTCACCCTGGTGAAAGGGAACCAGAGCTGGGCAGCATTTTCCTTGTAAAAAAGGGGGGAAAGCAAAAGCTCTTGTTTGCTTTTATTTCACCCTGTTGCCAACACCGCAGAGCCTGAGCCTCGTCCAGATGCGCAGGGAGATGCTAATAATTCACCTAATAATGATGAACCCAGTGAAACGCCGCTGCAGTCAGGCACAAGGTGGATCATATGCACTTAAAATAGCACTTTTCCTATTTTTTTTCAACTTTTGTTAAACTTTCTGTGCTTCTTGCTGTGTCTCAGAGCCCAGCAGGTACCCTAGGCTCCATGCAGGCATGAGGTCCTGCCGGAGGGTCACCCCAAACCCTGCCGTGGAGGAGCTGCAGGTTACCAGGTCCACCCGCACACTCATCTCTGGAGCACTGACTCAGCCCATGATGCCAACCAGTAGCGAAGCAAAAACCCTTTTCCTCCAAAAGAAGTGGGTGTTTTGGCAAATCCACCCTCCCCCTCTAGCTCATCCTTTTCAGCATCCCGTCTCCCTTATCTTCTCTTTCCATTTTGCTCATCTACGGCTCGACACAGCCTCCCCCCTCCCCACCCACCTGCCTTCTCCTCCTGAAAAGAGAAAAACCTATAAAAAGAAGAGTGCCCTTTGGCATCGCTGCATCCTTCGCCCTTCTGCCGGTGATCGCTCATCCTCTGCTCTGCGTGATGCTCAGCGCAGCCCCGCCACCTCTGCATTCATCCATAGTAATCATTATTATTAATGCTATTATCACCCATAATGTAATTAAGGAGAGGAGGACATCCCTCCATCCTCACACGTTCAGGTCTTGCTCTTTTATTTTCAACGTGGGCTTCTCAAAGAGGCATCCGGCACCTAAACCTTGTGAATGGCATCAGGACGTGGGCATGAAGCCGCCGGGGCTTCACAAACCCGTAAAAGGTTTTGCAAACCAGTAAAAAGGGCAGGTTGGGGCTCAGGGTGGGGAGTTGAAGGATGCTGAAGTTGGGGTCCCTTATGCAGAGCCCTTTGGACCACCGGTGTGCACACACTAAATTGCACCAGAAAAATACATTTTGAACCCAAACCCACCCAAATCAGTCAATTCTGTGGCTTAGAGATCTCCCCAAAACAACCCAAGAACAACCTTGACTTTGGAAAGCTTGACCAGCCCGGGGGTACCGTCCCCCCCCAGCCCTGTCCCAGTCCCATGTACCTCTGCTCCCACCCTCCCTGTGGCCTGATCTTATCCATGTGAATCTGTGCCCCGGCCTGAACATGCTTTAGGTGATGCCTCGAGCCCTTTGCAACTCGTACACAGGGGGAAAATGGTGGTTTTGGGCATCGAGAAAACACCTACAGAAGCTGCCAGGCTGCTGAGGACTGACCCACCTCGTGTCACGCACCAGCCGGGGATGGAAAAGGGACGGGAGAGTCATTTTGAGGCTGATAATTCAATATGGCATGGGAGATTTTTCAAAAAGCCATTCCGACCACAGGCTATATGGCTCCATGAGAGTTATTCCCCCTGGATATCCGTTAAAATGCCCCCTGCATCCTTTTTTTTTAACCTCCTGACCAAGCCTGTCTGCCCGTGGAGATGCCAGAAGGGGGGATGTCTGGGTAGCAGACGGCAGAAATTCACCCCGAAACCTTTCACAGCCCACGCTAAAAACGCTGCCTCTGCCTACGCCCGCTGTAAACCTCTAGAAACAGCTATTTCTGGCAAAAAAAAATCACACCCCTAACCGACAAAGCTATAGCAGCATAAATATTGGTGGGGGGCACTTAATGTATAGGGAGAACATAAAGCTGCATGTTTCCTATGCAAAACTGGGATAGGGTATGACGGACAGAGTGGCTTTGGGGATTATTTTATTATCTATGGTTTATTTAATAAACAAACCCCAAATATACAAGGAGTACACTTTTCAAGTTGTCTTTTCCCATTCTCCCCGGTGTTAAAATGGTTGCAGCTTCCAGCCAGGAAATAAAATTCAAATATTTTTTCCCTTTGCAATCAAAATAAACATCTATTTATTTTAGAAACGCGGAAAGAAACACGTAAGCTCTTCTTAAATCCACCATCCCTGTAAGCTCCCAAAGACCCCTGTAACATCATTTTCTTTTGAAATGGAAAGGGGGAAAAGCAAAGGTTAGAAAAAGAGCCCGGTCCCCACATAGCCCTGTTTCTCCTCCTGCTGCATTACTCCTCCTTTAGCTTTTCGAAAGGGTTTTTTTCAGTTTTGAAATGAGTGTTCGCCCGCCGTTCGTTGGTTCAAAATGTGCAGAGAGAAAGGTCTCAACCGGTCGGATGCACAGCTCTTTCCCTAGGTGTGTTTTAAGAAAAGAAAAAAAAAACCAAACAAACAAATTGAAAAGAAGGATTGAGGTTTTTTCTCCTCATTTCAGGAAAAATAATAGGCAAAATATTAAAATTGCTTTTTTTTTTGGCTGGTTTTTTCAAAAGCAGAGCTGACCCTCAGCACAGCCCCCACCACTAGATGGCCCAAAAAGTGTTTCAAGTGATGCTGGTGCCTTCCTATACGTGCTTTCCATATCTGCTGCCTTCAAAACGGCAAGGCTGCTTGTGCATCCCCCAACCCCTCCAGAAAAAATTATAGTTTTTTTAAAAAAGAGCTGAAATTAAAAAGGTACCATCAGTTATTTGGAAGGATTTTGCTATAGGGACTCCTCCAAGTCTCCTGCAACAGCATATCTCACGCATTTTAGACCCCGTTTGCAATTGCCAGTACATTTATATGTATTTATAATCTGTATTTTGGGTATATTTGTACCTCTATAAAGTTGTTTCTTATCAATACAACTTGCATGGCTGTAATTCTCCTTCTCAGGAGTGGAATTCAGCTCCTGAGCTGGAACAGCCCCACGCTGACCCTCCTGCCACGGCTCATGCCCGTGGGCTGCGGGACCCCATCGGCTCCAGGCAGCTGCGGCTGAAAATTGATAATTATTTCTCCTGGGGTTTTTAAACTGCTTTTCCACATTCCTCTATGAAGTGAAAAAGGGAACAGCTTTTCGTGGCATTCTTCCGCTGTGATATTTGCTTTTCAACTTATAAAATACAGAGGCAAAGACCCCACAGAAGCGGACTCGGAGGTATTTTCACTCCTGCAATAAGGACCTGAAGGGATGCTTCCCAGGTGGGGATGTCGGGAGATGTTATCCCCAGCCATTTCCAAGCTGTCATCCCTAATTGATATCTGCACCTCCAGCATCTTCTGCCCCCTCCCCAATTAACCCTGTCGTTTAGCTAATTCCCAGGGGGGCAGAGGCATTAAGAGCAAGCGGCGTCTCCTCGGGGACACCATTAAGGAGGAGAAATGCAAATCTTTAATAGGGGCAGTGATGAGGGGATTGCTGGCGAAGAGGGGGAGCGAAGAGGGATTTCTCTCTCGTGGAGAAGGAGATTTGGCCGTGCTGCTCCCAAGCTCAGCCCCGTAGAGATGCAGGTCTGGATTAAAAGGTCCAGCCCTCCTCCCTAATCGTTTTGGACCATGGAAAAGTGTGAGTCTGTAGACTGGGGGTGAAGCAGAGCCTCCAGTAAGGTGCTACCGTCATGCAGGAGGCCACTAGAAATGGGTTTTGGCTCGCAGAAACCTGCCAGCTCTCAACATGAGGATGCTCTTGCAGGTGAGCTCAGAGCTGAGCAGCCAAGGTGCAAAGTCCAGAGACCAAAGCCATCACCCCAGCCCAGCTTCTGACCAAAATTAGGGGATTTCCAGGGCCAAATTCATTGAGCTCTCCGTGCTGCTAGCAGCGATGCTCAAACACGTTCACACACAGGGTTAAAAAGCCCTTTCAGGCAGGAGTCCAAGTCCCAGGGGAGATTTTGATGCCCAACGTGCCTCTCCAAAGGACCAGAATAGAAAATCAATGTATACGAAGGTATTCGAACCACGGGCTGCTGTTCCGGAGGCAGCTCCCAGCAGTGCAGCTTCCTGAGCATCCCCGCGCCGCGGGACCACGCCACGTCTGGGGCGCAGGAAGGGGCCGGGCTCCCCTCCAGGGCCGTCACGATGCTCTCGCCGAGCAGCCAAGATGTTTCCTGCAATTCTTGCCGGCCCTGACCTGGCTTTCGTTATCGAGTGAGGTCCTGATGCTCAGCACCCGCAGCAACCGGCTATCGCTGACCTTCCCCGCTGAAGCCGAGCCGGGCTGCAGCATCTCCCTTTATCCTGGTTTATCCATCTGGGGCTCGTGCTTCCTTTGACGTCTTTAGATTAGCATGGAGCAGAGGTGGCTTCGTGGGGTGGATTATACAGCTGGGAAGCGTCGCAGCCTCCTGTGTCCTCGGGAATCATGGCAACGTGCACAGATAACCCCACGAGTTGCTGGAGCAGGGTGGGAAAGCCTGCCTGCCTCCAGCCAGCTCTGGAAGAGCAACCTAAGATGCCCACATCATTCATGAGCAGCTCCCTCGCTACCAAAAACTTCTCTTTAAAATTACATTGGGGCAAGGTCCTGGCTAGATTTCAGGTGTCCTTGCAAAGTCCTGCAAGCCTTGCTGTGGAGCAGGAGGTGTGACCCCTCCTCTCTAGGCTGTTGGGATGCTCAGCATGAAACCATGGTGGTATCTTAAATTACCCCACCCAACGTCAACTGGGTGCTGTGTCCCCTGCCACCCCCCCACACTCAGCAAACCGGCATCCACGGAGGCGCATGCACCCCTTTTTGGGGAGCGGAAACCCCAGAACCCAGCCCACACCAAACTACCCAACCCTGCAAAGAAACCAGCACAGCTTTGCTGATGGGGCGATCACCGCGTGGCTCGGGGAACACCCAACACCCCACAACACCCACCACCCCGCAGACCCTGACTGCACCCCCCAAACCCCTGGGAGCCGAGCTGCATCGCTGCGTTACCACCCGACATGGCGGCCTTGGCCCCGCGGTGCGAGCGGCTCGTCCTCGCTGGCCTTTTCCATCCTCCCTCACCCTATTGTTCGCCGGAGCCCGGCCCTGACCCCGGGTATTTATAACCCCCCTTTCCGGCGCGGCATTGTGTGCCGGCAGCCCCAGCGCGCACCCCGCGTCCTGGATGAGCCGGAGCTCGACTCCTCACTTCCTCGCTTTCCTGTTTACGGGGCTCGGGAGGAGCCAGTCCCGGCCACTCCTTGGAGGCCTCCATAAAAACCTATTTATCCTTCCAGCAGAGAGAGGGACGGCAGCTAGGGATGGGTCCGGCAAATCCATAAGGCCCCTGAAATTTGGGAAAAGATGGGTTGAGCCAGGATGCGCTGTAAGACATCCTATCACTATTGCAAATGGGTCATGCACGGCACCAGCTTGCAAACCCTGATGGGTTTGTCCTAAGACCAATCACCCATTGCAGAGGAAAAATGGGTGCTGTCAGTGGGAGAGCAGCTCCCGCGTTGTTTGTCCATCTGGCACATCAAATCCTCCCCGCGTTCATTGCTTCCTCCAGGACAAGGCGTGATTTGCACCAAGCAATAAGATCTAGGCTATCGCAAGTCCTTTTACCTCCCTGAAATGCTGTGTAACCCCAAAACAACATCCAGGCTCAGATTTGGGCCCAAAATGACCTTTTTCTTCTCTTGTAGAGGAGGTAGAAGGTTGTAGCCCAGTGGTCCCTGCCTGTGGCCGTGCCTTGATGCAGGCAAGTCGTCTGCGTGTGCTGTATTAGGAAAGGGGAAAAAAAAATCTGCATTCTGTCCTGGTACCATGTGCGAAACAGTTTATTACATCAAAAGAGACCTTTTGCCCAAATACCTTTTATTGTTCAGGGAGGTAAATTAACAACGCTGGCAAAGGACCTTCGCTGGGGCGCGGGTGTTGCCGAGAGCTCGCAGGCATTTCCCCCCCCTGCCAGTGACCTCTGAGACAGAGCTGGGCTAAAACAGGATGGGGTTTGGGCTTCTCTCTGCTGAAGGGATATGTTTCAGGCTGAAAAAAATAACTTGATGTTTAATGAGAAAAGATGTGTCAAGAAAATGTGAGCACCCGATCCCAATTTCAGTTGCTTTTGCTTGGGTGGGTGGATGAGCGCGAGGGTTCCCTGGCCATCACCATGATGTGCTGGCAGAGAGCCGAGGCATAGAGAAAAAGCATTTTGCTCATGTCAGAAAGAGGATAAAATTGCAAAAAAGAGGAAAACCAACCCCTGGGTTTGCTCCAAATATGTTGTGATCAGTGGGTTGGGCAGAAGGGTGGCCTGTTCCCACCATCATCCTCTCTGCTCTGCGCAGGGGGATGATTTATTTCCATTTTTTCCACTTTTTTTTGCCTAAATGGAGATGTTGCTAACCCCACAGTTTGCAAAGGTGACCCACAGGGCCAAACGCTGTCCCCCATTCAACATCCTCACTAGCACGGTCCCCTCCCGCTTTCCAAAACCCCCCCCCGGCGCAGTCCCAGCAGCGGGAATTAAACAAAGCCAAACAAGAACCCTCCCAGCATTAATCTAACCCTTGCAAAAGCTGGGTGGAGCGAGCGCTCCAGGAAACTCCCATTCAAAGCCATTCATTAGTCAAAACGCTGTATAAATAATTATCTTTGCTGCCGGTTCCCCAGCCCTCAACCTCTGGGTCCAGGTGGGGACGTCAGTCCCGACGTCTACTCATCGCTGGAGGAACATGAGTCTTTTTTTCCCCCTCCGACGTGCAAACAGCGGCGTGCGAACAATAGCATTGCGTCAGCTCCCACCGCTGGCTCACGAAGCTCCAATATTTGTGTTTTTTTCCCGGTCCTGACCCGCCGATGGAGAATTACCCCCCAAAATCCCACCTGGAGCCCCGGCTGGGCTGTCAGATGTGCAGAGCCCATGGCTGTCACTTAACACTTATTTTTTATCTGATTATGACAGGCAAGGCAAATATATTTCCAGATGTTTCCTACTCCGGAGCCCAGCCCAAGGTTTTTGGGTTTTTTGGTGCTGGGCTGCCCACTCGACCAGGCTGGCAGTGGGCTCATCTGCGGGAGGGAGCAGCCACCAACAAAGGTTGATTTTTTCACAAAAAAATAGAAAAAAAGCCTCCCAAAAATTCCATAGAGCTCCTATTAATCGATATTTAATATCAAAATAAAATCTCACGTGCTTTCTTATTTATTAGGTCATTGATATCACTATTTGTGGGGTTTGGGGCAGGGGAGAGGGATGGATAACAGGAATAATCCCCCGTAAGGGACTCAGTAGAAATGTCACCGCATCACGACGGCGTTCATCAGAGTCAGCCTTTGCAAGGAAACCGAGTTTCCTTTGCTGAGGATGGTAACGCGATGGAAACCCAGCTGAAGGCTTACACGTGCATTCCGTAGCTTGCACCAATCACCGGTTAGGGAAGGGACCGAAGCAGCTCCCGGTATTAGTTTTCATTTTGAATTTTATTTTAATTCTAAAGCAAAATAGCGTATGCATTTTCCATGGAAAGCCGGTGTCTGGATGTCACCATCTCCGAGGTGGAGCTGGCGAACCAGATCCAAAACATCCCACTCACGTCCTGGCAGGAGGAAGGTCCTGCTGCCGGCGTAGGCTGAGGTTTCTCGGTGCTGTGACTATTTACTCATCTGCTAGACCTGCTTCAGTCAGTGCAAAATGAGCTTTTGCCTTAGCACTGTGCATCCATTTGTCAGCGTAAATCCCATCCTGCATCACCTTCATCCCCCTGAAACCCCTCCTGCAAACAAGCAGCGGCTGGGGAAGGAAAGCGATTTCTTGCAAGCAGGGTGGAAAGAAATTGTGCATCAAGGAACATGGGGGTTGTGTGATATGGGAGTTTACAGCAGGGAGATGCGTATTTTTGGAGGACAAAAAGAAAGGATGGTGCTCAAATGAGCAGGGAAATTACAGCTGATGTAGTTGAGGTTGGAGATCCACCTTCCTTCCAGATGGTAGCCAGGATGCTTCTGAAAGAGCTGTGAGATCCTGCCACGGGTTTACACCAAGTATTTTCTCCTTGCATTAATTCTCCCTTTGGACTTTCCTGGTTGAGTCCCTACACAAGTGCCCAGCTGCATCGATGCTCCTGGTGCTATTGATGATGTCTCTGGAGATGCCCCCATCACTTTCTGCTCTTTCTCTCATTTGGAGGAAAAATATAGTTCCTACCTAGATCTGAAGGCTACAGTCAGGGGAGATAAACTCCATCTCTAATTAATATGCAGAAGCAGAGAGAGAGAGAACAGGGTCACACATTGATGGTATAATTGAAAAAACCCACAGTTCCTCCATGTCCAGAAGAGACTTCCCAAAGCCTTCGTGCACCACAGGACATCAAGCCCAGCTGGGTTCATACTGAAGGTCTAAGAAGATCTGAAATAAAGTGATTGGAAAGGAAAAACTCTTCCTTTTACTGACTGGTTAGTGGTAGCTATGGGAAGTGGAATTTCCCTTTATTTATATTCAGGTCATTAGAAGGAAACACTGAGTTGTGAGTTTCTTTATCTCCTGATTATCTAGATGAAAGGGTGGACAAGCGCTTGGTGAGGTGCACACCCGTGCTTGTTTGCTAAGGGTGGGATCCATCTTGCTTGGTGCAGATCACCTTGCGTTGAGATGTCTCTGTGGGGCTAATGCCCTGGATTCCATGGGGACACAGGTACATGGCTCCAAAATCGGTGCCCTGAAACTATTGGAGTAGTTTCAAAGTGCTTTGCAACCACCGAGGCTGCTGGATGGAGGTGGTCCCACATGCCACGTCCCCATCACACTGAGCAAGCAGAGTTTGGGCTACCTGGGGAGAAAACTGCTGGGGCACGCAGGTTTCATTTTCCCCCAGCCTTTCCTGAGATGAAGAAGAAATAAATCTCAGCTCTACGACCGTAACACTCATGGGGTTCAATTCCTCTTGGATGACCCAAAGCCCTTGGAGCCGCCGTGTCTCCCAGGTCCGTCTTGCTGCACATCCCAAGCTGGCGTCTGCACAAAGCCACGTCGCAGCCTCCCACGCGCTCCCCTCGCCTGGCTGCTGTGTGACTCAGGAAACCAGAGCCTCCCTGTTTGTAAACTCAGCAGCTTTTATCAGAGCCCGGGCCCCAGCGTGGCGTGGGGGGGAGAGGACACAGGCTGCTTTGTTGTGCAGGCAGGCTGGAAGGAAGGAGATGGCACAAGACCTAAAAAATGTCCCCAAGCCACAGCTGGATTCGTGGAGTCCACATGATGCAACACTGCCCACGTAAACCTACCCATTTTACAGATGGGGAAACTGAGGCAAGATGGGGAATAATGAGCCTCCGTGGCCTGAAAAACCTGTCTAACCTTCCAAATTTTTTTAGAAAGCCACCTTAATTCTGTGTATCTGGTCCAGGCTGGTGGCTCTCACCAGAAACAGGCTGGTTGGGGTTTTTTTTTCCGAACATAGGTAGGCTTTCAAAGCAATTTGGCTCACACCTAACCACACTGTGCTCTCATTCACGCTGCTGAGAGGCTGCTGGCTCTGTGGTCTTCACAGCAGAGAACAACGGCTTTGAGAGGCACATCTACCCGTCCCCATCCTCCCCCGGGCTTGGCCCTGCAATTTCTGCTACATGAGATCACATATTTCTTTTTAATATAATATTATAGATGCTTAGGATAGTGCTGCAGCACTTGCAAAGGTGGTTTTTCTTCTCCAGGGAAGAGACGGCTTCAGCATGGGTATGGCAAGAAACGTTGGAGGAAATCCCAGACCTGGAGAACCCGTGGCAGATGTTTTGGGATGGCTCCATGGAGCAATTTCCAGGATTGGCTTCCCCAGGGCAACCCAAAGTTTGTTTGGGGAGGGGATTTATTTTACTCGCAGTGGGAGAAGCGATGGGTTTTCCTTCCTATGAACAGAGCCTGAGCGCAGGTCTGCTGCCCTTCAAGCCCGGGATGAAGCTCCAGGCTAAACACGAACATTGCAGGGATTCGATGGGAAAAGGGATTTAGAGGAGCAGGAGACCTGCGGGCACATGGAGTGAGGACAAACAGGAGACCTTAGCAGTGAAGATGAGAAGAAGCCAACAACAGGGATTTGCGGGAATATTTGTGGCTGTTTAGAAGCTGGAAAATCAGTGGATATGCCAAATCAAACACCCACCCTTTTTTTTTCCCCACTCCGAAGTGGAGGTGGCTGCGGCTCCCTGTGCCCAGGATGGGGGAAGGAAGAGCAAGGAGGGTGGGAGAGGGGAAAATGGTCCGTGATGCTGGCTGGCATGGGATGAGGAGACTTTGCAGAGCCGTTCAGCCCTGCAATGGGGCAATTTTGGGAAGAAATTAACATTTTTTGGCCCAAAAGCCCAGAATTGCTTTTTTTTCTTCTTAGTTAGCCATTACTTCTGTTGGGGAAGGAAACAAGTCCCCTGAAAATTTATGAGATCTCAATGAAAACCAGATCCCTGCCCCTCCTCGGATT
Organism: Calonectris borealis; assembly: GCF_964195595.1. NCBI lineage: Eukaryota > Metazoa > Chordata > Aves > Procellariiformes > Procellariidae > Calonectris > Calonectris borealis. The sequence goes on along the minus strand of NC_134335.1, from coordinate 7,303,344 downwards.
CACCAAAACCTCTTGCATCATTTGTGTCGCAACATCCATTTGTGTCGCCCCCCACCAGGAAAATAAAAGTCACTTCCCCGCCAGCCCTTCCCAAGCCCTGATCCCTTCCTCCTTTATTTTCTCTGGGATCATCCAGGCTATGAGGAACCGGGATAAGCAGAAGGTTGTTTAGATAGGAAGATAAACACCGCTGCGAGGAGGAGACCTGCGTGGTACAGTGACATCTCCCCGCTGTATGCACCCATGGGGACATCGGCATGGGATCCTCGGTGGGTGGTTCTGGGCAGGTCAGCAAAAGCCCAGCTTAAGGCCACGCAAATCCAATAGCCCCTCCAAAACCTGGCTTTGGAGATGTTTAGCTTAAATCCAGTTTACTTGGGGACACATCCAAAAATACTCATCAATGTCTTCACGCCAGCATCACTGCAATGCCACCAGGCATGGAGAAGCACCCTGCAGAGAGCTTGCCCCCATTCCTGCCTCAGTTTCCCCAGTGATTCAGTTGGGATTAATGAACTTGCCCACCCTGGCTCAGTGACTGCCTGTGTAGCAAAAGGGATGCATATAATAAATATGCTTTTTTAATGCCATTCTGGCATTTAACATCTTAATCTTCATAACAACGGAGCCAGCAGATGGGCCATTAGAAATCCACTGCGAAGCTCTTTGAGGGGGACGCGCACAGAAAGAAGGCTGTCTTGTTTTGTTTTCCAGTGTTTTCTTTTGTTTTCCAGTTCACTTCAAAGCTTTGGTGAATATAATCAGGTCCCTAAGATTTGTCCCCAGTGGTGTTAATCCCTTTCCATCCACACGCTGAGCAGAAAGGAGTGTAGAAGGGCCATGTATCTGCCAAACCTCATCTGCAGCTGGGAGACGTGACCTGCCAATATTGACGCATCATTAGTAACAGCAAAAGGTGCTTTGGAAAAAGAAGAAATTCCAGAGAAATTAAGGAGTAAAGCAGGATAATGCAATGCCCTGAATTGCCCCACAGGTTGGAGAGAGCTGGGATAGAGCCTAGGTAGGTCCCCCATCCTCTGCAGCCCTTGGGGCAGGACCACTTGCCTCTCCGGGAGTTGTATATACATAGCCCAGACATAAAGAATAGGTTAATTTGGGAACTACAGGAGAAATTTCCTACACAGGTCAGTTCAGATTGTCTCGCCAGTGCATTGTATCCTCTAAAGCTTATAAATCTATTAACTCAGGGCTGTTAAGCTAATTACGGCTGGTTACACTTCCAGCTAATAAAATATTTGTCATTTTTAAAGCATGTGGGAGTTTTTCTTCAGCTTAACCAAATCACCCTGACAATCCCTTCAACTAAAGAGATTCCCAGCAGCATTTTTGCCAGAGGTAGAAAAAATCTGATTACGCGAGATGATAAAAAGGTGTGTTCCTGCAGTTTTCCTGGCTGGAGCATAACGCGGTGGATGGAAGTGATGCGTGGCTGCATTGCTCCAGCATCGCTCCCATCAATAATCCAGCGGCGTGCAGCAGTGGGGATGGAAATGCAAGGAAATTCTGGGTTTGAGCATGTAGAGACTCGTTGGACACTTAGGTTTGAGTGGATTCATCATTTTGGCTTCATCCTTAAGCCAAGTCTTGCTGAGCCTGGAAGGATTCAAGTTCACCTGGCTGGTTTTTTGGTATTTGTTCATCTCCCGGTACGCTCGAGACATGTTTAATTCAGCAAAGGAAAAAGAAGTTTTTTGAATTAGTTTCTGCATTTAAAGAGAGCTTTTTTTTTTCCCCCTTCTATCTTCCCTTATTTTTTAATGGACTTAATAAAAAAAGGAAATGTATTAGCCAAGTCCAGCCCATGTGTTTTTAATAACTCAATTTAATTAACATCTCCCAAACTGTCTTATTAAAACTAAATTAAATCCTTATTTGAGATGTTTAATAGATCACACAGACTTTGTGCAGAGACAACTGCAGCTGTGGGAGTGCCAGAAAAAGGAGCTGAGATTGTCCTTGCTCACCTTTGCAGGGGCCAGACCTGCTCCTTCCCTGGTTTCCAGGCCACAATCCGAGTCTCCTGGCGGGATAAATCAAAATCAATGCTAATTCACTGGGGCTGGAGAGAGCCGGGGGTAGAAAGGGATAGTAGCTCCCCAGCTCCATAGTCTATCCTGGAAGGCAACAAAAACTGGCAACACAGCAAATTATGCAGAATATACAACCCTTTCCATGGTATTTTCCATTCACCTAAACCACATTTTTGTAAGATTACTTTTTGACTTAAAAAAACGAGGATGTTCAGGTTAAATAAGAATTATCCTAAAAATTGCACTGTTTACAATACACACTCCTTGGGAAAGGAGTTTGGCTTTGGGTTTTGCTGGAAACTAGTCATTTTTTGAAGAGAAACAGAGAAGAGCAAGAAAATACCAATTTCTTTTGCAAATGTTTGCTCTCCACAAGAAGTCAGCAGGGGCTCCACCGCCCTCGTCTTTTGTCGAGAAGCTGGTGCCTCCTCCTGGTGCCTCGTCCCCATCATCTCGTCTTTCTGTGCCCTTTTCTGTTTATCTTCCTTTGCTTCCTTTCCACTTTCTGTGTTTCTTCACCTTCCCCCCTCACCTCGCCCAGCTTCGGTGGATGTTCGCACACCACAAAACGTCCGGGCAAGTGCTTCTGATCATGTTTTTCCCACCAGGACCTCCAAAGCCAGAGACCCAACGAAGACGGCGTCTGCTTTCCGTCACACCTGCCAGGCAAGGCTTAGATCTCCTCCAGTTTAAGACATGTCGGTGCATTAAATATATCCAACCAGATTAAAACCATGTTCAGACAACGCTTGCTCGTGGCCGCTGTGGCCCAGCGGGTTGGAGTTCAAAGGAGCTTGTTGGGGGCGATGGCCTGAGATTGCACAGCCCAAAGCTGTCGACGAGGATGCCTTGGACCTCTTGGACGGATGGACAGGACTGAAACCGCTCACTGGAGTTTTTATTTGGCATCTGCTGGCTCATGTCGACCGCTGTGGTGATGTCAAACACATGGCCGAGCTCTTCCCCTGTGCTCTGGATGGATGGGTTTGGTAGCAGGGTTCAGCTACTGCTTTCACCGCAGGAACGCAGAGCTGCCCCGACTGGACGGGGGCACACGTAATGGTGGGAATGGCCAGCCCCAGGAGATAATGTCAGTCTGGAAAACGTCTGAACTAAATACGGAAGACACTGCGCAAAACAGCAGATTCAAAGGCCACGGGAGTTGGGGAGAGTCATGCAAGTGGGCTCAAATCCCTTAAATCCAGCTGGCAAGAAGGTCACCTCTGAGAGGGGCTGGAAAGTCCCGCTCAGTGGGTGTACGAAGCCTGTTTTCCCTGGGCACACAGCAGCAGTGGAAAGTCTGCGATTCATTTATTTGCGAGCCTAAAAGATGCCCCATGCTCATCAAAATCAACACTACGTGTCAGCCAAGAGCATGGGTCACGCAAGGGAGGGCTGCCAAGATGGGTCAGACACAGGACTTGGGCAAAAAAGCATTTAAAAAACATATTTAAAACACAGTAATCAGTTAAAAAGCCATTGTTTCGTCATTTTGCTTTAAGAGAGCGACTTTAAGGCAGCAGCTGGTCGTTTTGCAATTCTGTTGACAATGATTTTCCAACCTCATGTCCATTCCTGCTGACGTTCGTGGAGTTATATCACCTGGAAATCTGCTCCAAATGTGTGTCGAGCAGCATTGTTTACTGAAGATTTTTAATTCTCCATTTACAGCTCCTCTGATGCAAAGCTACGCTGAAATCAGCAGACATCTGAAAAAAAAAAAAAAACAAAACAAAAAAAACCACCCTTTGTAAGTGGAAGGGGAAGGAGATTTAAATCATCAAGTGCTGGAAAACTTCTCTCATCTATTTGTTCCTGGGCCTGTCATCTCCAAAAAAAAAAATAAAAATAACCAACCACTTTCCAAACTCAGAGAGAGGTCTGAAAAGGTTAATCCTGGCACAACTTTACCATCAGCCCTTCTGGAAGCTGTATCCCCGTCGGAAAACTGTTATCTTTGGTTGGGTTTATTATCTTTGGTTGGGCTGGGGTGTCCCTGGGTGCTCTGCTACGGGGAGGGATGGGGATTAACCCCTGCGCTGTGTTTGCACCGTAATTCCTTTTAACGGTGGGAGATAACGATCGTGTGATAATTGCCTCGGAGCAGGGAAAGATAAATGCTCGTGGTTTCTGTGCCATCGCTTAGACAGCTCCAGCCTCGCACTGACGCCGCTTGGGGAAAAACTCCATTTTCCCTAAAAAGCATTAAAAAAAATTGACGGAAAACCATCGCTGGGCATTTTTCTTGCACGACACCTTCCAGGGGCAGCCCGTGACTTCTCCTGATGAGGATTTTTGGGTACTTTCTTCTCGTCACGGGGTTGCAGTGTTAGGGAGGTGCGTTGAGATTCGCGGCGATGGCTTCAGCAAATGGTGGCATCTCGGCTGGGTTTGGCCTGGAGACTCTGGGTGTTTCCGATGACGTGTGGTGTTGTTTCAAAGCCGGAGCTCTAGCTAGAAGGGTGATTTAGAAACTGAGCTCTGCAGGTTTTAAAGCTGTTATTTTCTTTCTATAAAGTGTCCTTAGAGGCTTTTACTTCTTGGTATCAATGATCTGCTTTTCCCTTTCCTGGTAATTCAGATTAATAGCTCTTTGGTAAAACCAAGTCTTACCCTTCCAGCATCCCAAGGAGGCTGGTTGCCATCATTAAGGACACGCTTGCAGAAATTGAGGCAAAAGAGGAAAAAATGTAGAAATTATTTCCCTCTCTTTTTAAAAACCCCTTTCCCCTCTCTGCCACCTCGGTCTTTTTCATCTGTTTCTTTTCCTTTCATGGAGCGGTTGGTTGTGAGCGCGGTTCACCTTTCCATTTTCAAATTGAACTTTTCTTTAGAAATAAAAATTTTCAAACTTAAAAAAAAACATTTTCAAGAAAATGGCACCATAAATGACATAAATCACTGTCTGAAGTGAAAACTAACAGTAAAAAACAAAGTTATGGACAATCCACTTATTGACCCACTTCTGTGCAATGACAACATGCAACCATACTCCTCGGTTTTATTTTTTGGGGTTGTTTTTTTTCTTCCTCAAGCTGCCTTCCTTCAATCCAAGGACTTTTTTAATGGTGTGAGCACCACGAAGCGCCCGTGGAAGTGGGGTCCCCTCGCCTGGATCCTCGGAGTTTCTCCCTCTCCCCCACATCAATGCGATAACCTGAGCTTCCCAAGGCAAACATCAAAGCCATGGGGAGTCGGGGCTGGTGCACAGAAGCCGGGCGCTGGTTTAAAGGGTTTCAGGTGGCAAAATCCCCCCAGCGAATCTCCAGTTTGAACCAGAGAGGTTAATGTGGCCATTTATAGATGGGAACAGAGATTAGAGATGTTGAAAGGGGAGAGGAGGAGGAACCCAACGTTGCTTTTGATCCCTCTCCGCCGTTCCCCCAAAAGCCACCATGTGCCCAGCACCTGATGAACGCTATTTATAAACCTGGAGGAGGAGAAGGGAGGCCATAAATCTTCTTGCTTTCTTTTTCTCTACGGATTGAGAGGAAAATTAAAACCACGCGCTTGATTTCCCAGGGATGCCCCATCCTCCTGCCCAAGCATGGAGGTGGCCGTGGGGACCTTCCCGTCACAACCCGGTGATACCTGAATAAATCAGGAGGCAAAGTCCACACACCGGCAAGGGTGATGTTTCATCCAGGTGAGACGCTGCCATATAAAACTAGCAGGGAAGAAATTTTACTGATATTTTGGTAGGGTTTAATGTAAAAAACCAAGGCTCCAAGGCCATAAACGTTGCTGCTGAACCTCCACCTCCGCGGCTCCTCTGAGGACGGTATTCCCTCGTGTCATTACCAAAGCCATTTTATTGGAAAGCAGAAAGCTGATCGCTTTTGGTAGGGAGCCAAACCCTTAATTTTACCAGACAGGAACCACAGAGTTTCCGTCAGGGTCATGGAAGTTGCAGTGGAGATTCTCTGATGTCTAATAAGGGGTTGAGCTTGTGCTGCAGCCAAGCACCCTCTATGCTCATGATAAATTTGGTTGTTGGACCCAAAATTCTGGGTGGAAAGGTGGACGCCGAGTGGACAGCGTGCTCATACAACGTCAGGCTCTGCACCGTACTGGAGCGATGATGCCCCACCCACACAGACAGAGTTATCTGATGGGGAAAGCTGCTTTCTTTGGGAGCAACGGGTCAAAGGCCAGTGCCACCAAATGTGACCCGCACGGATGACCTCGCACAGGGGTGAGGAACACATCCAGACACCAAAACTCATCGTGGGGGCGTTGGAGGCAGCGACAGCGGGAGATGGGGAGGGAACGATGCTCCCTCTCTCCGTCCCCGCCGAGCGAGCCAGGGTGAAAGGGGAGATGGGCTGGGCAGAGCCAGTGACCCAAAAGGCCACGGGAGAAGTAGGACCAGATGTTAAACAGAAGCTCGCAGTGTTGCTGCGGCCAGCAGGAGCCTGCCCCGGAGGAAATGACCCCGCGTAAGATGCATTGTCACCGAAATTTCTTAACATGAGATGGCGGCTAACTGATTAGGACGAGCTGCCCAGGGGCCGCAGCTGCTAAAAATACCAGGAGGCAGAAAAACTGGCTCCTCCTGTCCCTGCAAAAAAACGGTGCCGTCGGGAATTGACTGTGCTGTTTGCGTGGCAAGGGAAACAGGACTTGCCCCCAGTTTGGGGGTTTCTATTCCCGTTCCTCCATCTTTTCCACCGGTGCTGTTCAGCTCCGTGCCCTGGATCTAAAATGCAGAACCTGGGGATCCCTTCTGCCAAAAAAACCCACAGAAAAGTGCTTTTCAATATCATTTTTAAGAGGAGGGAACCGAGGAATGGAGCAGGGACGGGGTTTGCCCTTCCCTTCATATTCTGGGGATTAGCTGGGGCATTTCATGCAAACTTTCATGCAATCCTAGTCAAAATAAAAGCTGCTGCCCAGCGCCCCGAGGATACGTGCAATGCCCTCCACCCGGAGCAATGCCACCCTCCGCTGTGCTGCCCAAATCTGTTTGCATCCCCTTGCTCTCTGCCAGAGGAAAAATAAATAAATCAAACAAACCAAGTCGCCAAAATCCCTCCTAAAAGCCCAAGTTCTCACGACCGGCAGCGACCGGCCGACAGCGAGGAGCCTCCCCGCGGTGCTTTCCTTGGAAAAACTTGGGGTTTTTTATCCGGGTAGGATAATCAGAGCAAAAAAAAGGGCTTATTTCAAAGTCCCATGGTGAAGAGTAACCTGTGCCAAGAGTCAGCCCTTCCAACGTGGTCGCAGATAGCCGCGAGCCTGCGAGAACCACGTTTTCGGGAAGTAGTTGGGCATAAAATTGGGAAAAGCAGCAAAAGGAAAAAGGAAAACAGGGAAAATATCCTCCAGCACCCTCCAAGTGTTTCCTAAGCCTCCCGGACCGGGTTGCGCGCGCAGGAAAACAGCAATAATTCAGTAAATAGGAGTGGGATTTCAAGCATTGGGAAAAGCAGCGTCTGAAGTTTCCAGAAACGTCCCACAGCACCTGCATAATATTTTTTCTTGCTGCCTTCCCCCTAATTGCATCCATCTGGGACGAAGTATCTCTTTCAACGCCGCAGTGCGTGGGCAGGAGCCATCGGTTTTTGCCCCATTTTTTTTCTCACAGATCGCAGATAAACATGACCTCTTCCCTCGGAGAGGTTCTTAGATGCTACGACAATGCAAATACATGAGATTATTCTAACGGTGCTTTCAACAGAGCCTTTAAGAAAGAAGTTTTTATTTCTTCATATTTTGGGGAAATGGGGGAAGATGCTGAAGATAAAAAGGAGAGAATAATCTCAGCTTTCCTTTTCTCCCAGGAGCATCACTGGGATAGGCACTTGCTGCCGACTCCTGCACCTGAGCGTGTGCCTCAGTTTCCCTGCTTATCTTAGGGAGATGCTAAAACTTCACGCCTAGGTGAGCTTTGCCAAAAAACCCGATGTTTAAAGTAACATTTTCACATGCCGTCCCCAGGCATGACGTTCCCTCCATCAAATGGGCATCAAACGAGCAGGAATTTAAAGAGAAAGAGAAACCAGTCCCACTAGGCATCGAAACCTCTGCCAGAGGGATAACTTCTGCGAGACAAGGGACCGGGGGTGGGTATTTCAAGATGTTTGGAGTTCAGCATCCCCCCAGGGATCAGCATGAGGCTGCAGCAGGGGCTGGGATTGTCATGACATTTTTAACATTTCTATAAAACATCCAAGTTTTCATCTGGTGGGAAAATCTGCAACGAGGGGGGATGGTTGTTTCGGGGGTTTGGAGTGGGTTTTTTTCCTGATTGTAATTTTCTTTGTATGGATGTCAAGCCCTGATGCTCCAAAACGCCCCAGTGACTCCAGATGCTTGCAGACACCGACTCGAAAACAATCCTTTCACTTTTTGACGCCATCCGATAAAGTTGTGGAGAGATTTATCTCCCCATCAGGAGCCTCTATCGATCGCTTCCTAAATACTGGGGAGAGGACATCATTTAGCTGCCATTTCAGGGAAACCTCATTAAGTCTTTCAAGAGTCCATCTCTCCTAAGTGCTTGCACGGTCCCTGCGACTGCAATTAGTCTCGCAGAGATCTTTTGCTCAGCTCATCCCATATAATATAATAATGGAGAAGGGGGAAAGATCCAAACGTGAGATGCCCAGGGATGGAGGAGGGTCAGGAGCAAGGATTTAGGTGACATCTGTGCTTCTCATGGCAAAACGCTTGGGATGAGATGCTTTAACGTCAAGCAGTGGCACCTGAAATCGCAGCAGGACTCATGGAGGTCTCGTAGGATGGTGAAGCTCTGATGCCACCTCGACACCTTCTGCTCCAGGGTGCCATGAAACCACTCGCCAACTGGATCATAGGAGGCTTTTCTCTGCTCAAAGTCCTACCTGCTCCCTCCAGCACAGCCAAACCTTGTGTAGAGAGCGGGATGAGATGGTCAGGGAGGTAGAGGAGGGAGGTAGAAGAGGGAGGAAGAAGAGGGAGGTTCAAGGCCAGCAGATTGCTGAGGTTTCTGCTGTTGTTGTTTCTATTTTTACTCCCTTTATGTTTTTCCAATTTCGAAATTCCACTTAAAAAAAAAAAAAAGCCCTGCCTGGAATTTCTTTCATGCCCCGTTCTCAGCCTGCGTGCGTATTTCCCAACGCGTTGTCAAGGGTTGCATTGACTCAGCGGGGACAAGAGCCAGCTCTGGTTTCTATTACCAGTGATTAATGCCAGGGAACATGTTTAGACTCCCAGGGCTTACACGCTGCTCGGGGACTCGGGGAATTTTTGGTACCAGCTCTGGTAAAACCCTTCATTCCTACGGGGCAGCCGGGTTCACGTTACCGGCTGGCGTTTTGAAGTTGGCTCCCTGGGAGGGTGGGAGCAGGGCAGCGGGGCAGGGCACCCCAAGTCCCAGCAATTTTCGGGGTACCCCCCGCTTTCCTTGCTCTCTATGGAGGATTTCTTCACGCTCAGGTCCCGGTTTCTTCTGTGGGAAGCCCAGTAGTGCAATACGGGGAGGAATGGGAGTGAGCGGCCGTAAGAGGTTTGCAATGGCAATCGTGAAACGAAGCAGATCAAAGCAGTATTCCTCCTTCCCGGTCCCACCGGCTGCTAATAAAGTCCTGGGGACACCCAGAAATCAACCTCCAGCACCAGCATCTTCCTCACCCCCAGCAATTTTCAACTAACTTCAATCCCTTCCCTGTCAAAAGCATCACTAAATTCAATTTTACTTTATTCCTTGTAGTTTTATTTGCTTTATTTAGGTCAAATTGCAAAGACCGGAGCTGGCTACTCCCAAATCCTAGACGATGGGGGGATTTTAGGAGGAATCAGGAAAGCTGGGAGGATCTTCAGGGCCATGGGATGAAAGCAGTGCTGTCCAGTCCATGCACACCAAGCTTGGGGTTAGGAGCCCCCATGCTCCTGAGGTTGGGCTTCAGAGGTGAAGCCATATCACCCCTGGGAAGGTTAAACCCCACGTTCCCCTCTCCCAAAGGGACCATGACAATCCCAGGCGTGCTTGTAAAGCTTTCCCCACGCTGGGTTAATTGGATTAGCCCCGGGAGGAAATGCCCAGGCTCCCCAAACTCCTTCTCCAACAGATGTTCAAATAACATCGCATTAAAAAATAAAGTTTCCTCTTCCAGGTAGTTTTAGCTGTCAGCGATGCAGAGGTGAAGTTTATCCTTTTGCTCTTGATGGTATAAATCCTTTCCTGGGCTTCGGGCCAAGGCAGCTGCTGTTGAAGGGCCGAGAGATGCTCGGAGAGTTAATTCCTGCTGCCCTCACACCAGCCAGCCTGGACTTACAGGGGGGAAAACCCGCAAGTGCCTTGAAACCCCGTGGGGCTGCCCCATTTCCAGCTCCTGGAAAGAAGTCTTCTCCCTGCCTGGGAAAACAAGGTGGCCTTGGAAGTGCATGAATTATTTGGGGTACATCGGTGGCATTGCCATGCACCAGCAAGACCTCAGCAGGTTGGTTGGGCCACCTCTCTCCACGCAGGCAGATAGAGGTATCCATCCCTCTCGGTTGCCTCCAAAGCCTTGGATGGCCACCAAAAACTCCAGCCATCAGCTGACCTCCGACAGCCATTGCACTGGTTTGCAAACCCTTTAGAAATCCCATCAACTGTGATTTTCACTGAACGTATTCCATTTTTCCATCACCTCCATTCCCTCCTCTTTTCAAAAGGATCTTCGGGCTGGGCTGTCTTTGGAGATAGAGATTTCTGTCACGCAAAATATCGGACCTGGGGGAAATGCCAGCAACTAAATCATATCTGACTTACTTTCCCAGCCAATGTTTAACTGCTACCAGTGATAGGTAACTTCTCTCTCACTTCAATCTTATCAATGTTGCCATTATCAGCTTCATCTCGGAAGATGCAGCTCTTTATACCTGTCCATGGTCAGCTACTTCTAAGCTTTTGAAGTCATCTTCTTGGAGGGTTACAGTCCTCAAAGCCAGATCAGAGCTTGCTTTTGCAGACAGAAGGGGCTACAAGATGTGGAAAGGATGGAAGAAAGAGTCCCTGTGCCATGCTGGGAAGGCTGCTTGGGTTACAGACTCCAGTACCCAGGAGCCGTTGGGAGAGAAAGATGCTGGGATTTTTTGGAGAGCTGGTCAAAACATGTTTTGATTTAATTTGGTTCCTCTCCACCCCCAGAAAAATTGTTATTTTTCAGCTAAAAGTCAAACTCTACCCGGTTTACTCCCACACAACGAGCATTTCTGTGTAAGTCTGTGTTGATTCCTTCCCCTCTTTTGTAATGTCGATCCCAGAATTTCTATGGAAAGCAGACATCTTTTAAAAAAAACCTACCAATTTATCAGAAATCCCATTCTTCACCTAGAAAATTGTCTTGAGGGATTATTGCCTTTTCCAGGAATGCAAATTATGCCCTTTTCAGGCTTTTCTTTCATTCAGCAATTCAAGCGACCAAGAAACTGGCGGGGCTGGAGAGTAGACATGTCCTGCGCCTCCAAGCATCCAGCATGGAAGAGGAGATCAAGCTGGGGCTGCGTTGGCCCATTCAACTCTGCTTGAGGTCATGGTCCCTTGTGTTCATCCTCCATTCCTGGAAAGCAGATGGATATTGTCTTCTCCATCCTGACTTTCAAGCCAGGCTTCTTCCTTCCCAGCTCGCCCCACGCTTTCCTGCATGGAGCCTAAGCAACCAATCCAACCCCAGCTTTGCTCCGCTGGTGATGGGGTTGAAGAGCCAACGTTGCCTCCTCCCAACCATGCTCCTAAATAATAACACACGCACACACAACCGCGTACTTCCCGCTGACTTCGGCGAGACCTCTTGTCTGCTTCCCCCCGTGTCCTTCATGGAGAGAGAGAAAGTGGTGGGAAAGTTATTTCCCAGGGCACCCAGCCGGCTGCGGCAGCGTCTTTGGGCTTGGAACAATGCTTGGAAGGGAAGATGGGGAAAAAATAGACTGGGATGACGGTGTACGGACTTATCCAAGCAGCAGCAGTACATAGTTTGTGGTGGAAATGTCCTAGAGTTATTTCCTACAGAAATCTGGTTTAGGTTAGGCAGCCCCGCTAGCGGGCTGTGATCTTCACAGCTCCGAGTTCCTTTGCTGGACTTTCATTCATTTACCAGCTTTTCTGCTACAGGCTTTGCTTCTCCCAAATGAGATCTTTTGGCCTCCTCCCTGGCTAGTTTTCCAAGGGATGTTCCCAAAAACACATCTGGTGGTGGCTGGGATTTCATCCACAGGAGGACACCATGGGACACCTCATCAGGACATGCTGGAGTCCCCCAAGACTTTGCTCTTACCATCCATTACATCCCTGTGTTGGGGCTTCAAGAAGGAGTCAGGGACTTGTGCCAGCAATTTTGGTGGGTGCAGTTGGGTGAGATGAAGCTCGTGGAGAGGGTTTGTCCAGCAGAAATGGGGACATTCATGGCTTGGACCTCTCCATGCCACCAGACCATGACAAGAAAAGCAAATGGGCAACTGAGTCTGGGTACTTCTCCAATGACTCTCAGTGGTTTTGGGGGGAAAACAGGGAAGGCAAGAACTGAGTTCCCATTTGTCAGCACTTCTGATATCTGCTAGGATGTGGCCCATATCTACTAGGTGCTTTTTGAACAAATCAACCCTTGCAGACCACCTTCATCATTCACAAGAAGTGCACATGGGAAGGCACCAGCGTTTTTTCCTGTTGCAACTTCATGCAGGTTGCTAAGCTTAGACCCCCCTCTCCTACTCCATCAGCCCTAAATTTTGGGACCCCACTTTGAATGGCTTTAAACAGCCCTGCTTTTCCCAGACAACGTCATCAGTGCTCTCTGAAAAGCCGTCCTCTTCGAAGCATCTGGAAGCTGAATGCACAGAAGTCGGTTGGTCAAAAACCACAAGTCATTTTTATCCACCACCAGAAACTTCTGTGTTTATTTCTGTAGTTACGGCAACCCAAAACGAAGATCTCTACGGCTTAAAAGGAATGTCTGAGAAAATTGTCAACGAGTCTGAAAGACCATCGGGGTACAGGAGGGATGTGCTCGGCAAAGAGAAAAGGATGCAGGTTCTCACACAACGCACAGCTGGAGGACCATCACCCGCTCTGTGCTGGTGCTCCTCCTGTGCCACCTCATTTTGGTCATAGTCAAGGCAAGATTTGGGCCTAAATCCTTCAAATCCTTCTTCTACCCATTTTCCCGAACTAATCCAGCCCTTATCTGCAATGGGTCATCTCCACGCACGCACACGAGGAGTGAGGACCGGCTTGCAGATTCGTGCAAACCCAGCTGGCGAGCGCATACCAGCCTCCGACTGATTTGTATCAGTTTTGCTTGTGTGGTTAAGCAAGTTTGAATCATAAACCAAATTGTTTATTAAACTAATTTAGCTAAAATGTGCAACTTCTGGAAGCAGCCTGCGCTCTATTTTTTTCCCCCTTCTCCTACAAGCCCGATGCTCACGGTGGGGGAATCGAACGCTCCAGCTGCCGAGATTTCTAAATCCACACATAAAACTTTATTTGTTCTGTTTCTGTTTATCATTTCCATAAGCCATCCCGGTAGGAATTGCACATTCCTCGTTGCTAATTTTAACGGAGAAGGATTGGACAGATCCCCAGGCCGCCGTCAGGAATGCTCCTATGGAAATCGCATCGTCTTTTCCTGCCAGCGTGTTGTGTGTGCACCGGGTGGCTCTTCCTGAGAAGACTTGCAAATGGCTTTTTGTTGAGTTGTTGGGCTCGCCTTGGATTTTTTTCCTCTTTGCTGGTGGGTGAGCAAGCAGTTGGCACGGCCTCGCCGGTCTTGAGGTTGCCGCTGACTCACCGTGACCAGGCAAAGGCGGCCTCATCGCTCTGGCTTTTTCCCTGCGTGTCTGGTTGTAACCACCAGTTTGGGTGCGGGTCGTGAGGTTTTGGGGAAACGGGCACCAGCTTTGCGCTGGGTTGGTGCAGCCCTGGGTGGTTGGGAAGGAAAAGATGCAAAATCCCGTTTTGTTACTGCTACAACATTGCAATGTTGGGATTAGTGAGGGATGGGCTTCCCATTGGCACCGAGGCACGTTTCCAGCTCAAAATAAGATTCAGTTGCAAAAACTCTCCCAAAACTCACAGGAAAATCCCAGGGTTGTTGGCAGCCAGGGCAGCCCGATGGGATCTCCGTGAGGAGCGGCTGTGCCCTCTACTACAAGGCGTGAATGCATTTCTTTGAGCTGGAGCAAATACTCGGGAGGGGGAAAAGGCAAAACAAGAGCCCCCCAGGCTCCATTTAAGCCACGGCAGCCGGGAGCAAGCCCTTCCAGCGGTTAACGAACCTCGCCGCTAAATAAGTCTTCCTCATTTCCACTTCCAATTTGTTCACCGCCCGCTTTTTGCCTCTGGATCCCTCAACCCTCCGCTGCCAAATTTCTCTTCCCCGCAGAGGGAGGGAGCCTGCGAGCCGGATAAGCCCTTTCCTACCCGTAGGGAGAGAAATGAAGCTCCCGGAGCCTCATTCCGATCATTTTCCTTGCTTTGCCCTGAATTGCGGCCAATTTTGCAGCTCCCCCACTCCGGCTGTAAATATTGGTGCTGCTGGAGCCCAAAAGCTGTCATGCCGCGGGGGTGTTCCTTGCTGCTCCTTGTTCATATTCCCCTGCTTATTCACCCCAAAATCAGATTCATCTATTGGCAGAGCCATGAGACCACGCACTCTTTTTTTTGGTTGTTATCCTTATTTTACCGGGGACAAGGATGCACGAACGTTAAAATTGAGGACAGATCTTACCAAAACCTGGCAAACCCCACGGCAGCACCAAGCAAAATCTCATACAGAGAACAAAATCTTGCAAAAAATCATCATTTCTATAACATCTGAGACTGGGTCGCGCTTCCTTAGATGCTGAAACCGCTTTGAATTACCCAGCCAGCACAAGAGCACCCATAGACGCCCTTTGCAAAGGCACCCATGGGTGCTGGGAGTCCCAGGGGGGCTCGGCCAGGTGCTGGGGGGCTGAAATCACCGCAGGAGCTACTGGCATCCCAGAGAAACCAGAACAGATTTGACACCGTGGGATCTAAACCCCTCGGCACATCCCGGCTAAGAGCTTGGCACTGCCTTTAAATAGGTCAGCAGTGAGAGAGATTTCCAAATTCAACCGGGAAACGGGCTGTAGGATTTAGATTTACACTTAAGGGCATAAATCAGCGCCGATCCATTGATTTGCACCCGCAAAGGGGTTTTTTTCCCTGCGTCGCCCAAGGATGGTGGCAAAATCACATCATTTGAGATCTTCTCCCGTATTAATACCCACGGCAGCCAACAACCCCTTGGATCCACAAGCCCTCCTGCAGCCCAGCGAGTGCCACTCGTTTGCCTGCCTTTATTTATTTTGCATTTCATCCCCTCTTTCTCCTCTTTCCTTTGCTGGCATGAAGCCCTCAACGCTATTTTTATCGGCGGGGATTGGATCTGCCATGAAAGCCACCGCGTGGGACCTCACAGGAGCAACGCTACCACCCCTAAAAGGGGAAAGGGAAAAATAAATATAAATATCACCCCGTGCCAGCCAGCCGGGCCAGGGCTGGATCTCACGGGGGAGGGAAAAGCCGAATGGGGGCTGTGCCACTTTTGTGCCTTAGAATGATATTTCCCCCGCTTGCTTTTTTGTTTTTGGTGCCATCGTGATGAAAAATGAGCCCTCGGTGGTGCAGAAGCCGGTGATTTACGGGAACTCTGCTCCGACAAGGGCTTTCCGCTTGCCCAGACTTGGGGGGGTACAGAGGAGAGGGGATTTTGAGGGGGCTCAGGGGGAGAGGAGCACGAGCTGGCAGGCGGATTGGAAACAGATGCTGATGGTGTTCATGCCAAGGGCTGCAAAACGCCTCCAGCCAGGGCCAAAAAGGGGCACCTTCACCCAGGGTTTGCAGGGGCACACGGTGCCTCCATCTGCCCTCGCCTTCACCGAGCTGCAGCCCCCGCCACCGACCCCATTTCCAGTGTCCCTGAGCACGCCGGACCCCGAAAGAGCAGGATGGGTCCAAGGTGGATGAAGCGATGCTCTGCAGAGCGGGGTTTGGCTTTTGCACGTCATTGAGGTCCAAAATGACCCAGGTTAATTTTTAATCCTCCGTGTTGACGTCTCTGCTCTCTCAGCCGTCCCCCATCTTCCCAGAAAAGCATTTTGGGGACCCAGGTGGGTGTATTTGGAAAAAACATAACCACTTGCAAAGGCTGTTCGTAGGAAGCAAGCGCCCTGAGCATCCTTCCGACCTCCCCACGGGACCCCCATCCCTGCAGCCCTGTGCAGAGGGTCCCGGCCCCCAGGTTTTGTCCCCAGGGAAACCCCAGACAACCTCCCCCGGTGAGCCCCATCCCACCTGCCTGGGAGACATTTGGGGTAGAGCCGGGGGAAGGCTGCCAGAGATGAATGCATGGGTTTATTCTGCAGTGCCGGGTTTATTCTGGCTGGGTATACGGGTAATTGGAAAAAGGTTTCGGTGAAACAACACGGCGGTGGCGGGGCTGGCAGGAGCAGCCATCCCATCCCGCTCCCAAACAGGGATCCCCAGCGCTCGTGCGGTCCTTTTAAGCCAGGCAGGGAAGGCTTGGGAAACAGGTTTGCACATGGGGAAACTGAGGCACGGAGGATGAAAGAGGCCAAACATCCTAACAGCTCTACAAGTCACAGCTTTTGCCTCCTAAACCTACACCGTGGGACACTGCAAACCCCTCCTGACGGGCAGCAAACCCTTTTCCCGCTGCCAAATCCCCCTCCCTGATTTCTTGAGCTCATTTAGCAAAGGGTTCGCCCCCCTCCAGCAGAGCCCCCGGCGCGAGGGCAGCGATGCCATCACCGGCGCAAAGCCACCGCTGGGATTTTTGCAGGAGCAACCGGGCTGGGGAAGGGGAGAAACATAAAAACCCCAAAGAAAAACCCTATTGAGGGGATTTCTATTTTTAATTTTCCTTGGAGTGCCTAGTTCCTGGAAGGATGATTTTCCCCCCTCGGAAAGAAACCCCTTCCTCTGCTGGGGTTTGAGCTCAGCGGCACTTTTCCCTCCCCTCCATCCCTCCCAGCCCACGCAGCCACCCGCACCCAGCTCCCCGCGAGCCTCAGGGCTGCTTGGGTTTGGGCTCTGGGCCCTGGGCTCGCCGGTGGTCTGCGGCGGGCACGCTGGTGGTCTGCACCGAGCCAACGGGTTGCACGGCTCTGGCTTCGCCTCGTCGTTTCCAGCTGGTAAATGTCATTAATCGAAGCTGAAAATATATGGCACCGTTCCTGCGATGCCTTTTCCACGGAGGTGGAAATGGGAGGAGATGGGAGGGAGGGGGCTGGGGATGACCCCGGGCAGGAGGGGCGGTGGGATTGGGATGCCGGGAGAGGAGAAGGAGAAGGGGATGGGAAGGAGAGGGGGGTGTAGGAAGGCAGCTGAGAAACAGCACAGAGCTGGGCTGGGGGTGCAGAGCTGGGCTGGGGGTGCTCCTCACCCTGGGTCCATCAAGGGCAATTCAAGCTGGGGGGTGTTAGGACATCCCAATTTTACCCCTTGCAAAGACAGAGCTGTCTTAAGGAAGAACTAAGCTCGGGTTAGCATGGCCAGTGCTGCGAGTGCCCTGCTCCCACCCTG
Organism: Calonectris borealis; assembly: GCF_964195595.1. Taxonomy (NCBI): domain Eukaryota; kingdom Metazoa; phylum Chordata; class Aves; order Procellariiformes; family Procellariidae; genus Calonectris; species Calonectris borealis. The sequence continues at coordinate 7,285,758 of NC_134335.1, read as the reverse complement.
GACCACAAAAGGGTGCTGCGGGCAAGAGGGGGATGCAGCATCTCAGCTAGCATCCCCACCCCAGGGATGCAGCCTTTGGGGGAGCATCCCCACCCCAGGGATGCAGCCTTTGGGGGAGCATCCCCACCCCAGGGATGCAGCCTTTGGGGGAGCATCCCCACCTCAGGGATGCAGCCTTTGGGGGAGCATCCCCACCTCAGGGATGCAGCCTTTGGGGGAGCAACCCCACCCCAGGGATGCAGAATTTTGGGGAGCATCCCCACCCCAGGGATGCAGCATTTTGGGGAGCATCCCTGGCCCTGGGCTCCCCACGAGGCAGCTGGGTGCTGGCAGGCACACGGACCCCCCCGGCAGCCGGGTTTTGGCCCCCATCGCTGCCTCCCCTCCGGAGCAGCCTGGCACAATAGCGCATTGTGGGGCCGGCTTTCAAGCGAGGCCAGGGAACGGCAGCGCTCGCCGGCGCGGGGGAAAGGCCGCTGGAGGAGCCGGAAAGTTGCTGTTGGACGACGTTCAGAGGCCTCGGCGCAGCGGGAGGGAGGCGGCCGTGGAAAGCAAACAGCGCGTGGAGCGGAAAGCGCTGACTCTGAAAGGCAGCCCTGGCACCCCCGGCACCACCCGCGGCAGCAGCACCCCGGGCACGGTGAGCCCCGGGCGGGTAACTGGTGCCCGAGTGTCCAAACACCTTCCAGCAGCCCTAAATCTCCAGTTATTCTGCTGTAAGGCCCTCGTTATCCCCAGCACGCACTCAGCCATGAAGAGCATGGGTGCAAGGGTGTGCGTGCGTATGCAAGGGTGTGCATGCGTGTGCAAGGTTGTGCATGCATATGCAAGGGTGTGCACGCGTGTGCAAGGGTGTGCATGCGTGTGCAAGGGTGTGCATGCGTCTGCATGCATCTGCATGCCCCACGTCACCAAGGGAAGAAGCAAAGCTCATCGCCTTGCAGCTGCAGCACCCCAGTCCGCCTACCTCGCACCTCTCCCTCTCCATCCTCCTGCTGCCTTCCCCTGTATTCACGTTTCTCCTCTTTCACCTCCTCTTTCCACTTCTCTTGTTCTATCTCAGAGATTTCTAGAGAGCCCTTCCCTTAGTTTAGTCTTCAGTAATTTCGGTTCCTGTTTCAATCTCTCTTTATTTCCCTCAAGCGCCAGTTTAGATGTCTCATTTCAAGACGCCGACCTGAAGAAGACCCGTTTGCTCTCCAGCCTCTATTTACAGCAGCAGATCTCGGCGCATGCGGCTGCTTTCGAGCGTGCAAAACCCCCTCCATCCCGCAGGCGCCAGCCCCCAGCCCCGGGGATGCGGTGCCTCCTGCTCTGCTGCGTTGCTGGATGCATACATCCCTGGACACATATATGCTACAGTCTGGAAAAACCCTGCTTGCTGTTTAAATCACGCGCCTGAGCAGCCACACAACAGCACCTGGGGCCAATAAGCCGTGCAAAATCCTCCTAAAAGTGCAATTCCCCGCACAAGCAGGTTTTTCCTGCTGGGGAGCTCATCCCTCCCAGCAAACCCCTTCCCATTAAAGCTCAATTTCGATGCTCTTTTATTAACAGCTTGCTTGCAGGATGCATTGCTGCAACAGCCAGGGACTGCTGTTTTGGGGTGCAGAACCGCAGCCGTGATGCTTTTTCAGCGGGAAGAGCTCCGGCTCCCTCCCCAAACTCCGCTTCCCCCTCCCAAATTTCCTAAGCGGGTTCTTGCACCTGGTGCTGGCACGGAGAGCCTTGGCGTGAGAAAAAGAGACGGGGGGACAGGGCAAGGGCGTCAAGGGGGGAGCATTTGCTTTGTCCGCCGCCCCCGGTGCTTCCTTTGGGGGAGCGGGGAGGTGGGGTGCTCGGCTGCCGGGGCCGTTAACTGCCGGCCATCATTTCCCTAGCTCATAGCCCAGGTGCACGGGGGCTTCCCCCGGCAGGCCACGGGCCGGTATTTTTAGCGCAAGCATTAAAGCAGTCGTCTGCACTTGCTGGGGTGGGGACGAGGGATGCTGGGTGCCTGTGGCTCAGCTTCCCCTTTAGTTTTTAATCCCTCTCCTTCTCTCTCGCTTGCAAGGACCAGCAGCATCCGCAGGTTTTGCAAGGGCTTGCAGAGTGCTGCGTGCTCCCCTGCTTGCACAGCCCTTCTGCAAGGGGAGCAAAACCCCCTCGAAGAGCTGGGGCACGGTCACCCCGTTGTTTTTTTAGCTGCTCCCACCCCACCAAAAAGCCACCGGCGCGGAGCGGCTGCACAGAGACTTGAAAGCAGCGGATGGGAAAGGAGCTGCGCTCGCTGTTTATTTACCCAGGACGGCCGGGCTCTGCTGAGCACGAGGCCACGCTGCCTGGCCCGGCAGCTCCAGCTGCGATAAAAAGAGCTACGGCAAGATCAAGGTCCCGCGGCGGCTCGGCTGGTGGCAAAGGCAAAGGCCAGCTCCGCTCCCGCTTGGAGCTCCGTGTCTCCACGCCAAGGATGGAACAGGCTGGGTGCTCGTCTGCCCGGTGTCCCCAGGGCTGTCCCCGTTTTGGGGTCTCACCCAGCCTCTCTGCCAGACCCTGGTGTTATTAAGCACGGGGGTTAGCTGAGCTTTCGAAACACAGGGGTGTCCCACAGGCGTCCCGGGACCACGATATGGCTGCAGTGAGGACCATCACGGTTCTCCACCTCTCGTCCTTCAGTCCTTCCCCAGGACTTCTTGCTTCCTGCCCGGCTGCAAGCTGAGTTACTATAAATGGAGTTATGATAAATATTCCTTATCCTGGATTGATCTGTTGCACCCTCTCTGCGCCGATGATTCCTCCGCCCTTCTTGGTATTCAACAAATCTGAACGGCGTGTTTCTGAAGGCTTTGTCTAATCCACTTCATGCTGAGTCAAGCAAACAAGCGTCAACGATATCGTCCTCTGGGAATTTCCCATCACGCAAACTCACCAGCCCTATGAATAAGCATCGGGTCCTGGACCGTGAACGTCTCCGAGATGCTGGCCTCATTAATCAGCACTTCCAGACCTACAGGCTAACGGGCTCCAGTCAAACCCCTGTCCAATTCGGCACGACACGGGTTTCTTCCCGGCTTGATGAGGACGAGGGGATACCCGAGCCTATGCGGGCTCACTGGGAAAAACACAATGCATAAAAAGAGATGTGTTTGTCAAACATGTGATTTGATAGATTAGGAGCCCGGTGGCAGATTTCTCCTCTTGATGGACCACAGCCCGAGGTCTCCAGTAGGAAAGTAGATGCCCAGCAGCTTCTTCACACTGCAGCGAGGGCGAGCTGATGGCCACGGGGCTTTGCAAGTTGGCTACACCTATCTCACAAGAGCCTGCTGAAGAAAATACTGCTATAAAAGTCATTTGGGGTGGGAAACCATAGATATCCCGAGCTCCCAGTGATGATTCAGGATGAAAGACCATTTTGAAAGCCTGGAATTGCCCCTGGGACAGCGATGCGGAGTGGTGACGGTCTCCGAGGAGCCGGAGAGGACAACCCGTGCCCCCAAAGCGAGAGGGAGCCGGCGGGGTGCAGCATCTCCCTGCTCCAGCCCCCGAGACTGCGGTGCCAGCCAGACCCTTATTTCCTATTTTGTTTAATAATGAAAAAAAAATACAGAAGTGGCGGGGATTTCTAAGTTTTCGTATTGTTTTTCCACTTTGCCCCCCAAATCTAAAGAGTCAAGGCAACGAATAAGCACACCGACACTGAAGGTTATGAATTATTCTTCTTTTAATTTCACATGGTTTAAAATACGATATGAAATAAGGCTACAGTATATAAAAAACTCTCCAGCAAAATGATGTGCCAGCATCAGCAATTAAAACAAAACCGATCCCCTCCTTCTTTAAGAATTCAATGTAGGAGGGACTTTTTTTTTGTATCCTTTAAAAAAAAAAAACCAAAACAAAACAAAACACAACACACGGACACACACACACACATCGCTACATCTCTAAGCTACCTCAGCTCAGTTTTTTTAAAAAGCACCTGCTTTTTCTTTTTTTTAATCTCGCTTTTAAAATTTTTTTCCACTTTTAAAAAATATAAATTATATGAAAATACAAGTTGGAAAATAGTCGAACAGCACAATATAACAATCTCTTTTTTTTTTTTTCCTTCTTCTATGTTTATCAGCTTAAAAAAAAAATTCCCATGTGTAAAAACAAAACAAAACAAAACAAAAGACCTTTTTTTTTTTTTTTTTTTTTTTTTTTACTGAGGCAGTTAATTCCTGGAGATATTCCATTATAACATATATGTATACATAGATTTATCATTTATTTAAACCTCTTTGGAATGTAGACAACAGCTCACGGATGTTATATAGACCCTACCAGAGAGCAGAGCACGCCAAGGCATCCAAATTTTGCGACGTTAACGAGGAACAAGCAACCGAGCCCTCAAGCCTCGCAGAAAACCCCTCCAGAAGAGCAAGAGTCAGAAGATGGAGACGTTTCCCGCAACATCTGAATTTATCGGTGCTTACAGGGACCTTTTTTTTTGGAGGAGGTGTTGGTTTGGAAAGACGTGAGAAGGTTAAATCTTACAATAGCTTCTATTTCTTGCCCTGCTTGGCTATTTCTCCACCTGAATGATTGTGTCTGGAGCGGGACGGTGGTGGCATGGAAATAAAATGGATCTACGCTTGCGCACACACACAAATGTCCATGGGTTACGGTCATTCTACACGCAGAGATGGAGAGAGACAGGCAGCAGAAAAAGTGCTTGCATTTTTCATCAGTTGTTTGTGTTTTTTTTTTTTTTTCCTTTTACTAAGGTCCCAAATATCGACTGCCAAGGCCCTGGAAAGCTCTTTGCAAGAGCTAAGCTCCCAAGGTAGGGCTCAGGCTTTGCTGGGGTGGGGGCGAAGGGGACATGCCCCTGCATGGAGAACAGCAGATCACGAGCAGAACACAGAAAATATCCCAAAATTACCGAACGCACCTGAGACATTCCAAAACAAGACAAAATTACCTCCATTTCCAAAAGCCACGTGTATCTGCCGAGGGTGAAGCTCGCCCCCATGCAGAGAAACCAGCACAGGAGCAAGACCCATCCCTTGCAGATCTCCATCATCCCTCTCAAACCCATCCTTCTGGTCCAGCACGTGCGTGTGGGTTAGCCAAATTTTCGTGGCCTCGAAGAATAGGAGGTCAGAGGGTTTGGGTTCCAGCGCATCCCTCGCCAAAAGTCAACATGCAATTAAAAAGCAGAAAGAAAAGAAAAAAAAAAAAAAAAGAAACAAAAACAAATCTGCAAATTTCCAGTGTATAAACAGCACACAGCCCTCTCCGGGATGGTCTCTAGATTGGGAATAAGAAGTAAAGGAAAATAGAAAATGATGAACCCGACGTCCCTAGGACTTGTACTGCCCTTTTGCTGCTGCATTTGCGAGCTGGGATGGCAAACAGCTGGGAGAAACGATGGAGAAGTTCCAGCCAGGGGCTACTTCCAAAAAACAGAGCTGCTTTCCACGACTCGCCCTTTCTAACCTTTAAACCATCTTCCCAAAATCACTGGGCGTGCACAGGTTTGGCTTGGAAACCTGGAAAAAATAAGCACGGCGGAGCGGAAGAGGGATTTAGCCTGGCAGAAGGATGGGGTTGGTACCCAAACCTGCAGTTCCTTCCGTCGGAGGGAAATTTTATCCCTGTTTTCTGCTTGAAAAAGGCACTTCAGCTGCAGTGGAGCATCCGAGCAAAGCAGGAGGCATGTCCTGGGGCACTGCGTGGTGCCGAGGGCAGGAGATGGGGCGCCTGGCCTCCTTTCTACGGGTGTAAGGGGGATTTTTCAAAGCAATCTTAGAAGCGGCCCATGAGGGGTAAGCTAAGGGCACTTTGCAGCTGCATGCAAGACAGCAACCCTGAACACCTAAAAAAACCACCCGACTGCTGAAAATCCAACCCGGACGGTGTGTCCTGTTGGGATGCTCGTTAGCTATTGCTCCCCTGCACATTTCTGGGCTGTCACACCTTGCTCGACTCCCTTTTCAGCCTGCTCAGCGGCTGCGGCGAGCCTTGGCTCTGCGGTAGAGCTCCGCCCCGGTGCCTTGCCGGTGGGGGGACCTCGTCCACGATATCACGTTTTCCTTTCCTCTCTTCAGCTCGGCTGAGCTGCTTTCTCCCTTCCACCCCTTCTGCCCGAGGAGATGAGCTGAAGTTTAACCTCCCAGCAGGCAGCGTCCCTTTCCTCCTTTGCTGCATGCTCCTTTCACCTTCCTTCCATCTCATTTTCCTTCCTTTCCATCCATCTCACCCTTTTCTTTCCCTACGCTCAGTGGGATGATGCGCAGTCCCAGCCCTGTGAGCTAACAGCATAACCTCCCTTACCTAAACCACCATCTGCTTCCATCCCCCTTGGCTGGAGCTCCCTCTAGGCCCACTCATTTCCCCTCCACCATCACCTTTTTTTAAGCACGCAGCAGTTTTGGGGTTGATTCACCCCAAAATGACCAATCGGGGATACAAAGGTGCCGGTTGCCCCCAGCTCCGGAGGAAGCGGAGGAGAGCCCAACACCTCTGAGCATCACCTTGCCCTGGGGTCGAGCTCCCCATCCAACGCTGCCCCTACGCGGGGGGGTTACGTGCCCGAATATTTCGGCTATTTGCAGGCAGAGTCCTGTCCTGCTGACCCGATATATCAGCCTGTATCAGGCAGGCATCGCCCAGCGAGCATCTCTGGAAAGCTTCTCCCCACCTCGCCCCTTGCTACCATCTCACCGTGCCTCCGTAATGAACGCAACTACCTAAAACACCCAGACGGACAGACAAACAACACAAAAAGAAGGTACTTTTGGTTCAAACGCATAATACTGTCTTTAAAAAGAAAACGCCCAGTAGCTCTCAGGGGCGAAAGACCCCATTTTGGCAGTCGGATCCGCACGGATCCCACTTTGGGATCATATCTGGATATGGAAACACTCACCGCCTGATCCTCTAACTCACTCCGAGCCCACCCCGAAGGCGGTCGTCAGCTTCGATCCGCTCAGAGCTTCCCGGGAAGTGCTCGGCGCAGCAGGATTTACCCCTCTGAACGCAAACCACGCTGCAAAAGGTTCGGAGGACAGACGGAGCAGCTTCCCCCGGGACTGATCCTGCAACCGTCTCGGGCAAGCGCATGAGACCTCTCGTTTACCCCGGCAACACCGGTCATATGCTTCATGTTAATCACACCCTGACAGGGTTTGCAGGATCAGGCTTACAAAGAGCAGTAAAGAACCCATTTGCAAGGACAATTTCCTTTCTGCGTGTGCCCAGGCTGCTTAAGACATACAGCAATAAAGATAGAGCTGGTCGAAACAGGAAGGAAAAAACATTTCCCTTTGGTTTTTCAACTTTTTCCTGACTTTTCCCCCCCCCCCCCAATCAACTTATATATTTTCTATTTACCACATTCAAAACATGGGAATTTCTCCCCTTTCCCCTCCAAAAAAAAAAAAACCACCACCGCAAATTTTCTGAAAGCACCGAAGTGTCAAAAAAGTCATTTGGAAAACGCAAAAAGACATTTTCCCCACAAACCTTGAGAGGTTTCGCGCACAAAACGCGGCCGTACAAAAAGGCCCCTTTTTTGAACAACGACAAAAAAAAAAGGGGAAATTTCAACCAGCTTTATCAGCAAACGGCGGAGCAAAGCGTGTGGGACTGGAAGCAAGAGCGGCACACCCAGCCAGCATCACTAGGAGCCAGTTTGGAGTTAATTTTCCTTCACATACGAGTCGGAGATGCCGAGTCGTAGCGCTACACTTCTCCAGTGGGGTCTACATAAACGAATTCGGGTTTTTTTTCTTTTTTAATTTTTCCTCACTGTGATAAAACTCTCCGCTGGCATAACAGAAACAAACACACACAATATTGCAATACTGAGACCATCTTAGAGCTTAAGACTATTTAAAAAAAAAAAAAAAATACTGGCACAAAATTTAATAAAATAAAACTTTAACAAATTTAAAAAAAAAAAAAAAAAAAAGAGTCTTGATCCCTCCTAGCAAATATTCTGTCTTTTGTAGAAAAGAAGACAACCGACAGAAAGGCGATGTAACAAGAACGACAAACAGTTCTTGGTTTTTTCCTATATTGCCTCTCCCCGAAGCAGGAGTATTCACCCACTCTGGTTTTCCCTCCCCACCCCCCCAAAGAAGTTTAAAATCCTCAAATCCTCGGGAACACTGGCATTTCCTGAACTGTCAGTTTGTGTGCGAATAACACAAAAACCGAAGGGATCCACTTGATAATATTTTTCCTAAACACCAAGGGAGGGGTTTGGTTTTTTTAAGTGAGCTACATTTTTCTGGCTTTCTTAAAACTCAGAAGTTCACCCCAAAAAAGCCTGTCTTGGAGCTTTCAGGAAAAAAAAAAAAAGCCCATCCTTCTCCGAACCAAACTTTTTAGGTTTCGGCCAAAAGTTTGCCTCTTCCGCCACCCTCTCTCCCAACATCCTCAAAGCATCAAATCTGCGTTGCTCTTTTAAAAAAAAAAAAAGAAAAAAAAAAACACGACCAACAAAAATAACAGCAAAAATAAAAAAGAACCAACAGAAAAAGTCCCATCGACTCTCCAAAATGACATGGGGTGATCCTCCGCCCCGGCCGACCGTCTTCACTCATCGGCGTCCGGCTTGACGTCCAGCATGGCGTGGAGCTCCTCGGGCGTGTAGCCCAGCAGGCTCTGCAGGTCGCAAACGAAACGGTAGACGTAGCGTTTCCCGGCCGTCTTGTGGATGATGTTCTTGTCGTAGTAGTAGCGCAAGCCGCGGCTCAGCTTCTCGTAGTTCATCTTGGGTTTGTTTTTCCTCTTGCCCCATCGCCTGGCCACCTGGGAGAGGGGTGGGAAAAGTCAAAAGGGGGGAATGCGTGTCGCGGGGAAGGGAAGGAAAAGTCTTTCTGGCTCGGTTGGGCAGCCGTCGGCAAGAAGCAGTGCCGGACACGAAGGAAAGGAGAGGACTTTCCTCACCTTTAAAATGGACATGGATGGGTCACAAGCGTTAAAGTTTGGGAAAACCAAGCTCCATGCAACGGCAAAACATTGCAGGGGACTCTATGAGGATATATTAGTCAGGGAAGGGAACGAATGTCCCATCTGTTCCCCAAAATCAATAGCAAGCCCCCCCGCTCACCTGTACACATCCTATTTGAAGAACTTTGGCAATACGCCTCTCTACGGTGTTTCAGCTACTTCACACCAACTTTGGGCACAAATTACTGCTTCCTAGGTATTACTGCAGCCCAATTTTTAACAAGATTGCAGCTGGGCTCTAATTCATTGTTTTTCCCTACACGTACCCAAGACCAGAACAAGGTGACTGCCCGAATCTCAGCCCTGAAGGGAGGAGGGGAGTGTTATCCACACGAATATTTCAGCGGCATTTAGGCTGTGCACTTAATTGCAGGGCACTCTACCTCGTCTGGGTCGGAAAGTTTGAATTCCCAGCCATCGCCCGTCCAGCTGATGAAGGACTGACAGGACTTGTCAGTGAGCAGTTCCAGCAGGAATTGCCAAAGTTGGATGGGTCCACTGCCTAGAAAGACAAAGGAAACATGAGACATTAATGCCAGGAAAAGCACGGCCCATTCTATCCCCGGAGCAGGGGATGGAAATCACATGCAAACGGTGCTCACCGAAAAAAATAAAACTACCAAAAAAACTCCATCAGTGGCCACAGGGCAAGATCTGGGCTGAGATGACAGCTTGAGAGTTAAAACCTGCAGGTAAAAGAGCTTCCTATTTGCAGTAAGAGCTGAATATTCATGCACTGGAATGCTTCACTTCGCGTTACATAAATAGGATTATTTTTCTGGCACCCAAACTGCGAGGAGTCATTGTCTTGGCACAAGAGCACCACCGTTTCCTCCGTGCCAAAAAGCTGCTGGCCATCGCATGAACTCCGGCAGACTCCCGCTTCCCGACCTTGACTCTTTGCTCCGTCGCTGTTTACCGAGATAAGGGGGGACCCAGGTATGAAAATTATTTGGCCTCTTCCCAGGGCGTGTTGCTGCAGGAATGGGCTACGCCGGCTCGCAGAGCTCAGTGCGGGGAAGGCTGGTTCGGCAGACAGATCTCACCGGCTCAGGACCGGTGGATGGGGACATCACGGTCTTGGCACGGTCTTAGCAAAGCCATAAGCAAACCTGCCTGCGACTGCTGGTTCCCCTAATCCAGCCGGAGAGGCACGAGGTGGCATGGCACGTACGTTCAGCTTCTCCTTACAACGCCACGGTCTCCGTCTTTCCCCTGGGTGCTAATTTTGGCCAACAGCAATTTGCCTCGGGGTCCTGAGCCCGACACATCTAACCTGCAGTACCCCGTGCACCCCACTGAGAGCCTGAGGCTTCGCAGCCTGGTTTTGGCTGGATTAATGGTGTACGTGGAGCGATTTCGAAATACTTATCTCTTCTTTGTGCTTGTGTCCCAATCAAAGGTAGAGGAGAAGCCCTCAAGCCAAAATCTCTTTGATGAGCAACTTCCAAATGCGGCCGCACCCAAAATATTGCACTTAGCTCTGGGCAATATGTTTCGGGAGAGATTTTGCCATGTTTTAAACGCAGCTTAGAATATATCACTAATAATAAGAATGACAATAATAACAATGAACAGAGCCAGAGGTTAGAGGAAATGATTTATCACAAAAAGAATTGCACAGGCTGGATTAGGACGGCAGGCTGGGGTAAACCCGCCTGCTGACAGCAATGAGCACAAGCTTCAAGCAGGGAAAAAAAAGAGTTATGGACTCAGAAAAAGGGATGGAGGACAGGCTATTTCCACGAATGACAATGAAGGCTGTCAGAGCTGTGGCTGCGGGATAAGCCGCGGAGGGAAGAGAGGGCTGTTCCCCCTTTTCCACAAGGTTTAAAATGACTCAAAAGCAGACAAGCTGCTGGGGAGGAGGAAATGAGAGAGCTGGCTCCGGGACAGGGGAATCGCTGTGCCCCATCCAGCCCTCTCCGAATTGTTTCCCTCCTGTTATCCCTAAGGATAACCGCTCCAGGGTTTTGCAGGCACCGGGTCCTCCGCCAAGCCCTGGGGGTTATTGCACAGCCACGGGCAGGACAAAGCAGGGAGCTCACAGCATCTCTCTGCTTGTAAATGGGAAGATGACACTCAGCGGGGAAAGGCTCCAGCCCGTCGTCGTCGTTCTCAGCAGGAGCTTGCCAAGACGTTGACTCCGCAACCGCGCTCTCCGGTAGGGATGGAGTTGGGTTATCCGCGCCAAAACGAGGGAGGAAATTCAGATGACGCCTTCGCCTCTCGTCCGAAAGGGAAGAGCCAAAACCCTGGCCTGAAATGCCACCGCATCTCAAAGCTTAGACCTATTTATAGCAGCGAGCTTTAAATACGGGGAAAACATTGGGCAAAAAGGTTATTTCAGCCACCTGAGGTCCTCCACAGGGAATCGCAGGTGAATTCACCCGGGGCCGGTTTCTCTTGGCCCATCTGACTTTACACCAATTCCCTACACACATACAGAGAGCATCCAACACCCAAATCAGGGTAGCAGAGAAAGAGTCCTAGGAGACAAGGCTGAAGCAAGACCAGGTTCATCACCTCACATTGATTTCTCTCCTGCCCAACCAAAGAAAAAGGATTTTTTTCTACTCCTTCCCCAAAATAAGATGGATGGAAACCCATCACCTAGACGCCAGGTTCTTGGGTAAGCAACTGCCCTCAAAATACCCCTGGGCCACCCTGGCTCTGTGGGAGCCTTTCAAGGTTCAGGTGTCATTAACCCCGAGCCACGCGGCCGGCGCAGTTTATGCTTGGTGCTCGCGGCTCGGCTGCCAGCTGGCATGGAGAGGTGTTGGGAAACCCAGCAATTTCTCGTCCTCTCTCCAGCAAGCGAGGTAGGCCTCCTGCCGCTGCGCCGGGTACCGCTCTGCCGGGTATTTTGGGATTTTGAAGGAAGCGGTGTCATCCTTGGAACAGGGATTCCCAAGGTCTATTCCGAGCTGGCTGCGGGACATGCGTAAAACCCCAAATTCCTGTGTGTTGGACAAGCAATTATGTCAAGAATGTGTTTACTGCAGGGCTCGCAGGCATGTCTCAGCTCCTATAAACACACGCCCTGCCAGAGGGGAAGGCAGCGGAGGCCCTGCAGATGTGCCGCTGACGCTGGGGCACGACTCCGAAATGTCAGCGAGGCGGGCGATGCACAGGGTGGCAGGAACCAAACCCCGGCACATGCCCGAGCCTGCGTGCCCGAAAACAGCTCTGGGGAGATTGCAGGGTAGGAAGGTGAAATGATCAGAGCAGGGGTGCTGGAGGTTCATGCATCATCTGGTGGGCCAGAACAGCTGTAATTAGCGCTGGGAGGGCTATCTTCAGAAATGAGCTTCTTTTGCCAGCTCTGCAGACCAGCAAGGAGCAGGGAGTTATTTTTCCCGATGCCTAAAGGATTTCAAGGGCACCCTTGGCTCGCACAGAGGTGACCCCCCATAACATCGCATCCCCGAAGCTCTCAGGGCAAGCATGAAGCTGCTGGGCTTGTCTCCGCACCCCAAACCTCCACCCCCGCAGGAGCTGGGAGCAGCGCCCATTTTCCATCCCTTCTGCTTCAACCCTTCTGCTCGTCCCCAGCCGGGGCTGGAAATCTCCACCGCGACGCCTGGTCCAGATCACTTCATGGTACAAGCACGCGCAGCCACACCGACTGTCCCAAGGCCGGCGTAGCTTGGTGGCTGTACCCCACCACGCAACCTGTTGCCTTGGTTATCTCCAAAAACAACCACCACTGGAGTCTTCTTGCAGCCTTTTTTTGGATGCAGCCCCAAGCGTGGGGTGAAGGGACACAAGCCACCCTTTATGGCGCTGGTCCCGCCACACACATCCAGGGGCTTCCCAGAGTAATCCCAGCCCTGGCTGGGGAAGAGGGGCAGCCCCCGCTCCCCAAAAGACAAGGCGAGGACTCAGAGCGTGGTGGGATGTCCTCCCACCCCACCGCGACCTCCGGCACCCACAGAGGCTGCTAAGAATAGCACCCGCCGGAGGGGCTCACCCACCCGACGGGGCCACAATGGGGGCCCTGTCTGGCCTCGGTGGCACTGAACGGGGTCCTTCAGCGGGGAGTGTCACACCGCAGGAATTCTCCTGCGTCAGGGGGAAAATATGCCTCTTAAGCCCGATGACGGCCAGCTGCTAAAGCGGGAACCGCTGGCTGAGCACCCGTGGGTGTCCCCAGAGCACCGGGTTTGGTGCCATCCCCATGCCATCCTCCCTTGGTTGGGACTGGAGGTCCCCTACCACCTTCCTATCCAGTGGCTCTGGAGAGGTTTGAAACCAAAATATGCACGACAGCCACTTTCACTGGTGCGGTGATGGTGGTACCACCCGGCTGGGGCAGACAGGCACCCGCGCCGCACCTGGGAAGGCACAGCCCGAAACACGTCATCCTCACTCTCTCTCGAGATGGTTTCACACCCCCACCCCTCTCAACGGCCTCTGTTTTGTTTTCCTTCTTTCAAACAACAAGAAGGGGAAAAAAAAAACCCTACTGAAAAAAAAAAAGCGGCGCACCTATGCTTTTTGCTCTGTGGTTTGTGGTTCCAACCCAACAAAACAATTGGGCATAGCAACGTCTCCAAAACAGCCTTTGCCTCACTCACGTCCCTGCCCTCCCCGAGCACCCTTCGATGGCACTGCAGTACCAAAGGTCCCCAATTTCCCCCCACCGCGTTGGGGGACGGCAGAGCTCATCCCCATCGCTCCCGTGTCAGACCATGCTCAACCACCTCCTTCCCAGCTCCTGCTGCAGGTAGTCATGACACCGTGAAGTGCCGGCTTTGCATGGGTGGGGGGACAGCAGTGGAGCTTGGATGGAAGCATCTCCAAAGAGCAGGTATGAAGAAAGCAGGGAAGGACCCAGAAAGCACCTTCCTTGGGGAGGTATGTGCTTTTGGCCATGCTTACAGGCAGGAGAATGGCCAGGCGGGCCACTCTAGGCCAGTTCAGCTTTCCTGATGCATCTCCTCTGCTTCAAGAAAGAACGTGCTGGGAGGACTGGTTTCACTCCCAAGGCATCTGGCAAAGCACAAGGGTTGTCGTGAGCTTCACATCTCCCCCTGAAGGTGGTCCTGCAGGCCAAGAGCTGCCGTGCAACGCTCCAGCTCGTTGCTCGAAGGAGGGACTAAGCCACAGTTGCTGCTTTGCCATCGCCTCCGGGCTGCTGAAAAGCCACTGCCAGTGGTTGCAGCAGCTCTGGTGAGAGCTGAGCTGCCGTCACGGTTGGGCAACGTTGCGTGGGGCTGATTTCACTGTCATTTGCACATGTCTGGCAGGTGGAGCAGGAGCCACTGAACCAGCCCCGAGCCCCACCCTCGAGCTCCCCACCTTGCAGAGGCGAAAAGGGCTGCTGAGCCCATGCAGGCTCTGCACCGGAGGCAGAAAGCGGGCAGGAGCCACTGGTTGGTCATACCTGAAGTCACCCTGCAAGGACAGGTAAAGGGTATGACCCAAAACGAGTGAGCTAACGACATCCCCTGCATCGCACGGGGGCCGGAGGTACTGTTGTGTTTCTTCTGACTGCTGGGGCAGCTGACTGCATTTCCAAATTCCCCTAACCCAAGATACAAGTGGTTATGGGCGCCCATACAGGCACACTTCTCCAGAAGTGCAGGCAAGCAGGTAGGAAGGATGCTGATGTTTCTAGGAAAGCTATTGCACAGACTCTGGATGTCAAGGACAGCCGGATCACTGGAGCTCCTGAGAGGAGAGGGGCCGAGAAGGCAGCTGCTGGCAGATTTTTGGATGCCGATGACCACAGCATGGCCGGGGAGCTCGCTGGTGGAAGCCTCAGGCCAGCAGCACAGGCAACAAGAAGAAGAGGGGAAGCACCACGCAAGCTCTCTTGAAAGAGACCCACTTTCTTTGGCACCAACTTGACTTTCTTGCAAAACAGCAGCTGCATGCTTTCACTTCTGTGTCACAGATAAGCATCGCTCAGAAACGGAGGCTTGTCGAAGGCTTCAGGCTCTGCACCACAGACAATTCGGAGAGGGCAGATGAGTTTAGCAGGCAAATTTGGGCCCTATCGACACGGTACTGTGAATGCTGATAGCGAGGATCAGGGCTGGATCTGGCCTGGGTAGACTGAAGCGGTCCTGGGTGCTTGGGTGAGATAGCATCTGCAAGAGGTCAGCTATTCCCTGCACTACTTTCTGTCTTCTTTAAGGGCAGCATGATAATGAAGATAGCATCAATCTGTCGCTAAGAAAGACACTCAGGTCATGTGTGATATTAGCTGGGAAGGGGGCGTTAACTCTTTAGGTGCTGAGATTGTCTATAAAGGCATCAGCAACTTCCTAACCAGATCTATAAGAAAGGACAGCATCACAAATGCAAAACCAGCCTTGCAGATGAGGGACCATGGTTTGGTGTGCACTCACTTCACCCTTCTTGTCCCTCTTTCCTCCTTTCGCCTCCCCAACACGAGGGGAATCGCCCTGCTCTGTCTGTTCAGCTATGTGGAGCAGCAGCTCGGCACGTCACAGCTCTGGTGTTGTGGCAATGCGAGATGGAAAGCCCCGGCCTGCACAGACGATGCTGAGGTCCTACGTACCGCAAAGCGAACAAACACCATGTCTTGGCTATAAACCAACGCAGGTGCTTTGGGGTGCTCAAGAAAAACTGAAAACAATTCAGCCCTGAGTGGCTATCACCAACCACAGGAGCAGAGGGAGGGTCTGAACCTCCGCTAGACCTGCATCACCAGGAGGGCAGCAGCACAAGTAGGTCAGAGTAGTGGAAAAATAAATATAGGGCAGAAAGGCCAAAGACCGGTGCGGTCAGACCCACACCACCTGCCCTCTGCATGGATTGCACGCTCCTCTGCTACAGACCGTCCGTGTTTATCCACGCGATGTCGGGTCTCAGGGATGCAGGCGGCTGTGGTACCCATCGGAGCCAGCTTGCAGGATCCAGCTATGGCACAGAGGCAAAGCCGAGCTCGATTTAGCCCAGCCGGGCTCAGGTATCTGTGCCCGTGTGCCAGCGTGCACCTAGAGCGAGCCGTCCGCCCACACCAAACACTGCGCTGCTGCATGAACGAGGGAGCTTAAACTGAGCTCAGCTAAGCCAACGTGAGGTTTAGCACATCTGCCTGCAGAGAAGACGCATCCTGACACACCACTTGCATAATTTTAATAGATGCAGTCTGTCTCCGTTTCCTAGGTCATGTCAAAAAAAAAAAAAAACAACTGGCTTAATGTAAGACTCAAGCTGGCCAAGCTTTGAGAGAGCTGGCCCCAAAACCAGAGGTGTCCAGAGACGGCCCTCCCTGCAGCTATGGAAACTGAAGTTCACCAACTCCTGAGCAGTTACATTTCTCCTTCAAAAAAGATAAGAAAATTGCATCAACCTCTATCTGAGCAACCATGGCAACTTGTTAAATTAGGTCAAGATGTGGGGGCAGATAACGCAGCTTTGAAAAGCTGCTTGCAAGCTGGGTGAAGAACACATCAAACGCAAATGGAGCTTCCGCCAAAATGCACCTTCTCACCAAAGCATGCGCCTCCTAAGGCAGATACCATCAGAGATCTGCCACGGCTGCGATAAAGCACTGTGCCACCTCCCCGGGCCACCGGCAAAACACGCCCTTGGTAACAAAACCTGAACAATATTGTCAAGTTCTTAAAAGTCAACCCAGAGAGCCCTGGAGATGAAGGACGTGATCTCTCAGGCTTCACCCTTCCAGCCCTAAAAGGTGGACACCATTGGGTGCTCCACTGCTGGTGACTGGTGTTGGACATGTGCTCGAGGCACATCATCTGAGTGAGAAAGGAAAAGCAGGGGTCCTGGCTGCTTTGGGACCCTGGGCTGGTAATCCCCTGCTCTGCTTGTTTGGAGGCTCCACCTCCTCACCAGAGCTGCAAACAGAGCCCAGACTTTAAGTTCCTCTGCTCTAGCTGCTATACAGCTCTTCCTCCCCCGAGTAAAGTAAAAGTAATGTAAAGCAAAGCAAAAAAAAGAAGGACCTAGGAGTTCTGCCTGAGAGTCCCCACACTCCTTGCTCAGCTGGCCCAAGAGAGAGGTCCAGCACTTCTCAGTGGCCAGCCTGGATTTTTTTTTTTTTTTGCAGAAATACACTAACACAAAGCAATTTTTAGAAGGCCCAGTTCTCCTGTGGTTTGTAATGCAACATGTTCTCACTTGCTCTCACCGTGACCTGCTTTCACACCAACCTGGCTTCGCTTTGCACGCATGCTGGGCTCCCTTTGCACAGAAAACGTAAGGTGCTGACAGGTCAGGAGGCTTTAAAAAGGGACAGAGGACATCTCTGGAGTCACATGCCTGCAAAGTTCATCTGTCCAAAGATCATTCCCAACGGTAAATGCAGGACTGAATTATTGCTTAGCAGCCTTCGGAGCAAGCAAGCAGTCAAGCAGTGCTCCAGCCTAAGGATTTCCAAGTGACTGCTGATTCTGGAAACCTCTGATTTTTCTCTCCCCATTTAAAGTTTCTCAAGAGAAGCAATGCAAAAAAAATCAAGTGCTCCCACTTATTGATCACACCGAAATGCCTGGGCCAAGGGATTATCTTCCCAGCTCAAAACGGGGTTTGAAATGAGGCAAGGGAAAATGTTATGCAGCGCAAAGCGTTTGGAAGTGCGCTCTGGCATTGCATTAACCGAAGTCTCCCCTTCCTGGCGGCACGAGTCCAAGGACACTCTTTGGGGTGCTAATACTCCTTGGCAAAACGCAGGGTCCAACAGCCGACTTTGGCTCCTCGCTCGTGGAGGGAGCTGGGAATGCTGCCTCTCTATGGGGGCGGCTCTTTTCCATGAGCTACAGCAAACGTGGAGGGAAACATCCAGCTTGGAAAATAAAGCTCCTCGTTTTGCCAGTGCCTCCGTGCCTCAGTTTCCCCAGCTGTTAAAATGCAACCAACGCTCCTGTCCAAGCACTGGGTACCCAAAACACTTCCATGGGCCGTAGTGAAAGGTGTTACCAAGAGAAAATAGGAATAAAAATTGCAAGTTGTGCTCACTGGTCTCTTTTCTTAGGAACGTCAACTTCCATGGCACGACGGAAGACGGTGTCCTGGGGCACGGTCCCTGCTACCACTCATGCCTCTCCCCACCACATCCCCCAGACGAAAACGATTCAGGAATAGCAGAGCACGCTTTTATTTTGCATAGACTTGGTCGAAACAGGCTCATTCAGCAGGCAGGGCTGAGCTTTCTTTCTAACTAAAGCTATAGCAACAAACCACTTCCTTTTTTACACATAGCTCCTAAAATTATCTCTCCACCTCCCCTCCCCTCTGCATCTCTCCCCCCCTTACAAAAAACTAGATATCAGCCCTAAGATGAGCCGTGCGTGGGAGGAGATTTCAGGGACAGTCGCACCTCAGGATCTGCTCTGAACCTTTTGATGATCTTTATCTTCACAAACTATTTCCACCGCTTGGCTCCTCCGGGCCACAGCTGCTACCAGCTGGGGCAGGAGAGATCAGTATGTACGAGGGAAAGGGGAACTGGCAGGAGGCTACCCTGCGAATTTTACTTATAGTACAGGGAAAAGACATGGCACAGAAGGACTGGAAAGGATTATCTCAATTTTAGCTGGAAGCCCCATCCCACCAGATTTCTCTCCATGGAGATGCCAGATTGCTGGAGGGCTGTCATATAAAAAGCCGGAGCTTCCGTGGCCTGTCACCTTCTCATCTCTCCCAGCGCAGGGAATGGAAAATGTTTGGGTCTGCTTTGGCACCATCCCATCCCTGCCTCACACCAAGGTAAAGAGCAAAACCAAGTGCTTCCTCCATGCCAAAAGGGGAGAAGATCATTTCACATCACACACAGCAACGCCGGTAATGCAGCCGCTCCTGCCGGAGGTGGGAAACCACAAGCAAGCGGCCAGCATGTTGCATAAAAGCGTTGGAGGGGGAAACGAGGGCTCTCTACTACCTTGTGTTCTCAGCAGTACAAACCAGACACCAGTTCCTACCAGACCCAAGCAGGAGGCATCCAGGCGTAAATGAACGCACAAGGCATCAACCGCCCTGCACTCAGCCAGGTCCTACATCCTCCGCAAGGTTTGGAGTGCCCACGCTTGAAGGACAGGCAGCCTCGGGGGGCTGCGTGCTCTCAGGTGTGCCCGCGTGCATGTGGCTGACCCCAGGGGGACCCCAAAACCCCTCACTCACAGACCGCTGAGCCAGCGACGCAGACATTGGGCAACCCAGAGACCCTGGAGGCTCTGCCCTCCACCGATGGAGAGGCTCTACCCAAGACGCTCAGCAGAGAGGTGGTTTCCTGAGGAACGTGACCCTACCTGTGTAGCCAGCAAGGGCAGCAGCAGGAATGACAGGCTTGTCCTTGTTCATATCGGCCCGATCTCGAACATAGTCCTTGAAGGTGCCCTTGGGCTTGTGGTTGGGCAGGGCGGCGGGGTAGTCCTCCGAGTCAAAGCTGTCGTAGGAAGGGACGCGCTGCAGGCTCTGGAAGGAGGACTGGCTGCTCCAGGACTGCGTCAGCCGGTCGCAGCTGTCGTAGCTCTCTATGCTCTCGAAGGAGTCCTGGCCGCCCAGTTTACCTGGCGAGAAGGAAGGGGCATGTGAGATGTGCCTGGCCAGCATGGCGATGCTGTAGCTTGCCGTGGCCAGGAGAAGGATGCTTCGGCAGGCAGAAGGCAACCAGGCAAATGATGGTGTCCCACTACACCTCATCTCCAAACAAACTCAAACGTACGGCCTGAAACTGGGATACTTTTGTTGTATTTGTAATTCAGAGCAGGGCTATCTGAGCCCAGGAGATGTTCAGGCAGCAGAGCAAGGCAGAGAGAGTCAAGGGAAAAAGCCAACGTCCTGACTCTCTACCCAAGACTGATGCCTGGGGCTAACTGGAAATTGTCCTCCGTTTCAAAAAGGCAATGGCAGAGAAATAATCCACTTTAGACAGATATTTAAGGCTCAGTTCAGGTGCCTAAACATGGGCACTCCAGGACCTCTTGCTCTTGCTGCTGAAAGATATGGGTCTCCAATAAGTCCCATATTATATCTGCCAGCCCTATATAAACGCTGCTCAGGCATATTCAAGGGCACTGGACACCCAGCTTCTTTACTTTTGATGTTTCCTGCAAAACTATACAGCAGTCTCTTATTGCCATATGTTACAACCAGCTTCCACCCCCAAATCCCCAAACAGCAGCAGATTTGATGGAGGAGGAGAGCAAAAGGCTGAGAGCTCAAACAGCTATTTTTCCAGTTCTGGTAAGGTGAGCACAGCTGGGTTGTATCAAGGCTACTCTCTGGGGTATTTTTAGTAAAGACCAGAACATGAGAGGCCGGATCCTCAGCAGTGCTATGCTGCTTTACACCCACTAGAGACAGCATAAGTATACCCTCTGTACTTAAAACAGAGAGCTAAAAAAGGATCCAAAGAACAAACTGAAATTGCGCGCTCTGATCTCCCGTACGTTGCCGATTGCTCAACATCTTTACTGACAAACCAAGAGCGTAACAGGATCATTCAAGTTCACTAATTTCCCAAACTGGGCTAAAAACAGCTGCTGGGATTGTGCAAGAACTCCTGGAGAAATTTCCATTGGCAGAGCTACCCACAGCTTGGGCCCAGATAGTAAATCACAGGGGAACAGGAACGTGGAAGGATGCTGGCACGCTCCCCCAAATATTTGTTGTGTTGTAGTTTGAAGAGCACTTGCTGCGAAAAGGCTCAACTACCGTGGGCTCTGCCCTGATTGCTGGCCCAGAATCATCTGAAGTTTGGATCCATTGGTTTGATTCTGCTGGTAATATCCATGCTTCAAACTCATTTTATTTTTTTCTTTTAGTTTTTTGAGAATTTCACAGAATACGCTTCAATCACTTCCTGAATCCTGCAAGGGGAAAATTAACACCGCTTTGTGCATGTTCATTAATTGGCATAACCACTTCCCTGAGAAGTCCTGCAGCACAAGCTCGTTTAGAAAAGGAATTAAAAATCTGCCAGATGAACAGCCGCAGTGTCGGAGACGTGACTTGGGTCATTTCATTGAAAAATCAGCTAAATTTGACCTAACTGTGAGCCTTTGGAAAAATCACACCTTGCACCTACTCAGGAGAAACTTGTTAAGAGTTTGGCAGCTACACTTTCCAACCAGACGTCCTCACTGATAAGGCAGAGTGAAACAACTCTCATGAGACCACAAAATTAACTCTTAAAGCCCATAAAGAAAGACAAAAGGCGACTGTCTGGAAAACCTTCATCCTGAATTCCCACTGCTGAAGCGTTTGACTTTGCGACAGATTAACCTTTTAATACAGTGGAAGGTAAAGACGTACGTGAATAGAAATAAGCTGGATTCTGCTTTATATTAAGGCTTCTTTACACCACTCTGGGAGGAATAATGCTGCCCAAAGGCCCTTCTACATGGCTGAAATGTAGCGTTAGTGTAAGCACGGCCGTAGCCTGTTGCATTTCTTCAATCGGTATGTTAGAGTGTTTGCGAACACCAGGGGCCCTTGGTCCCCAATGCTGAGTTAAGGGCTCCTTCTTCCCTCCCCTGGAGCCTTTTTAGGTTTGCCAGTGAGAACAGGCTCAAGGTACAATTGCAAAAGCAGGCCTGAATCGTTGCATTTCAATGAGAATTATTATGAAAACACCTATGTTAAAGAAAAGGTCAAGAAAAGGGAAAGACACTGATGAAAGATAGCCAGAAAAACAACCCCAGAAATAGGAGTTTACCTAAAATTATAACACTGCTGCCCTTCTGGCTCACCATATCGTCCAAGTCACCTCTCACCTATTAACACTCAGCCAGCAGCAGAAGCAGAGGTAATAATACAAATAATAACTTTCCTGTCATTAGCTCGCCCGGCTTGGAAAAAGAATGAGAAACTTAAAATGAGCTCCACTAAGCAACGCATATGCAATGCAGACCTGCAAAGGGGCTCCGGCTTTCACAGGGAGCCAGCACATCTTCAGCTCTTGCAGCTGGATGAATGGGTTTAAATGTCCAACATCAAACCTGGTTCACAGCGACACATTACTATAATGAATTTTAGGCATGGGGACACCTGGATTCTATTCAGGGCACGATCGCAGGCAGGTCAGATCTTTTCACCGTGCCTCAGGTTCCCTACCTGGAATCAGGAGATAATGATACCCCTTTGTATGTGACTTTGAGCTCTATGGATTAAACTTTTGCTTTGAATATATACTGTGAGCCAGATCCTCAGCCTTGCATTAAGCGATGTAATTACAAAGTAGTTGGGCATCTGGGGCCCATGTGTTCAGAATTTAATAATATTAATTGAAAAGGCATTTGGGCTCAGATCCTCAAAAGTGTTTAGGTGTTTAAATCCCATCATCTCAAACGGGAATCATGTACCTATAACTCTTTGGAGATGTAGGGTTGTAGCACAAGGATTCGCGGGGTCCTTCAGCTCTGTCGCTGACTCAACCCATGACATCTGCATCTCCTAACAAAGCACAGGGCTTGGGTTCATCAGAACGGATTATCAGTTCAAGCAAACAGCCATCAAAATCAATGAAGATAATGGATAAAGACGTTGGATCGTCAAGTGTGAAACCCTTCAAAGCCTTGGACAGTAATTCTTGATGAGAACTTGTGAAGGATTTGTGGGGTTTTGCCTGGTCTCCTAGGAAAATGAGATTTATACAACCACACAGCAGTCTGTCCTCCCTAATAACCTTAAAGCCTATTTCAACTTCATTCAAGTTTGACGTCAAAGTACAGAGCCAGAAATGCTACGTTTTTGCAGATGTTGTAAAAACAGGTAGCAGAGTAGAGAAAAGAAAGACCTTCTTCATGTTTTCCCCAGACAGAAAGGCAGGGAGGGCTCAAAGCCATCAGGGAATCCATCTGGGAGTTCAACCTCTAAGATATACAGCTTCGTTACTGGCATTGCACGGTGCCCTGATGGCCTCGATCCCCCCAAAGTACATCTCGAACGGAGGGGAAGGCAGCGCTTACGTTGATATAGGTAGAGGTGGCAAGAACCCAAGCAACCCCTGGGAGATGCTCAACTTTACCTCGACTGGCACGTCCCATGCACATGTTATCTGGCGTTACCACTTCTTGCTTGATCGTGAAGTAGTCTGTCTGCAGGGAGTCCGTCTGGACCGGGTCACGCAGGATGACCGAGGGATAGTCGTTCTCGTACTTGAGGGACAGGAGCTCTTCCGAGCTGATGGGATGGAGGGTCTGGTAGGACTCTGTGATGAAGCTGGGCTCAGAGAACTCAGAGGGAGGCACGCACTGTGCATGCTCAATGCCATAACCTGCCGGCAGAACGGGAGCGTCAGAAAGGAACCCAAACACAAGCAGCTCAAAGAAACTAGAGCATTGCTCACTCCCCCTCCAGACTCCCACAGCACTGTGAGGTCTGTAGTGCAAGAGGAGACGGTCTTTGGATATAAAATACCTGGAATAATTGGGCATTAATTTTGAGTACGGTTTCTAAAAGCTACAGAGAGATTGTGTCTTATAATTGCAGCGATTTAAAAAAATAAGACATCCTCAACCACCATCAGTGTCCATTACACCAAACTCCTCTCAAGCAAGCTGC
The DNA here is from genome assembly GCF_964195595.1 of Calonectris borealis. NCBI lineage: Eukaryota > Metazoa > Chordata > Aves > Procellariiformes > Procellariidae > Calonectris > Calonectris borealis. The sequence goes on along the minus strand of NC_134335.1, from coordinate 7,262,265 downwards.
TAGTGGGAAAAAGCTGGAAAAACATAAAGAGGATAGTCTCAGCAAAGGAGATATAGGACAAAGAAGTTTCATTGATTGTAATAGATGAGTCACTTGCACGGTCACCTCTCCTCACTGGCCAGAGCCTGGAATCCCAATTCAGGTGAGCTGGGGTTTTTTGCTGGGTCATGAAATATATCACAGATTTCAAATGCCCTTAAAGAACATCTCCAAACCAACGACAATGGGAAGTGTGGGAGTCTAGATTGATGACTCAACTCTTCCCTTGCTAGGCTCCTACCTAGGAATTCAGAATTAAGCCTCCTTCCCCCTCGCCCCCCTTTTTTTAATACATTTTTTAAAATTCCTAGTTTTCTGGGGCATTGAGGTCACTTTTCAGGTCTACCGAGCTACAGCTTCAAACAAATAGTGCTTGCAAAGTCAGATTATGGCATCTCAAGGCAGACCCCAAAAAATAAAGATGGCTTCTAAATAAACCCAAAACACTAGGAAAGACAAAATTACACACTTTGCATGCTCTGCAATGACGGAGCAACAATTGCATGGTGCAGTCCCTCGTGTGATACAGACAAACCTCTAATAGGTGGCACTTTCATGCCTGGAAGCACCAGAATGATACTGATAATTGAGACTTACTAATTAAGTAGTCTGAAGTATAGCGGGATTCTGGATATGTTGTATTCACTCCATTTGCTGGGTATGGTTTTACCTCTTCTGCAAAGAGAAAAGGAAGGAAATGTCACATGTCCATAGGCATATCATGCTTCGCAAGACTTGCTGTAATACAGAGAGGTCTGAATTTCCTAAAATGCTCCTCTCTGGGTTAAACTGGGACTTTCAAAGGAACAGAAATGAGTTACGAGCTGAAATCCCACCAAAACGAGTGCTTGATGCACTTGGGTTCCTTTGGGAATTCTTGCTGCAGGCATGCCCAAATTTAAACAAAACAAACCAAAACAAAACAGCAACAACTTTCTCAATCAGAGGCTCCAGGTGGTTCTGAAATACTAATTGCATAATTTCCTTGCTTGCCTTAATTTTTGTCGTCTTTCATTCTCTTGAGGATTGCTTATCACACTTAGATGTATGAGCTCATGAAAAAAACCCCACCATTCAAGGACAGTTGTTTTCCTGAAAAAGCCCCTATTTTTAGACCAGCAGTAGGTATGTGCAAGTGAGTGGGTAATGCATACCAAAACCAGCTCCTACAACCCCAAATTAATGCTAATTCCCAGCCTACGCAGCACCTTTTACCTTACACGTGATGCAGGCAGAGGATCCCATGCTCAGAAAAGCTTTGTCGCGCTGTCCATCACCCAACTCCTGATACAGACTCCATGGTGTATATACGGGCAGCACGCAAAATTTTAGCCTTTCTATAGGCATAATTCACTGAGAAAGAGCACGTATCACACCAAAGCATAGATTCTCTGCTTTCTATTGCTTTTTCCGAGCACTTTGGTACTCCTGGGTTTGATGCTGAATTTGCTTTCCCATGTAAAAGCCACATTGCTCCTACCCTAACCAGTTTTTCCATTAACACCTTACTCATTCCAGCATGGCATGTGGGCAGAGATACCGGCATGGGAGATTTTATTTTCTTTGCAGAGGGTAACCAGAATAAAAAACACAGAGACAACTCCGGGTTATGTTTATTTCTGCGGAGCCTAAAGAGAAGCGAACCGAAGATAACGCACGTTCGCTTGCAAGGAGCCTAATTTTGGCCCTCTCTCCTGAGGATTGCAGGGTGGAAAATATTCTCTAACAAAAGGAGGTTTTGTGCAAACAGAGAGACCTAATGAGAAATGCTCTTTTCCTCTCCCCACGGTGTCTGCCAAGGGGCAGGGTGGGTGACCACAGAGAAAGAGAGCAACCTTCAGCTATGCTTACAGTCAAGTGGAGGGCACTGCTGACTGCTGGTAACTGAAGAGGTTATTTTAGGAAGAAATTTGGAAAAATATGCCTGAAAATACCCAAATCCATGCAGGGAAAAGTCGCCCATCTGCTGCCGTTTTTAAACCCTGAGCAGCCTGTGGTACATGAGTCACTCTCAGAAAGCGCTCACAAGGGAGGCATGTTAGCAGGAGGGACAGCAAGGTCACAGCCTGTCCCAGCATGACCCGATGCCGGCGGTCGCACCGCTATAGGTAAAGCCAAACATTTTGGGGTCAACCACCACTCCCAGCATCAACACCCCCAAGGGATGATGGTGGGTGGCTGTGGAAGATGGAAGAGACGGCGACTGGTAAGTTGGACCCTGACTCCACGGGTGAGCTTGGATAAACCTTAATCTCTTCACGCGTCATGTCCTCAGCTGCAAAGTGGAGACAACCATCTCCTCTTGCCAGGGGAGAGATGTGACAGAGAATTTTGCATGTTATGTTTGTACAGCACCAGCACAACAGAACCCAGATCTTGTCAGGGGGTTTGGAGATGCACTACCAGTAAGACGAGTCCCATGACTTACAGGGAACAGAAATGAGTGCTTGGGGTGAGGCTGGTTATTTCTTGGAAGCTCTTCTCAGTTACTCTCCAAATACTTCACAGATATTGCCCTTCTGGGAAATGTGTTAAGAACCCCCCATAGACGCTAAGGCTCAGATAGATTATGCAAGAAGTGACAAAGTAAAACTGAACACAGAACGGAGATTTCTTGGTTCCCAGGGCTACACCAACAGTGTTGAGACAGAAATTCAGCTTTATTCTTTTTCATCCTTTCGGAAGAAAAGCTGCAATAGGCGCAAAGATTTCCAGCTTCTTTGTAAAAGCTCCTCTCTGTCTCAGACCTTTTGCATCCTCATGACTGCAGCATCTGAACACCCGTGTTCAGATGTCAATGCTATAAGGAAACATGATCCCTACTTTACTGTGAAACGACAGCACCAAGTTCATCTCCGTGCCTTGGGGAATCTGCAGGAAGGAGCTGCAAACCCAGCTCTGATGCTTGAGTCAGTACCTGCAGCACATCGCACCCCTCTCCAGCGGGTTACAGCCCAAACAAATGAAGAAGGGTTGCGGGAAGGCAGAGCTGCGTTACAAGTGATGGCTTATAGCAAGGAGAAATTGGACAGACCACAACGTTTTGCTTTGTTTGGTTAAACTGCTTGCTGTTGATATAAGCACTCAATAAAAATTATGCAAAACGAGAAGAACAGATATAGAGTCAAAGAGCAGAAAAACAGCCTGTCGTACACAGGCCCTGGGAAGAGCTGTGTTTACCTTTTGCAAACCACAGGTAGCAGTAAAATTAGTAATCAGCAATTAACATCCATTTGTCAATGGTTTCCTGGAAGGCATAACTTTGCCCCCCCTCCCCTTCCTGCCACCAGTACAGGCCCGCTGACAAGCACGCAGGGTCGGTATGATAGCGCAAGGGATATTCCAGGAAAGCAAATAGCTCTGCACAAAAACGAGCTAGAAACAGAGCCCAGATTTGCTGCTGCTTCTGCTCGTGGCTCTATAAAAGGTGTTAAGCTCTGCACCCGCTCTTTAGAAACCATCCCGGGTTAAGTGTTGCTTGGGCATCCAGACACTATGAAAATCAACACCCAAAATCAACGTGTGTGTCCCCAGTCAATGAAAATTAATGCCCTTAAATGCTGTCATGGAGGGACTGGCAGAGATGGCTTCTCCTGTGGGGGACACAGCCACTCTTAACAAAATGCCATTACACCTTTCGGGACATGAAACAAAGAAAAGCAGCCTCCAATCGCAACTGGGAAATTAGGGTGGGATTTTGGTGGTATTGTTGTACCCAATTCTACCGGAGGAAGCAGTAAAATTCACAACGGGAGCTGAACGAGCTGTGGAAGAATGCTTTGGAAAATCCCACCGTCGTTTCCAGGCAGGCAGAGCGTCCCTGCCCGCTGTGGATTCCTGCCAAGCGGCTGGCGCAAACACCCTTCCTCTTTCAAGCAGTGCCAGGATTTACATTGCCCGCTGCCGGTTGGGATGCCCATTTGAAATCCTACTGGAAAGTTGGGCTTTGAAAGCTGCTTTTATTGGGATTAAAGCCCAAGGTGAACACCTCATTGCACAGTTAGGCTGTGAGCCAAGGTCTTTGGAAAGGCCCAAAATCAGGCTAGCCAGGACGGCGTGAGCCATTCACCCTGGAAACTCCAGGTCTCACCTTTCTGCAAGATCTCCAGATGTTCCCAAAGGATATCTCCCACAAAGTCAGGCGCTAGCTCCAGGAAGCACTCCTTGCCCAGGGCGCAGAGGGCAGCTCCGTTCATACAAAACTTCTGGAAATCCACTCCCTTCAGGCTAAACTCGTTCACCGCCCACATCACCCAGTCCCGCACGTGCGTCTCCGTCCACTGCTGGGGATCTGCAACAAGGGGGTGTAGAAGAGATCCATTAATGTGCAACCGCAAGCCATTTCCCCAGGAAAACAGGACACACAACAGTGCTACAGCTGTCCCAGTAGATAAACACCTGCAGAGCTTCATCCCTCAGACAGTCCATTGGCATAAGGATAAAACGTGGTGGGGGAACACTGTACCTACAGTTTGGATCAGCAGGAAGGAACAAGCTTTTCACAGAAGGAACAAGCTTTGGATTTGTTTGGGACTTTTAACAATCCCACCAGTTCTCTGACCCCTTCTCCCACCCATTTCTCCATTACGCTTGGCTTCTCCCTGTCACCAGCCTCTTGTAAAGGGTCCCCGCTGTTTTTCCGTATAGTGGAGATGACTTGCAAATCAAAGTCCTGGAGCTGCCTCCAAAAGGAGCCCCAAAGTCCCCCCCAAGAGCAGTCATCCAGCAGAATTTAACAGGATAGACAGGCACAATCTCTCAGAAAGGTGTAGTTTGCAAGTGGTACTGAAAGGTTTTGCCTGTATGTCCAGATTTTCCCAGCTGAAGCTGCCAAGAAACAAGGCAACACTACCCAAAGAGAATCAACAAGAGAGATGGCAGATGTGGAGAAGGGCAGCCTGGCAGGAGGACACGATCTCTGTGTCTGCCACGGCTGCTCACTGAGAAGCCATGTCTTACCTTTGGGGATTCCCAGCCGCTGTTGCTCTTTTGCGAAGCCGCTGAAGGTGGCTTTCAATGCCTGAGACATCATTTCTTTGCTGCTGGGAGTTAATAAAGGCACATCCGCACATTCCATATCTGAAAGAAGGAGGAGAGAAAAATGGCCATAAGGACATGAGACTGGGGAAGACGACAGAAGTCCTCGTAACACAGCGGACATTGAATTGTCAGAAAAACAGAGCAATTAATTTCACTTTTTTCTTCTGAAATTTTCACACGCAGACCTATAAATCTATACTCTGCAAGTCCATGAGCAGACTTCTTAAATACAGGAAAAATAAGTGTGCTTATAGTAAGCCTGTGCTTAAAGGGCATAGACAAGCCATGTCTGGTAAGATAGGTTACACGGTGCACATGGTCTCCCTAAGAGTCAACCATGAATACGCTACTGGAAATTTGACGGTGATATCAAAGACCATTACAGACATCAGCCTGCTGGGCTTCATCACCCTACGTGCTGTCTGGAGCCTGAGAGATAGCTGAGCAACTCCAGACACCAAAGAAGGTAAAGAGTCCTACATCAAGGTGAAGAAGAACGCAGGGAGAAAAGCATCTCTGAATTACTGCTCCACCTCTGGGCATCCCGGTCCAAAGAAAAGCAAGAGGAAAAAAATTAAAGAATCATGGGCAATCCTGGAAAAAGTAAGCTGACAGCAGGCTGAGGCAGGATGAAGAACCAGCAGAAAACCCATTCGAGGAGGGAGGGAAAACAAAGAGCTGGAAAATCCCACGTTAGCACAGAGTTACATCATGCGCAGCCCATAGCACGGAGCGACGCGATTCGGGGTGAGTCACTGAACAATGCTCAGCCGCCCCCATGGGAGAGCGCGGGGCCAAGCCAAGAGCCAGGCCTTGGAGTGAGTCCTGATGAGAAGCAAAGCTTTTCCTTTCTTTTTTTTTTTTTCCCTTTTTCTAATTTATTTGGAAGGGCGCGGATATTTGTAGCCAAAGAGTTTCATAAACAAAAGCAACCGTTTAAAAAAAAAAAAACACAACACAACTCCTCGATCTGAATAAAGGTTTGGCTCTTTTTCATATATTTTAAGCATTCCTGAAAAACATCTTTCGCAGAGAAGGAAAGCCTCATACAACCACCGTCTCAAACGACTGAACTGTATCGGTCTCATATGTAAATCTTCCACCTGAGGCTGGTTTAGCACTGTAGCCTATTGGAAATTTTTCAATGAAAACTGTTCTCAGTGGAAAAATGACAACATGCGCAAGCTCTTTTGGTGTTTTCATGAATGTCTGGATGTAGACATCAAAAGTCAAAGAATTCTCTGTTTTGTGGAAATCCCAGCCACCTCGGCTTACCATCACACTAAACTAATTTAAGCTTTGATTTAATAAGCCATTATACCTGCAAAATGCTGGCGAGTGCTTGTTTCAAGCAGCGTTGAGTGCAGCCCTAACGCAACGGCGAGCCAGGGCTGGAGACAGTGCTGCAGCCCAGTGCAACAACGCTGCTTTCCAGTCTGACCCAGTCTGGGGTTCCTGCTCCACTCAAGTCCTCCACAGCCAAACTCGCAAGCATCATTTAAAGTCGAAACAACACAATTTTGGGGTTTTTTTTGCAAGTGGGAATCTGGGAGTTAGGTCGATAAGCATCCACGTGCAGCTCTGCAGCACAGGGTGAGGTTGACCACGCTGCAAAGCATCCCCAAATCATCAGCTGGATGCACCAAATGCAATTCCACCTCTAAACCAAAGAGAACCACTTTTCTGTCTCCATCTTTGCACCTTCGACCTCTTGTCCCCGAGCAAAAGACAAGAAAAATCACCCCCTCGTTTTGCAGCTCCCTCTAACGTTAGTCACCGAGGCACTCACGTAATGATTTGCACGACTCTTTGCTCAGGTAAGACTAGTAAAATCCCTGACACCGAGCCTCTCGGGACCCGATTCCTCCCCCTAACCCCACCACATAAATCAAGGATTCCCTGCCACAGTGGAAGTATCGGGACCTTCGAAAGCAAATAATACATTCAAAGGCTATTTGGCAAATTACACTTCATTATTTACTGGATTTGGCTGGAGAGGGCACGGAAAAATGAGCAGCCACCCTCGCTATCTCTGTTCTCCATCTGCTGCTTTGAGATAACACTGGGAGAAAGTGGTTCAGTGCCCCTTTCCCTTCATCCTCATGTTACATTTTAATGCTTTGCTTTCTGTGCTCTGTGGTTACAGGGACCACCCAGGAATCCGCTCCCCTCCGCCGGCTGGTTAAACGGCAGTTCACTGCTCCCGGGTGCTATGGGAAGATGAGTCAGACTTAGGCTAAGAAAACATTTCTAACCCCAATTTTTACACTGAATCACTCGCGAAAACCTGTGCGGAGATGACCTCCTTAGGCAAGCCGCGAAGAGCAGCAGAGGAAGGTGAGGTGCGTGCAAAATTGTATTTTTATCTCTGCAATACAAGCGAGTACCTATCGCCGATCCCCCCTGTTTTCTCCTGCAGGATTCATGGGGTTGGGTTTGCACATACCCAGAGAATCAATTTTTCAGTAGCGGGGGATAAGGTTTCGGTTTAGTAAGGTGAACGCTGAGCTCTGCACAAACAACATGTCAAAACAGGGAAGACTTAAAAGTGATTCCCAGGGAGAGGTCATCGGAGAAGCAAACAGTCTATTTTCGAACTTAAAAAAAAATTTTCAAAAGCAAAGCGCCAGAGGAGGGTTTCTATTTAAACACCAAAATAAACCAAAATGTGCATTTCAAAGCTTCTCCTTCAAAATACGTTGTACTCGGCAGATTTAGGATTGAAACATCATCTACTTTTTTTCCTGTTAGACCGTAGCTACTAGTTAAAATTTCTTCAGAAGACAAAACAGCCAAAAAGCCCCAAGCCTGCAAACGCTTGCAGAAGCCTTATTTTAGTCAGCAGTGTCCCACATCTATAGAAAAGCTCACACGTGTAAAACTAAACGTGTTTGTAAAGCTCTGCGTACGTGTTTGTGGACAAGCCTTAGCCGTGTGATCTGAAAGAGATGGGGGGGACAGTTTTTAATCTAAATTCTGCCTCTGCTGGTTTTGAGATACCGAATTTACTTAAATATCATTTTCTTTGTTAATCCCTGAGTGCCCAGAGAGCACGATGGGTTTTACCCGGCTCTCCCCGATGCACCTTTGCTGGGTGCAGGGGATTTACTTCCCAGAGAGGAGAATCGAACCCTGGTGATGTCCTCCAGCACCCGCAGACAAGTCCTTCGCCTTCAGTTTGGGATGCCTAAAGGTCAGAGCCAAGCAGAATTTCGGTAACAAAAGCAACCCGGGCTTAAGCTCCCCCGGTTTCAGCTTTCACTGCCATCTGAAACCTGTTTCCAAGATTTTAATCAAATCTTGCACAAATAAAATGTCTCCTTTTGCGTACCTCCTGCTGTCCACAAAGTACACACACGCATGCATGTGCGCGCACACACGGGCTCGGAAGAAATGTAGGGGAAGAAGCATTAGCCAGCACCAAACCCAGCTGTTACACCTAAGCTCAGTTTAGAAATTTCAGGGTTTTAATCCGAAAAGCAAGCACAGCAGCAGGGGCCAGACGACCACGGCGTTGCATCCCAGACTCGGTTTGCTGTATCGTTTTTATGACGCCCATTAAAGCCTCATCGACACGGCTGCCACGTGCAGTTTGCTGCCTAGATGCCATGTCCTCCTCTTGCTGCCGCTGCACCGACAGGGAACTGCATTTGATTTTCCTCCTGGGAGATCAGGCTGGGTGTTATGGTTTGATTTTTAAATACTAACAGGAGTTGCAGTCGCTCTGGAAAATTATGTCACCGGCATCTCCAGCATCTGTAGAGCAGAGATAAGTAATTTGCCTTGCGCGGTGGGAAGGCAGAGAGGGACATCTATTCATCTGGCTGCAGCTTTCCAAAGCAAGGAGGGATCTGGGGGCTCTGTTTGAGACCCCGGAGGCTTCTCAAAACCAGACCTCTATTTTTCCTCCAGCTCCCTGACATCCCTGGGGACAGGACTTCAGAAAGACAAGAGGATAACAACAACTCTGACATTGCCAAGAGCCAGTGCTGCATTCCTATATGGGTTTTACGCTAAGGGGGATCTGCCCAAAATCCACTACCCCCCTTGTGCTAGGTGTTGCACCAACAGACGTGAAGCCTGGGAGAAAACCAGCCAGCAAACAGACAAAGAGGCCAAGATCACCGAGTTCATCTCCCAGCCAAATTCCCACTCTGCTCTCACCAGGCTCCGCATGTATAAACTATTTCTACGCATCTGATCTTTTTAAAGGACTACGATTTACAAACTTTAGGGATTTTGACCTTAAAATGCAAGCGACTCCACTGCACGCCAAAGCATTAGCATCTGATTGCATAAGCAAAATAAATGGCAGCAAAGGGAAAAAAGATGCTCTGAGCAGGAGGATGGGAGCAAAGTCATTTTTCAGCCGAGTTTCCACTCAGGGTCAATGCACCTTTAAAGCTCCTCTCGGCCACTCACTTTTTTTCCCATCAAAAGCCCCAGTGTGTCCTTGTCTGGTCCCTGCTATTTTACCCGGTAGCCTGCGTGTAAATGGATGTACGGCGGGTCAGAGTGGAGCCAGCTGACCCGGCGGCCTCCTCCTGCCCTTGCTCTGATGGATGGACACCAAGGTCAGGAACCCAACACGCTGTTGTCTCAGGTAAAAGCCCGCTCCCTGTCCAGCCTCCTCATCCTCCCCTTCCCAGGCCTGAGAGTAACCCCGCAGTATGCTGATACCGTGAGGATTTCGGGCCCTTTGGTGGCTTGAAAGAGGCACGGGGACAAGTTTGGGAGAAGATGTGTGTTGACTTCGAACTAGACCATCTGCAGAGAGTCAAGAAAAATCATCTCTCTGGGACTGTGCATCCAAGGGCTGCGTGAATTTGTGCCTGGCTCCCTCAAAAGACCTCAGACCTTGAGCCCTGAGGTAGCTGAGATGCTCCTCTGAGCCCCCGCGCATGACAGCCACCAGCGCTGCCCCACCTCGAGGTGTCCACGGTCCAGGACATTCCCCCATCGCTGGATGTCTGCGATGGAGCAGGAGGAGTTTCTCAGAGGCTCTGCAAGGAGGGACATGGGTTTGCTCTCCTACCCTCTTCCCATGTGCCCATGGTGAGCCCATGACCACCAAGCCCGTGACCACCAAGCCCGAGCTCGGCCCCCCACCGCGCCGAGCCCCCTCTATCCCAGCCTTCACGAGGACTAAAACTAGGGCAGAGTTAGGGACGGGGGAAGCTGAAACACGGCAGATTTCCCAACGTCCCCCAGCTGGCAGGGTTCAGCAGCCAAAAAACCTTTCACAGGATAAGAGGAGGCTGGGGAGAGGGGGGTCGGGTGCTGAGACCCTTCCCACGCTCCCCGACGAAGCAGCCCGGGCACCGCAGAGGCACCATCTCCCCATCTCAGGTTTCCACCACCATCACCAGGCACCTCCACTCCCCCCGGGGCAGCTTTGCCTTTCCCAGGTGCCCCCCGCTCTGGGCAAATAACCCCAGCTGAGCCCCCTATTATTTAGGCAGGATTAGGCAAAAATTTGTCTGCACTTTTGAACTGTTTTCACAAGCGTTGCCTCTCACTCCCACGCAGGAAGCAGGAGAGGAGCCGGCCTGTTCCAATTAGGGCTCCTTGGACAGAAAGGGCAGAGAAATTCAGGGGGGGAAAGGGAAAGCAGGACAGAAAGCTGGAAAAAAAGGAACAGAGGGAAAACTGGGAAGTAAGGACGGATGGAGAGAAGGGGTGAGCACAGGGAGAGGCTTTTGCTGGGGATGCAGGGATGGGACAGGAGGAGAGAAGCAGAGGACCAGGCAATACGGAGGGGAGATTTGATTCCCCTTCCTGCAGCAACTTGCCAGAGACCGGCCCTGCTTCCCTCTGCAAGGAATGGCACAAAAGGCACAGACTTTGCTATTTTAATTTAAAATAAATATATTTCTTTTAAAAAAAAAAAAGAAAAAGAAAAATAAGTCTTTTTTTTTTTGTCCTTCAAGCAGTGAAAAATAAATACTCGGAGATGAAAGCTGGGCTTCAAGAGAAAAACAAGAGAGGAAACCGAAAGCCCACACTGCTTAGCGCTGCAGAAAGCACAACAAAGCCGGCTTTCTTCCGGCATTCAGCAGCTTTCTTATGGAGATGTGGTGTGTCATGGGGGCGAGCTCTTCCCCTAAATAAAGGGCCTGAAAACTGTCTTCCCTAAATGCAGATAAAAGCATTTCTTCCAAGTTTGGACTCGCGGCACTTAGAGCATCACAAGGAGCGAGGAAGGGGAAAGGTGAAGGTGAGGGTGAGATGTCAGGATGCTCTGCTCGGTCTCGGGCTTTAGGGTAAATTGCTTCATCCCTCTGTAAAATGGAGACACCCTTGCATGGGTGCAAGCTTGCCAGAAGAGGATGCTCAGGGGAGCCCATGCAGAAAACTGGACACAGAGCAACCAAAAGGTGAGGGTTTATTTTGGCTCTGAGTATCTTGCAGCTGGCGAGGAACCAGGCAGCAGCACCAGCAGGTGAAAGGATGCTTCGCCCACTATCCCTGCTAAGACGCAGGCTTCACCCTCCGAGCCTGCCTGCTGCCCTCATTCAGGCTCCTTTCCGCTCCCTCTCTCTCTCCCGGCTTTATAATGTGGGTGTTGGATGGAGATCCTGGGAAAGCGGCATCCCCGGCAGTCCCAGGAGCTCGCAGAGGAACAGCAGCCTGGTGGTCAGCCCGCTCGGTCCTCCCTGGCTTTTGTGGGGGAGAGGAGGGAAAGAAGTGCAAGAGAAACCCCTGGACTGAAGCTAAGCAAAACCACAGGGCTTGAGTCAACGCTCGCTGCAATTACGGGAAAGTTTCCCCAGCCTCAGTGGGCAGGACAGGACCTACGGTTCGTCTTCCCGCAGCAACTCGAAGCGGGGCTTCCCTCGGTGGAAGGCTTCGCTCCGTCCTCCCCATCTCAGCTGCTGGAAGGAGAACAGATGGATAAAAGCAAGCACCGGGGAGATGCGGCCACCTCTGAGGTTGGGGAACGCGGCCACGGTTTAACAACGCTCGTCAAAACTATGCAAAGCAGTCAGCGAAAAGATTTTTCCATCAAGACGAAGCAAGAGCAGAGGTTAGGCTGTGCTACGAGGCCGGTGTGGTTTAGCTCCAGCACTGCCCTTAACACAAGCCCCCCTCGGCAAAGGCAAACACTCTTGAATCCGCTTTGAAACGGCTTCTGTCACTTTAGATTTAACAGCATCGCAACTAAAAACTTGCGCAAGCCTCTTCCGAATCCGCCAGCCTGATAGCAGAGTCCGGGGTTAATTAAACCTGTGCAAAACCCGTGCGGAGGCTGAGCTCACAGGTCAGCGCTCTGGAGATAGCCAGACCAGGAGGCTGCAGCCAACGCAGAGGTAGTGAGGAACAACCTCCACGTGCCCAAACCGCTCCTGCTCGGGAGTCAAAGCCTCTTCTTGCAGCGGTCAGGCCCTTATTGCCCTTCACCCTCCCGCTTTCCCAATCGACCATCACATGAGCCGGGGCGACCCCTCTGAAGATAGGATTTGCTTCTCACTTTCAGGCTTGTTTGCCTTCGATCCTTCCTTAGCAGGGCTGGAATGACACTCCCTGCTTCGCGCAAACCTATGAGACATGCTTCCCCTGTGATAATTCGCTCTAATCCCCACTAACCGCGCTGCTAAAGAGCTCTAATCCCCATGCACAGGCACACACGCACTAATGGGAGCGCGGGGTGGGCTCAGCAAAGCCTGTAATGGACACCCAGCCCCGACTGAAAGGAGGTCAAGTGTAAATAGCAAGTCCAGGTCATGCCCGTGTCAGCTGCCCCGCATCAGTGCTCCAGCTCCGGGAGATGCTCCTCTGCAAACAAGCGGCTAAAACCCGGCTCCTCACACTCCGAGTCTCAGCAGCGAAGCTCAAATTGCTTAACAGCAATGAGAAAAAAAGAAGAAAAAAAACCTTCCAAAACCCAGCGATCCCCACCAAACAAACAAGTAGATATTCATTTGCTTCTTGGAAGGGTGCCCGAGGTATTCAAATGGCTCACGCCTGGGACCAGAAGCCTCTTGAAATTCCTCGCTCTCTTCGGGCTGGGCTGGGAGCCCTGCAAGGCCAGGCCGTGCTGGCTTCACCGCCCTGGAGGTTTCCACAGCCGCAAGAGCACGGCCTGAGCCCTCCCAGAGCAAACCCACGGCTGGGCTCCAGCACTCCGCGGAGGAGACAGTGGTCCAGGTCATCCACACCCAGCGCTTCCCACCATCCACGAGAGCACACGTTTCTTTCCAGCCGGGTTAAAACCAGGACTTCTGCTGTTCTCACCTCAAATCTCTGGCTGATGATGCCATTTCTGACATCTTCAATGAAGAAGTGATGAGACTGGAGGATTTGTCCCAAGAGAAGGATGCATCCCGGTACCCTGACACAGATTTATCCTGGGCTGCAAAAGCACACATGGGATGCTACCAAGGTACTACTGTAATCACACCCGAGCAGTTCAGATTGAGCATTTCTCTATCCAAAAAAGCCCTCGCTCTCTTCTCCAGATATTAATCTCCCTCTCCTCCATCATCCAGGGATACGGACAGACATGCAATGGGGATTCAGCTCCAACACCTCCAGCTCCTCGCTCCGGGGAAGGATGGGGCTGCCAAACCACGCGTGATAGTCTCCCAGAAAAGGGAGAGCAGAGATTTTGCAAGGCCGAGTTGAGGTTAATCAGCAATTCATTGTGCGAGGAAGACACTGTCAGGAATCGGAAGTGTGAAAAGGGAAGGCTGAGATCTCTTGGCAGGGCTGTCCCCTCGCAGTAGGGATAAGGGCCAAGGAACCTTCACTCATGTTGAGCTCTTTCATCATCCCACAAAGAGATCCCAACCCCTCTAAGTCGGCTCAAACACACCTGAAGTTCTTCAGGTAAGCAGTTACACATGACCTCACAGCTTGGGATGGTTTCATTGCGTATCCATGGCCACCCAAAATGACTCCATGCCCGGAATGATAAACCAATTATTTGTGCTGCCCATCACCACGATACGACACGCTTCTGATGTAGACGGACTCCACAGATGTCCCTGCTGCTGGGAGCCCACTGGTCCTAAAAAGAAGCCTCAACTATCCTTGCCTCAGGAAGGGATTAGACATGCAGACACTTAGCCAAACGCCTCCAATCTGTCTGTCCCAAGGAATTCCCCAACCTTCTCTTGATTTTCAGCCCAAGTCCTGCATCCCTCTGTGTCCTGACCTTAGCCCTTGCCCCCAGGCTGAGTCAATGCCACGTCATGCCAGACACGAGGGTACCACATGGCAGGACACAGTCTGAAGTGCCCTCAAGCTAGGATGATGTTCAACCCCCAAAATATTTCCCTCCACATCAAAGTCACTCTCCTCTACTCACCAGCTCTCTCATTCATAAACCAAGAATGTTTGTTAAAGCTGGAAGGGCTGGACCTGCTGTGGAGACACATTGGTGGTGTCCATACGATAAAAGTGCCTATCGGTCACAAGTGGAAAGTGCCCACGGATATTCCTACGGCATTCCTCAAGCCCAGGACATCTCCAGATCTTGCAGAGAGCACGAAGCTAGTGATGCAGAAGGGATCGAGCCGATGACGAGGAAGGGAGGCTCGGCAGCTCCAGGTCACCTCCCGAGCACACACGCTGCCCCGGGGCGGCAGGGTACGGGGGCGAACCTTGCCACATCGCTCTGCAGCTGCAGATTCCTGCCGCCCGTCCCACCCCCACCTCTGCAGCCTTCCTGGCCAACCCTTCCCTTCAGGGCAACGCCAGCCAGATGTACAGCCAAGCCGGCAAAAAACCGCGGCCGATTGCTCAATGGGAGGGTGCAAGTTGCAGCGTATCACATCCCCCATGGATTGCAGAGGGATCGCTGCTGCTGCCTTACCCAGAGAAAGCCCTTCTTCTAATATAAGGCTTTTGATAGCATCTTTTTTTTTTTCCATACAGCAGGGAGTGTTTCGGCTCTGCCCAGGAAGCGCAGGCAGCACTCGATGAGCAAGGCGAGTACGTGCGGAGGAGGAGAAGAAGGCCAAGAGCTTTACCCTGTCCTCACCTGGTGACCATCAGGTCCCCATCTCACCACCTCGTCCCTTTCTGCCCAGGGACCTGCCACCGCACACGAGGACTCCAGGTCTGTCCTCCCTTATCAGGCCGAGCTGTCCAGTTGTCTTTGCAGTTACCAAAGTAGAAGAGGAGAGATTAGCGTATTTAGCTTTGAAATCAAACAAATAATTGCACAGGCTTTTTGCAAACAGATCAGGGTTGGGAGGTCAGAGCGCGGCTGGTAAATCTCAGCACTGTTTGCTCTGACTAAATAATATTAGACCAAGGATAATCAATCATTTTAATCAACAAAATTATTTATAACTCTTTAGAGTAAATAGTCAACTCTGCTAGCAGCTGCCAAGAAATGCCAGGGAGCGTAACGATCCACATACCTCTAATTCCCCTGTGCTAGATCTTTGCATCACTGGATTTACTACTGCTGAAGACTTGCATTTCCAAGTACCTTGACGCCTCCTCTCTGAAGGTACCCTTCCTCCCTCCCTGTGGCTCAAAAATACACACAACAGCCCCCTGCAGCTGAAATCAAAATCGAAGTAGCTCGCACGCTCCAAGCATCTTCCCTACACTAGCTGCATCTCTCAGCGCAGCATCATTTTAACAGGAGGGGAGAAAGAACCAACTAAACAGAAGAGGCAAAAGATGCTCAAAGCAAAGGACTTGCTCTCTTTGCTTTGCTGCCTGAGCCAGCCCCATCTCCTCGGTTCCCCAGGCAGCCCTCAGGGTTGGGACTTTACTAATGCCACCAAATGACACCTCCATGAGCACCATCCATGTCCCAGCCCACGAAAAAAAGCCACACACGCTCTACACCCATTGCACATTGAACGTTTCCACCCACCAGCCCTGCGACAGGCACGCTTTGCGCAGCAGCAGATGACCCCAGCAGCCACAAACGGGGGAGGATTTTGCTGGCTGGGCTGTAAACCGTGCAAGCGAAGGTATCGCTGGGGCAAGGCGAACGAGGGTCAGCTTCACATCAGCCTTGGGGCCAGGAGGGGACAAGGGACAAGGCCATCCCTGGACGCTGCCTGCCAGCCCACCACTGTTTCACCTCCCTGTCCCCTGTCCCCAGAGAGTGAACCAAGCTGCTCAGCTCCTCCAGTGATGGAGGCCAGAAGGGGCCCTGGCAGAAACCTCGGGAACCAAAACTTTCCAGCCCATGCCTCAGAAACACCGGTGCCAAACCGATTTCATTTCACAACATCCCAAGAACAATTTTCCTGGTATTATTATTTTTAAGCAGACAAGGAAACGAAGGTGAAGAACAAGAGGATTTTCCCAAGCAGAGCAGGCAGCTGAAGAGCCCTGAGATTAAGCCTCTTCCATCCCTGGGTGAGCGCAGAGCTCCTGGGCTTTGCTCCTTCCAGGCTATACCATGCAACCTCCAGGTTATCAAGCATCCCCGTGCAGGAGAGCAAGGGTTTTCCCAAACGACCCCGGGAAGGTCATCTTTACCAGCTCCGACTTCTAGGAAACTTCCCACCGGGGAAGGGACCGGCGCAGAGATTAGGCCAAACATAGCCCTGGGAAGATGAAGAAGGTGGGAGTGAGCTGGGGAAGGCGGCCAAAGATGAACTGGGCTGCCCCATCAGCTTCAGTCATCCCCATCCCAGAGCCAAGGGTTGTCCAGGACAGGGATTATGTCACCTATTGGCCTCAGCCCGGAGAGACGGGAGAGCGAAGGGCAGGCAGGGATAAATCAGAACGGCTGGAGGTGCTCGGATCTGCCCAGAGGAAGCCCAAGCTTGGAAACCTCAGCGAAGGCTGGGGGGAGAGAGGCTGAGACACTCGCAGCCCTCACATCCACCCCGCGCGCAGCATCCGGAAGCTATTAAGGAATTACAGCCTCTCTGGCCCCGAGCCTTCCCCGGCAGAAGTGCCTGGGAGCAGATGGTGAAAGGGCTGATTGAATTCGGCTGCTCAGGCCAAGAGGCTATTAGGAGGAGATGTAAATGGAGGAGGGGGTGGAGGGGGTGTCATTTGGCGACTCGGGAGCTGGAAGCCCTTGCCAAGAACTCCGGGAATCCTCCACCGACCGTAACAAGCCCGGGGGAGCTTTGGCAGGGCCCTGGGTGGGTGGCTCGGGGGTGTGAGCCTCCACGCTGCCTTTGGCGGCTCGGCCCCAAGCTCCTGCTGCTTAGGGGCTGGGGTGAAACCGTAAGTAAATGGGGAACAGGAGCCACAGGCTGGTTCCTCTCCCCAGGCATCTTCATCTCAAAAGGCAAGCACGGCTGCCACAGTGGACGGGCACCCTTCCAGGGAGGCAGGACACCCGCAGACACCCGTGTCCCTGCGGTCACAGCCCCAGGAGCTGTGTGCTCCCGAGCCTTGATCCCCGGTTGGGAAGGAGGTACGAGAGCTGTCAGCTCAGCAGCCCTGCCCGCCCACAGGGCCAGCCTTCCTCCCAGAAAAATGAAGATTTGCAAAGATCCTCGATTCCCAACCTGGTTTAATCCCACCCAGCACTGGGCATGGGACCAGACCTCCCAAAGTGCCTTCAGAAGAGGATGGGACTCAAGTGACTCTAGATGGGGAGGAGGTGGGGAAAAAAGGCCAGGGTGAGAGAGACATGTAGGATGAAAAAAAGCCAAGAGGCAAAAAAAGCATAAATACGATTCATAAGTCATCCACAGTGCCACCCCGCTGAAGGTAACGCTGGTGTCTGAGCAAAAACACTGATGGAAGAAGCGAAATTGCCTGGGGGCAAAGGAAGGGTTTAAGCTCCTCCCTGGGAAGTGGGGGAAGAAAAAAGAGGAATGACCCAAAAATCAACACAACCCCAAGCTCTGGGCTCCCTGCCCTGGCAAGCCAGCTCCAGCTCCCCATAACCCTGTGTCCCACAGGGGGACAGGCACCGGCTCCAGGGCCCCCGCGCCACCCCCATCTCCAAATCCATCCCTCTTTTTCCAAGGGAGAAAAGTCCAATGAGTCCCCCCGGGCTGCCTTGGCTGACTGCCCCGGCTCCCCGAGGTTGGGAAATCGGGAGCCTCATCAGGGCTCTGCCGGAGGGGCGGGCACGGAGCGCTCCGTGACCGTAAGGGGATCTTTTCGGAGCAATCTTTTCCGAGACAAGTCATGAGATTATTTCTTGCCTGGAATTTGCTCCCGCGGCTCCCATCAGCCCCGGACTGCTGAGTCAAGAGACCGCCGGGGCTGTGCCCTCCAGATGAGTAAATAAATTGCCATGGGGAGCGGTGGGGCAGCTGGGGAGGGGGGGGACGGCGCCCCGGCAGGGCGCGGGATGAAAGGAGGGAGGGGACCCGATGACTCCTCGAGCCTTCGGCGGGGGACGCAGCCCGGTTTGGCAGCCGGCTTCGCTGCTGCTTTGCAACGCACCGAATTAGTCACCAGATTAGCGAGCGCAGTTACACACGCTGGCGCACAGCTGTTTAAAGGCACACTATCCCTCCCCTTTGCTTTTCTTCTTTTTCTCTGGGTTTTTTTCCCCCCCTTCTTCCTTTTTTTTTTTAATTTATTTTAAACTTTTTTTAGGCCTAACTCCGGCTTTTAATGAGTGCTTAGGACCGGCAGCCATCAAACTCCCAGTGAAGCCAAGGAAAAGGCAGCAGCCCTCGATCACAGCCTGAAGATGCCAAACAGTTTGGGCTAGTGGCGAGGGGGCTGGTCCAGCCCGGGACCAGCTCAGAGCAGGGGCAGCCCCCCGCTCCCGGCCGAGCCCCCTTCCCTCCTCACCCCATTGATGTTATGCTGGTCCAACGGGCTGCCAGGTCACTCTATAGGATCCATATGGCCCTGGCTGCTCGGGACTCAGCCGTTTGAAAGCAGGAACGTGCGAGAGTCATCCAGCTCGAAGGCAAAACAGGCGCACGGCCGGGGCCTTTCAAGTTGCAAGCTTTAGAGCCAGCTTCAAATCTGGAGCCGCTTAAAGGGATGGAAACAAGCTCCAGTGACTAACCACCCCGCCGGGCCACGGCTACCGTGACAGCTCCGAAACCCCACTGCCGATGCTGGAAAGTGAAACTTTCCCAGCGCTGCGGCGGCACCGGGCTTCCCAGAACCGGGGACAGCCCTCTGACATCAAGCCCAAATTTCTTCGCATCCCTTCAAAAGGACGGGTCCGGGAAACGCCACAGGGTCAGGGTACGGGATGGAGAGCCACGATGCTGCTACCAACCTGCCGGACTCATCTGCCGCCTGCGGCTGATGCTGGGGATTGAGTAAACAAGTTTTTCCCCACCTCCGGCTGCAAACGAGGAGGAATTGCATTTACTGACCTCACGAAGCGGTCTGGAGAGATGGAGCGGTTGGGTAACACGCCTTGAGCATTTTAAAAGAGAAAGCACTTGGCATTGCGTATTAAAACCGCTTCTAACAATAATGTGTAAAAAAAGAAAAAGAAAAAAAAAGACCCAAATTTCACGTGTTCCACTACATCTTTTTTTAATTTTCCAGTGGAAAAAGCCAGGAGTACTCAGCTTTTGCAAGTTGTTTCTTCTGACGGTTCAGGTTTTGGTAAAAATTTCTCAAAACTAAAAGGTAAAAAAAAACCACCTTGCAGCTTCCAGAACACTGACCAAAATTAAGAGGTTTTGCACAAACACATGCAGACACCTATGTAAAAAAAAAACTTTCATGTGGGTCAAAAAGCCACATTTTGATTATTGTGATAGACGGTGCTGACAGGGGGGGAAAAAA
Source organism: Calonectris borealis (assembly GCF_964195595.1). Taxonomy (NCBI): domain Eukaryota; kingdom Metazoa; phylum Chordata; class Aves; order Procellariiformes; family Procellariidae; genus Calonectris; species Calonectris borealis. The sequence continues at coordinate 7,242,531 of NC_134335.1, read as the reverse complement.
GTTACAGAAAACAAACCCCAAAGCGCTTCCCAGTGTCCAGCTCCAGTTTCTGGGGTCTACTGGCTGCAACATCAGCAGCAGCTTTCCCTTAGTCAGCAGTTTTCATCCAGAGATCTCCAAGCACATCCCAGGAGAGGCAGCATCCCAGTGGAAATCCCAGCCCAGGACTCCAGCTACCACAAGGATATGCAACCCTCATCCTGCTGTGCAAGACACTTGGTTCCTGGAGGGACGCAGGGCTGAGACATTTGCCTCCCCCCCCAGTCTAGCTCCCAGCCCAAATCAGAGTCAACCAGTAGACCCAAACTGGAAATCCTGAGAGGCAGATTGGTCCTGGCCTTCCTGGTGCTGCGAAGCAGACAGAGAGGTGCAGTTCAGCTTAACGCAGACCATAAAAAGACCTAAATCCTGCAAGTAGAGGGAGACGATGCTCCCACATCTCTGCTGCAGTGTAATGGGGGCACCGTGCCTCAGTTTCCCCTAAAACCAGGTCTCATCAAGCCTTTCTTCAACATCTTTTGGGGTCAGGAGCCCCAAAAGCATGCTGCATTTTAAAAAAAGCAAAGTCCCACTGGCTGGCTTCTCCTGAGCTCCCCACCAGCCATCTGAAGAATGCCTTGGAATCACGTCAAATATTTGAAATGAGATGGGGGGGGGAGAGGGAGCACGGGGAGGGGAGCACGGGGGGAGCCGCTCCGCTTTTGACTCAGTGTCTGGCTTCTTTCATCAAACCCACATTCCTACTCATGCCATCACCCTCCGGGAAAGTGCGACAACGTACATAATCCATGTGGAGCCAATTTAAAATCCCCTCCGTGTAAGAAAATGCGTTTCGTTCATTAACAAGCTCTGAACGCTTAGCTGGGGTTAGGAACCAGCCTGCAGCTCCACAGCCACCCCAGCAACAAGGTCTTCAGCAGGGAAGGTTTCCTACGCCTGCCTGGGGCACAGCCACGTCCTACAAGAGAGCAATCCTTCCTGCAAACCCACCCAGGGTGCTGGGGGATGCTGAGCCGGCACGGCTTAGCCCACCCGACACTCGTTGCAATCTGAATAACGCTGGGTTTTCTGCACCAGCCACCTGAGATGAAGGTCTCTGCCTTTTCTGGCTTTATAAGAAAGGTTTAACAGGAGCAAAAAAGCTGGAAAGCAGAGGATTGCTGGAGCAGGGGATTGCTGCCGTGTCCAGCACCAGCTGCGAGATGATGGGGATGGGAATTACAGCCCCAGAGCCCGACCAGCTCAGACCCAGACAGAGCCCTGTGACTTTGCACATCCCAATCCACAACGGGGGCTGCCGCCAGCACACGGCAAATAGCTGAGGGCTCACGGTGACCTCTGATCTTCAGCTCTCATTCCCAAACCAGAGGGAACCACAGAAACAAGGGGATTTTCCTCTCTGGGAAAGAAAGCTGCTATTTCTTCCTTGCATTTGTAATATTTTTCTGGCAAGTTATATTTATCCACAGGCTGCGTGGCTACAGGAACCAGAGGCAGGACTGAACGACCGTGCTGCACCAGCACAGCATCCTGGCTTCTTGCAAACAACAGGTCCACCTCTGAGGAGGTGGATGGAAGGAGCCAGGCATCGACAGCAATTTGACACGTGCCAAAAAAATCGTGCATGGTCAGCAAGACCAGGGGAGGTGATGGGGAAAAATGTATCGCCTGCCTAGTCCTGCACATACAGATATTGCCCCAATGACACGATGCCGTTCATGGGACAGAAGAGCAAAGCAGGTCTCAGATTTTTGCCAGTTGAGTGGAAAAAAAAAAAAACCTCACCACAAAAATGTGCAGTTTCATCTCACAGTTCAGAAAGAGGCGAGCAACGGTGGAGAGATCTAGGTTTGCCCCCCATCCGGGGCTAAAGAAGCCAAAAGTTACTCTGAGCCACCCATCTCATTGGAGAAAGGAACAGAACAACTTAGAGCACTTTTGAATGCAAGCGCCAGGAGCTTTGCCTTCATCTAAACACACGCAGCCTTGCAGAAGCTCAGGCTTTGCATGCAAACATTTGCAGCCTGTTAATGTTACACGCTTTCAGATCCAGCGGGTGTCTACAATCTAGACAATCTAGATACAAAGGCTGAGCCTTTTAACCAAATTACAAACTGAAACCACCCTGATTTTTTTTTTTTTTTTGCCACCTCTCTGGACCCGACATTGAAGTGTGTATCCCCCCCCCCCCAAGATGCAAGTCCCTCCCGTGTTCACGGAGATATTCAGGCAGGTAAAGGAACTTGCAGATTTGCACATTTTCACATAATTACCACCAAAACCTGCAGCAGTCACAGGCACAATCCTCAAACCTGGGGAAGCTGGGACGGACAGAAGAGAGCAGATCTATAGGCTACGTGAGGGGCCATACAGCAGGACTGAACCCAGCTTTGCAAGAGTCACCTTCGTATCCGAGACCGCTAGAGAGACATTATCTCCGGAGCCATCTCACAATTTTGTGATCTGCAGGACTCAAGTGGCCCCCCCTCAAATTCCACTGCACCTGGGAAAAATGTAGGAGCTTGTAGGAGGATCAATAAATATTTATTGTTTAACCAGCAGTATTTTGACTGGAGATGTAAGCATGGCCCAACGCCAGGGAAACCAGAGCCGCCTTGGCCAGCACTGCAAACAAATTTTTTTCTCTATCTAGTTGGAAGATTATAAACTATACAATGAAGAAAAAAAAAATAGACACAGGCAGCGAGCAGCTTAGTCACGGAAGAGGAACAAAAGAGTTGAGATGCATAACTATGTCGCGGGTTAAATAAAAAGGGGGATGCAGGCCCAATTTTTGGCTGTGAGACAGCTGTACAGTTTATATCAGCTACAGATTTGTCCCACTGGCTTCTGCAGCGATGAGGCTTTACGCTGGATCAGAGCATATATCCCCAGCTTCAGAGGAGCTACGCTGATTTGGACAAGCTGCAAATCGGCCCTGTAACTCACAGCCGAGAAGCAAATCTGGGGAGTCAGGTCTTGATCTACGAAGGCATAATTCTGCACCCATAAGGAAGACCCCAGTTTCCGTGGGGATCCCCAAACTCAGTGCAATGAAGAGTCAGTCCCTAGCTCCAGGGGCATTTTAGTGCTCAAGTAAGGCAGATCATCCCCTCCTTCTTCACTTCAATTAGTCCCATGGCACCATCCTACCAAGCACAAGTCTTCCCCCTAGCAGAATTTGTAAGCCTGGAAGATGCCAGCAGCTCCATCCTTTGGATCCATTCCAGGGACAGCAATGACACTTGGTCTCCTAAGTCATGTAATTTGCTCGCCTTGTGCCCATGCAAGGAGCAGCTGACAGTGCAAAAAGAAAAAGATCCTTTCTTCCCCAAAATCCCGTCTGATATCGGTACCACAACTGAAAACAGCCATTCCAGATGACACATCTGCAAGTTTACATCCCTAAAGTGGATTCAGACAAAGGTCTGGTCTCTCGCACCTACCTCTTCCCCGAGTGCCTGAGATGTATCTGCTCTCACCGAAACAGCAACTGGTGAAGAACACCAAGCCACCTTCCATTTTGCCTCCAGCACCGAACTGTAATCCCAACGTCTAACCACAGGATGACCTTCGTGCCGCTGTTTCCCTAAACCTGGTTCCCACTGCCCCCCCAGCTCAGCCACACAGCAGGGATCCATCCAGGAGGATGCAGTCGCTGCTTTTTCACTCAAAAGCTGGTTCCCCTGGTAAAACTCAGCACGCCACAGACCCGCCGGAGAGCGCGCACGCTCCCAGCTACTTGCTGCCTGCCTGCCAGCAATCTGCTATGGATTTGGGAGAGCGGGATGGCATACGACGTGCTCGTCAGCTCGCTTTGGAGAGCTCAAGCGCGGCATTCCAGAATGAGACTGTGTTATCCCTTCATTTTATAAGGCCTATCAAAGCATGGCACACTGTAATTACATGGCAAATTAGCAGCCTCTTCGTGTAACTACACTGTAATTACACAGTTGTTCCATGCTTTGGGGAGTTTATGATGAAAAAGTGGAAGGAATGGGGCTTTGCTCCTTTTTCCTGGAAATCTCACTCCCTGTACCCAGGTTAAAAATGCCGTAATCAGGGATGCGCTTTAGTCGGTGTATCCCTGAAGGAAAGGTCTATGGAGTTGCCCTCTTTCCACCTCTTTCCACAACTTTGTCCCTTAAGTAGACAGAAGTTGACACTAAAAAAGTTGGAGCTAGTGGCAGCCAGGTGCAGACAGTCCCCTCCCTCCTGGGAAACTATCATTCCCCCATCCTAGCTGGATACCACAGTAATGGGCATTTTGTAAATGCATAGAAAGATAATTGCTCTTTTTCAGTTCAAATTCTCACCTCCTCCACAGGCAATCAGCATCGAAAATGCCAGAGGAGCCCAAAGCCCTCAATTTATTAGAGTCTCACCCTTGTTGGCTGATGATTCATGCCCACACAGAGAAATCCACAGCCAAAGCCGAGCTCTCACCTTTGCTGTTAATGCAGAAGCAAATGCATTCAGAAAGATGCCGGGTGCAATTCTCTGCATCCCTGAAATCACTTCACCTTTCAGTACTTGTTTCTTTTCCCCAGGCTTTGCTGGGCTTCCAGGCAAACACTCTGGCATTTTGCGTGCGCGCGTCCCGGTGAGGACGAGTAAATGCTCTTCCAGTACACTGATGCAGAGGAAGAGACAGAGGACATCTCAAAGCAGAGAGGGAAATGCTGGTGTTCTGCTGCTGTGTTTCATCCTGCATGCGAAAACATGACCATGCAAGCCACCAACAAGACCGATCTCAACAGCAGCAGGGAAACTGAGTCACCCAGCGGCTGACACAGCTATAGGAACCAGCCTGGAGTCTGACTGCTGTGCAAGACTAGCGCAGGATCAAACCTTCCTTTTCGGAAGAGAAGGTGTTCCAAGTCCCTGTGCACTACTCTCATCCCCAACCAGCTCAGCAAATTCAGCCCTTGAAGGGGCTGATCAGGCTGTGACCCTCTTCTGTGCACTTATATAAAGACCTGGGAGCAAAGGTATGGTTGGAAACTTGCCCTCCCTGGACAAGAAAGAGGGAAGGATGAAGGATCCCATCCTAAGACGGTAATGAAGACGCATTCAGACTCGTAAAGCACTTTGCCATTTCCCTGCAGCAAGGCACTATGGAGGAGAGTATGCATTTGCCAGAAGACTCCCTTTAAATGCCAACTCCCTTATTTGCCTGCATTGAAAGTGAAAGCCAAGGACAAAAAGAAAAGATTGACCTGGCTATGGGAAGGGGAAGCAGCGGAATTCAGGCAGGTCCTACATCCAAATATACGCTGCATAGAAGCTGTTCACTTCCCTGTACCCTGCAGCAGCCACAGCAGGAGAAATCTTGCTTCAGCCCCGACCCGACGTTGTCCCAAACCCTAAACAGAGGGAAAGGCCCTTGCCAGATAAAAATACACCCCTGGGATGCCACCCACACACAGGCCAATGGAAACAATGCGCCTGTCTCCCAGCTGTCCGTAGGGTACGCGTGGGAAGCGCCGAAACGCGCGGGGTCCTTCCGTCTCCTGGCAGTCAGGATTTCTACACTGCATGTGCACAGACCAATTCCTCTTTTCATGCCAGGCAGGAACGAATCCACCACCATGCCCGTAACACACCTCCGGAGAAAGGAAGGAAGAGGGGGATGGATGCAGGAGGACGGGGAGCCCAGCATCTTTGCCTCACCTATGATACCAAGCATCACCACCTGCCATTATAGCCCTTCTACGGTACCTTGTGGGATGCCTCGGGGGCAGCAAGTCAGCAGCTTCATTAGCAAGAAATGTCGTTATCTCTCAATACTTGGGAATCCTAATTACACACTGCCAGCTTTCAGCAAGGGTTGCGGAGTTGCTTTTGACTCTGACCACAGAGAGCAAACAGAGCTTTGCAGAACTGGAGGAAACAAATTGATTTGTGGAGGGCAGCATTTACCACTCGCAAGGTTAAGTTCCTGTTAGGGTTGATTTTTGCATGGTTTGGGTTTTTACTGTCTGGAAAAAAGCCAGTAAACTAAGTCCCACCAACCCATTGGTGGATCAGTCACATATCTGCAATCAAAAGTGATGTTACCATCTACTCTATCAGATCCTTATAATGAAAACCCACGCACATAAAACTTGTATATGAAAGGAGAAGCCCACCACAGCGGTTTTTTGGCTCCTGACCTACTCATCTCACTCACACATTCTTGCTGGCAACAGCGGGGGGGAATTTGGCTTTGGAAGCTTTGGACAACTTCACATCCCTTTCAGGTTATTTTTAAACCCTTTGGACACACTACAAATCCCATCTAACTTTTACACGCAGAGGCTGCCTGCACGTGTGGGTTGGAGTAGGGTTTTATTTCAGGGGAATGAGAGGGGGACGGTACTGTGCGGCCAATGCATCTCTGCAGTTTTACGGGGCATCAAGCACCTGGTACATTAAACATCTTGCACAATTGAAAACCTATGCCTGTAATGACTCTCCCTGCGTAAGGTTAACCCTATGGATACCGTGAAGCAAATCTGCTTTGCTGCTTGCTGGCATGTAAAGGAATGAGGGACTGGACTCCTTCTCAGAGAGGCCAATGCTCATTTGGTGGGAGATTCAGCAAGGAGACCAAGGACTGAACGAGCCTTCAGGGAGCAGTTAAGTCCTCAGATGCAGTCCAAAACAGACAGGAGTAGGGAAAAGTTATGTCCCCAACACAGGGCACCACTGGATCCCAGAAACATAAGCTAGCAGCATCCATACTCCTCCTCTCAACATCAATCCGATCAAGCAAGAAAGCTTCAGCATTCTCTAAAAAGTTAGAGGGGAAATGAGGTTAAGCCAGCTAATTGACAACATTGACCTTTTTGGCTCACAGTGTTAGCTCAGCCACCAAAACAGAAGCGACTGCAGTTGAAGTCGATAGGGACTCAGCTCTTTTTTACCTTCTTTTTGTTTTTCGGTGCTCCTCATGCCAAAGTTTAAACTTTGGGTCAACTCTAAAAATTGCTGGCTGACATAAGCTGCAAAAGAGCTTTCACGGAGAGAAGAAAATGAACTTAAGGCAGCGCAAAACACCGTGTCCTCACTTTAGGCACAAGGCAATTACATTGATCCAATGCTCAAACACCTAAACAACACAGACGCCTCTGTAACATGCTCTCACCCATGCCAGGAGATGTGTAAATTTAGCAGATACTTTGTCTGAACTGAAAAATAAACCCCACATCCTCCCAGCGCTGCCCCAATGGACCCGGGATTTCTTCCTATCCCATTTTCTTCCCCTGCAAGCAAGCAGACTGCCGTCACCACCTGAAGCACAGGAATGAGTCTCCGGTAAATGTTCTTTTAACCAAAGCTTTAGGAAATAGGCACAAACAGGTCTTCAACTCCACCAGGGCCTCTCATTTAACCTGCATAGGTGCTTTGGAAAATCATCCTCAGTGTCCCCATTGCATTTTGAAGCCCAGCCCTTCAGAGCCCACACCTGAAAGCCAGGCTCAGCCTTTCTGTCAGAGGCACTGAACACCGAAATAGCTATAACCAGAGACCAGGTCCTCTCTACGTGCAGGTAGAGCGGGAAGATGGATCATGCGAAAGACACCCTCTCCGCATCGGACACCACGTAGCCCATCGGTGGCAGATCCCCCAGGCTTGTGCTGACTTACTGGAGCTCTCTGCAGACAAGCTGATCTACACAAGCATCTATTTTAAGTCTGAGCACCAACCCCTGCACAGCTCCGGCCCTCCCTGCGCTCCAGCAGTCAGCTGTCATTTTATTTCCCACATGCAGCCTGAAATCATATTGCCTGGCAGGAGTTGAGCCCCCTTTCTGGGTTTCCTAGAAACTTGCTAAGTGGCAAAGAAACGCACAACTCTGATTTTCTTCAGTGCACCGGTGCTGTGCAAAATCCAGCAAACCTCCACTTCAGCACAGTGGGAATTACAGACGTGAAGCAACAAGACTCATTTCACCCTCCCTTGTACCCAGAAAAAGAAGTTTTTTTCCCTGCAGGCCCTCCAAGCCCCATCCTCTACCTCGACTGAGCAAGGCAGAAATCAGTTGAGCGTCTGGGGTCAGTAGGCAGTCAGACGACATCAGTATGTGAACAACAGTCCTTATTATGGTAAAGGCTCAACTACTAGCGTTAACCACAGCCAGCAGCAGCTGAACTTACCGCTCCAGCAAAAAAAAAAACCCCACACGCCTCGATTCAGTAACATGTTGCTATCTTCCCTGATAGCTCCTGCACCCTTTCTCCACCCATTTCTCCAGTTCCAGAGAGGGGGAAGAAAAAAAATCAAAGTAGCGGGCTTTCCTGGTTTAAACGTGATAAATCTAGAGGAGGTACCGCTGGAGTTTTGTTTCCCAAATAGCAGGAGTGCTTGGACCACACAGGACATTTCCAGCGAGGGATGGGGGGAACGTACATCCCAGATAAGGAGTTTGTGCAGGGCTCACCCAGTCGGGAAAGGTGCCCTGGGGAGCTCGTAAAAAAAAAAAAACATCCGAGTGGATCTCTCCTGGCTCCCAGCCGGAGGTGCTTGCCTACATCCCCGCAAGGATGCCAAAAGCATGAGAAAAGGAGGCTGGAGGGGCGGCGGGTTGTTTTTTAAGAGAAGGGGGGGGGGTGTGGAAAGTCTTAAAACTGCTCGGAAAGCAAGTTCGCCGTCCCCCAGCGGTGCTGCGGGGCAGAGCCGGGGGAGCTCAGGGCCGGGCGGCAGAGCCCGGGCGGCGCCGCTCCGCTGCAACCTGGGGGGTGCGTTCCGTTTTCTCTTCCCAAAGACACCCCCTCCCCCCAAAAAAAAACACCCCCAACCCTCAGCGGGCAGATATTTCCCCACCACCGCCCTGCGAAAAAGGGGGAGAAGGGATCCAGAGGGCGCCCCGCCGAGGGGGGGGGGAACGGGGAGGGGAGGGCAGGGCGCTTACCGGGGGACGGGAAGAGCTCGATGTCCACCTTCTCCGTCTTGATGATGGTCAGGTCCACCGCCGCCTTCATGGCTGGGGCAGCGCCGCGGGGGCGTCGCGCCGGGACCGGGGGGCGGCGGCGGCTGAGCCCCGCCGTGCGCGGAGCGGGGCGCCCGGGGCAGCGGCGGCCGGGCGCCTGCCTCCCTCCCTCCTTCCTCCTCCTCCTCCTCCTTCTCCTTTTCCTCCTCCTCTCTCCTTCCTTCCGCGCTCCCTCGCTCCTCTCTCCTGCTCCGCTCCGCTCCTCCGCCGCCCCTTCCGCGCTCCCTCGCTGCCGCTCCGCCTCACCCGTCCCCCGCCGCCGCCGCCGCCCCGGCCCGGGCTGAGCCGCCGAGGGGAGGGCGCTGGGCCGGCCCCGAGCGGTGACAGCGGCGGGGAGGGACCCGCCTGCCCCCGCCCCGGAGGCGGCCCCGGCACCCGGCGCCGCGGGGAGCGGAGCCGGCGCTGCCCCGGGGTCCGGGGGAGCGGCGCGGCCCGGGGAAGCGAGAAGTCCGGGGGGATGGAGGATCGGGGGTATATGGTGATGGGGGGTACATGGTGATGGGGGGTACATGGTGATGGGGGGTGCGGGGTGATGGGGGGTACGGGGTGATGGAGGAGGGTCTCAGCGCATCCAGCACAAAGTTGGGTGCTGCTGCGCCTCCGCCACAACCTCCGTTTGCATCCCAGCCCCAAAACACGAAGGGAAAAAGGGAGTTGAAGTTTTAGCACGGGAAAAACGCCGCTGGCTGCACGCAGCCCTGAGCTGGTGCCGCGGCGGCCTGCCGAAAACCGATGTTTCTTGAAACCAGGCCAGTTGCCTTCACTCTGCCTGTCTCGACACGAACCACCGCTTTTCACGCTCGCGTCACCCCTTCACGTTCACGTCACCCCTTCACGCTCGCATCACCGGTGCTGCTGCCCGCTCAGAGCGTCCTGATCCTCTCCCACCCCCAAGCGCATCCGAATGTGCGGGTACGGTCAGGGCAGAGCATGTGTGCGCAGGCACGCTCAGTCGTGTGGCGATGGGTGACGGCCAGGGGTGGTTGTTCACGGGCGTGGTTTGTACAGGTGGGAGGCCAAAAAGGTTTGGGAACTGACTGGATACAAAGCATCTTAAAGATGCAAGAGGAGTACCATGCCAGCATGGCATGAATTTAACAGAAGAATACCGATTTTCACATGAAATATGTTTTATTATATTTAGGTAGCACAAACTTCAGACCACAAACGGCAGAGCAGAAGGGAGATTATGACTCACAGATGTCAATTTACCGGTACAAGTGTTAAAAAAAAAAAAAAAAAGTCATTAGCAACCAGCTCTTGTGGTTCTCTCACTCCGAAAGTCTTAACAGTCTCCGACACGCTGGCAGAGACCTGGGCTGCTCTGATCAAAGATGGGCTCAAATGAACATCCCGGCTGTAACGGGGGGGGAAAGAGCAGCCATGTGAGTCAGCCTCCGGGGTTCAAGGTTGCCTGCTAACCCGTAGGATGAACCGAGGTCCTGCTTGCAAACACCACTGAAACCTTCAAATGCACTGAAAGATGAGCTGCAGATGCAAACCTTACAGCTCAGGATTATTTCTAGCTTCTTCAGCGGTGCCTTTCTCAGTCGCCTAAAGCGTATTTATAGAAGAAAAGTTCATGTAACTAAAAGAAGCTGCGAGGTGCCGGGGCCAGAAATCAAGAGCCTGATTCTGGCTCGCACAAGCAGCCAGTTTTACCCAGGTGGGTATCTTAAGACGCAGCCAGCAGGAAGTTTGAGAGCTAGCAAAGCGGGGCAGGCGGTTAGCTCCAGCCAAAAGTTCATCTTTCAGGTGCCTCACCCATTGACAAGCGCTCGCATTTCCAGTTTTACAGGCAATCGTCTTTCCAATTTACTTGCAAACTCAATTATGGGCAACCTAGTCCTGCAGTAGCGGAGTAGGACCAGCGATTCGCTGTGTGATCAATATATAACCTCCCTGCACTGATTCCCGTGTGCTTTGGAGAACCTGAGCTGTGCTCAGGCAGAGCACAAGGTTTGAAACCTCAGGTGGTGGGTCCTTGATTTGAAACCTACCCAGGGAATGAACCTGGAAATCTGAAAGTGAAAAGAGGATGGCTGTAAGGGTAAAACTTGGTCCCTATTGCCTCTCCCTGTACAGGATAATGGGCTTGCACCTGCCCTCCATTTTGGGTTTTTTCCCCCTTTCCCATACAGGATGGACAGCAATAATTGAAGGAAGAAACTATAGAGAGGAGATTTAGCAGAACGTTTCCAGTTGAAAATCAAAAGGGGATTCAGGAGAAACAGCTGCCTTTCTGTATGATCCCTTCCAGAGCAATCTTGGGAAGAGAAACCTGATGCAGTTATCGCACCCTGACAATCTTTCCTTTCCTACACTTCGCTCGGCGCGCTGCAAACTCCCGGGCGAGCGTGCGTGCAGGCAGGCTGCGATCCTGCGGCGGGGCGAGTGTGGGAGAGTGCGTGCGTGTGTGCACACTGGCGCGGGGGGGACCGGTTTACGCAGCTGGCTGCGAGCTCTCGGCTGCGGCGATGAAGCCATCAGAAAGCACCTGCGGTCCCAACCGTATTGAAATGACCTGAGCATTCCCCCCGATTCAGCGGCTCTCAATAATCCACCCTGCTCAGAGCAGGCGCAGCCTCCTGCAGCAAACCACAATCCCCAGACTGAAACAGAAGAGGAGGCGCAAGGTTGCTGGGGCTCGCCTGAGCGGGTGCTGAGGGGGACAGGCTGTTGACGCCATGTAGGAAAAGGCTCCCGTGAATAGAGGTGGTCCCAGATGGAGCTGCCGGTGGGATTAAAAAGCGGCACCAGAGGACGCAGCGGCTGCCCCTGTGGTGTCTGTGCTTTAGCCTTGCTGCCGTGGGCCGATGCATTTGGCTCGGCCTCTCCTGCAAGTGTTATGGTCTTAAGGACTGGCTGAACTCCAGTGCACCTGTAATGGGGCTCCTTCTCTTCTGGACCAGTACAAAGGCTCTAATAAAGATCTTTCTCACAGCTTGTGTGTTTTTTATTAGGAAAGATACACACGCTCTTGGCATCCTGGCTCAGCCCTGATACCGCAAAGCCGATGACACTAAGCTACAGCTTGGTGCAGCATGGCTGCGGCGAAGCTTTGAGTTTCTCCACTCCCCTGCCTCACCCCCCCTCCATGCTCCCCCAAACTTCTGTTTCATTTTGCTTGTGCAATGTATGGCAGCCCCTACGTGCGGGGAAACTGGAAATGCTTCCAAAAGTAGCACCGGGGCAAAAACCCCCAAAGTGGAGGAAAAGAATGGAGAGGCTGCGGACAGAGATTTCCTCCCAGGGCAGCTGAATCACTCCTTCGAACTCGACTCTGTCCTAGCGGCTGCCTTAATTTGTGTTCACTTCAGAGCCTGCAACATGAAAGCCCTGGCTCTGAACTCCAGCTGAGCCGCTCAATGGCTCAGTGTTCGCAGAAGGCATGGAAGGAATCCATTGATTAGTTTCTTCAGCTGGGATGTGACCATTTGGAGTCCAAGACCTGCCAAACATGACTTCGCCTCAGCAACTGGTTCCTATTTGCTGCTTACAGGCTTTAGAAAAATCTTTCCTCTTCCACATCCAAGTCTCACCCTCCTTTTCCATTCTGTCGTTATTCAACGTTAATATCTATTCAGGCTCTCTCCTGTCGAGGGAGGATGCTGAGTTGTGGAGAACAGCCCTCCTGCCATTAATATAGCCAAAAGATTTTGCCGTTGATCAGAGATAACCATCTGCCCTCCCTCCACAATGCAGCCTGACTGTTTTTCGACAGTTTGGAACAAAGAAAGGACAGGCAGTAATGCCACATTGTTCCCAGGGACGCTGACTAACCTTGGTTTAAAAGAATAATAATAATTATTCATTTAGCGTCGAGGAAAGGTATTACGAGACCGGAGCTTTTGCTGGATTTCCGAACGTGCAGTGTGGGCAGGACTGCTCTTCCATGACCTCTCTCCTAGCTGGGGCCGGCTCTTTCCCTTCAGCAGGACCAGATTCGCTCCTGTCATGGCCCTTTTGCAAACAGGCAGCTGCTGGCTCTCCTCCAGATGTTATGGAGCTGGGATGGCTTCTTCTCTCCTTCAGATTTACCCACTCTCATTTCAGCAGGCTCAGGATTAAGTGTTACTGGTAGCCTGGAGAAGGAGCTTTTCCTAGCACCGCTGCTACCAAAACACGGCCACCGCTGGGGTGAAATACAACGGCTACGTAATAACACGGAGCAACACCACCCAGCTGTTATGGACAGGAAATGAAGAACACCATATCCAATTAAAACTGCAGGGGGATATTTATGGCAGAACGTAATTAGCCAAATTGGAGCCTTCCCCAAAACTGCCATGGGATTTTTAATGACCGCAAGCGGTCAGGGCTTCGGTTTGATGTTTTGTCAAGTAAACAATATCCAGAGGGCATGAGACAAAAATCAGGAGCAAAGGGGAAGGGAAAAAAAAAAAAGTGTCGTGCAATTCCAGGGAGAAACAGAGACATGAAAGGATTTATCGTAAGGGGGACATTGTTGGAAAGAGCAGCAGCCACCACTCCAAGAAAGGAAAGAGCAGGGAGGTGGCTCTGGGTGTGGAGGTGGCCCTCTGCAATGAGAGGAAAGAGCAAGCAGCTGCCATGACCGTTCCCCAGGGAGATACCTTTCCTGGAATTTAAAATGATATGAGAAATTCTTTCAAGCGCCGTAATAGCTGGAAAGTATTTGAGTGAGTTGTTTTACGCTGGTAAAAGGAGGCTGGATTAGTAGTCCTGGTGACTACAGCCTCCCCTTTTTGGCTAAGCAGCGGGCATGAAAATAGAGCTTGTTAGTCAGCACGTACTGCGTGTGCCCCCCGGGCTGTCTGTAGGGAAGGCAGGCTGCTCTCAGATCTAGCATTTGTGGCCAGGAGGCGATGACCATCACGAAAGCATTGGCTCCTCTGTCACCCAGATGGCTGTGGCCTCTGGGGTCCCCTCGCTGCTCCGCGCTATAGGGCTGGAGTCACGGAAAGTCCCCGTCCTCCGCGCTGTCTGCATTAAAAGCAAGTTTCTGTTCACGCTGCGGAGATCCAGACTTCAGGCCCCGGCTCAGCCCCGAGACAGCGCTGCCACAATACCGTCCTCTGATTGCCCTCCAGGCGCGAGCAGAGGAAGCCGCCTCCGAGCCTCCCCGACTCCTGCTCTCATTAACTTCCCAGCGGAGATGGCTCACAAAAGCATCTTTGTGGCCAGCTAGGAGTCAGGACTCCAGCGCACACACATCCCCGCATGGCTGCGAGGGAGCGACAGCTCGGGTCGACACGCCGTAGGTACCTCAATCAACAGTCTCGCAAGCTGCTTGAGCATCTTCAAGTGCCTCCTGCTATTGGTTTCCCAGAGGTCTCATGCTGATTCATAACCTGATTAGCTAATCTGGGCTCGAGCAATGTAATTCTGCCTTGAATTTTGTTGGCGGGGGGTGCTGTCACTCACTTGTTACCCTGCTGGAAGAACTGGCTGGATGGAAAATCCTCGTAAGCTGTTCTGCAGTGCTGTTTGCTCTCAGCACATTTTCCCTCTCCTCCTCAAGTAACAGCGCTGAGTTCTTGGTAAACATAACCTGAGAATTTTTGCTGTTTAACTCTTGATGTTCGCAATTACTCTGAGCATGCACAGACGATACACATCAAACCTCACCTGTAGGACCTCTCATCTTTGGTCAGATCTCTTGGGCAGCCTCCTTCACAGCAGAAACAAATGCAGCCAGCTCAGACTTAAGCAACACATCTCTGCTTGCAACTTCACCCTTAGCATTCACCGATCTCTGGCGACAGAGGTGACTGAACCGATTTCTGATGGTCCTTGAGATCCCCTTCCCTGGGACACAGGTGAGGGATTACGAAGCAGAGGCAATGGGATCATTGCTAATAAAGCAGATCTCGCGGACAGCTAGACTGTATTCACTAACACTTATTTGCTCTGTCAATCTTTCAAAAAACCCACCACCAACAACAAAAGACCCACTGCTTCAAGAAATACAAAGTAACAGCCACATTTCACTTTCCTGAAGGTGCCAGGAGCCACACAAGCACCTCCCAAGGAAGGTCAGTCCAGCACCAACCTCTAGTATACAAATTCATAGCCTAAGAAATGACAGCCACCAGAAAAACACGCTTGCACACTACTTGGAAGTGGTCAGCACGGGGAAATAAAACACTTGACTGTAATGACCCCCACGTTAACACTGTGGCCAGAACAGATGGAAATTTAATTCCTGGTCAATATTTCTACATGACCTCTTACAAACCTTTGTGCCTCCATCCCCCTTTTTTAATGAAATGACACTTTCTCACTTCACAAGGGGCTGGGAGCATCGGTTCGGCAATCCCAAAGGAAAAGCTCAGGGGCTGGAGACCGTGATGGGGTCTCACTGGAGAGAGATTTGAGGGGAAAGCTCAGGAAAGAGGACTGGGATTCCCGTCCCTTGTCACGCAGGACCCTGGGAGGCACAGATATGCATCCAAATGGCCAAGATCCCTCCAGCCCAAACCACTGTCCCACCATGATCATGAAATGACAGGTGCGTACAACCAGTCTACGGAGATAATTCGGTGAGGGGCACAATTACCCCACGTACACCATGCCCACAGCAAGGGAATTACAGGATGAGACCCACACTAGCAATTAAAGCCCTAAAGCTGCCCTCCCCAGATAGACTCTGCTGGCAGAGACACCCCTTCAGCCCGCCGCACCGCTCCTGGGATGAAGGATTCGCCCGCCTATGTGTTTCAAAGAGGAAAAACCCTCGCCCGGCGCTGGAAACCTCCTCACTTGCAATTGTCTCCGCTTGGCAACCCGGCTCGATAGTGAATAAACGACAGAGAAATATTCCGCTCTACACGTGTTTGGGTTTTTCGGGGTGGTTTTCTTGGACGGCGATCCTGGCTCTGCAACAATACCCGTCTTGTTCGGCCCTGCACTACAGAGCAGGCTTGAATAGATCTGTCTAAAATTATAAGCGGGCAGCCCCTGGGCTCTGAGAGATCACAGGCCACATGCTGGGGCTGAACAAAGACTCTGCTATTTCCTAACAATTAGCCCAGCTAAAAGGACATCTATCTCCTTCCATTAGAGCCACCACGTGCCTCCCAGTCAGTCCATTGTAAAGCTAATTAAATAACACGCCTCTCTCCCCATGAGGGTCTCCTGATTAGTTCGCCTCGGTCCTAAATCCTTGCTGGTGTAAATGGGGAAGAGACAGCTGGTCAGCAGGAGCCTGCGACTCCAGTGGAAGTATGGTCACCCATCTATAGCTATTATCATCATCACCAGCTCTTTCAGTTTTTTTAATTATCTTTGGAAAGCTGTTGAACGGAGATCTTGCGATACAAGGGAGTTCAGCACACAAACTGGTTTGCTTCCTTATCCGCTTCCCCACCGCCTGCAGCAAAGTTGTGAAAACAGCTGATTTATTTATTATTTCGGGGGGCTTTGCTGGTACTTGGAGGAAAAAAGCAGACGTAAATATTTTTTCTAAATATGTTTTGGGTTGATGCAAACCAGTTTGGGTTTTTTTTCACACACTTCTCACTGGGCTAAAACAGCGAAAAGAAAATAAACAAGGAAAATTGTATGTCATTCAACCTGAGCTAAAGCTTTCTATTTTTGCACTTTTAAAGTGGGAAGAAATTTCAAAATGGAAAAAAAAAAGTCAATTAGAAGTCATTTGTTAACAAACCCTCTTTTCGCCCAGGTAGTTCACCTCTTCCAGGAAGTTTCTGTGGGAGGGGTAGGTCTCGGGTGCGGATGAGCTGAAATGAATCTTCCTTTTTAGCTGGGAAGCCCGATTCGTGTTTCAGCATCATGAGTGGGATGAAACAAGATATCTCTCTGACACTTGGAGTTTCCTTCCAATCTGAAAATTAGTTCTGGCAAGTCAAGAAAATTCATTCAGACGATACACCAAACATCACAGGGGCTGTCTGCAATGTCCTGAGCAATGCTTCAGGGAGGCCAGGGGCCACCACAGCCCATCATCTGTCCTTGGAAGAGGTCAACACGGCTCTTCTGCAACACCCAACCCGCACCTGCTCAAGCCAAACGCCACGAGCGGCTTTTCTCTCCGTCAACCCATCCCGATTCTTCAGGGTAAGCTACGTTTGCACCACCACGAGTGCACAGCCTCACACAACAGCACGAAACTGCTAAATCGCTCCAGATGTCCAACACCTCTTCTCACACGCTCCAAAGACCCGGAAGAAATACAGTTTCCTTCTGCCAAGTCTACAGTCAGCAATAGTTGCGAATATCCCCTTTACCCCCTTTAAATCATTATTTTCCACCCTTGGCTATTTAAATCATTATTTTCACACCGAGAGAGCATGGCTGGAAAACTGGGAAGGTGGGTCAACAGACTAATGAGCTGATTTCCTGTGGACCTTCAGCTCCAGGCTTGAAACAGCTGGACCTGCCGCTACAGATGGAGCTCCATCCACCCAAGGAAAACAGAAAGATCTCATTCCTCAGCTCTCGTGGTGGGGAGACAGCGGGAGGAAGGACACAGAGGAGGAGGCAGAGCTTGGTTTCATTCTAATGGGAAGGAAAGCTTGCTCCTGTTTTCCAAACCCAGAGCTGCCTGTGCTGCTCACAGCCATCCTGGGTAGCAGCTGCTGTTGGAGCCTGGGTGGGAAAATGCTGGGAAGCTTTAGAAATGCATCAGGGCTTGCCAGGAAATATATTAATTTGTGTGTGTGTATGCGTGTCCATAGGCTTTTATTGTAAAAGCACAAGGATCAACTCATTGCCCACTGCTAACGAAATCATACGAACCCTATGCTCAGGCCAGGCGAACATTTTACATCAAATAATCAAATCAAATCAATCAAATCAAAGGGACATATCAACAGGGCCAGGTAAATCATCATTAAAAGATGCTACATGACTCACTTGAAGGCCTGCAAGGGGTTGGTACAAGAGTCAAGCCCAAAACACAGTTTGAACGTAACCTAGGATCATGCTACTCAGTCCTCTGGCTGCTTTCAAACCCCGACAGCCAGGTCTAACTGCTTCATTCATGGCTAACCTACAAAAAAAAGGGCAAGAGCCAAGAAAAAGATGTCTTGTATTAACCGCCTGCCTCCCCTCACCCAGCTAGTGCCCTTGATCCCAAGCTATGGGAATGGCTCCACAAGCCACTTGATTAATAAGAGCCCGGGGGGGGGAAATCGTTTATATAACCTCGTCTTCTCTAAACTTCCTAAGTGCTTTAGAAAGTGGCTGCCCTGGAAACCCAAACTGGAAACGAAAAATATTATCTCTTCCATTTATAAACATCTCCAGCGCTAATGAAGTGAGGAGCGGCAGCAACGGGGAGGGGAGCGTCGAGATGCACTTGGCAGGCGTGGGAGAGACCTGATAAAACCATTTCGTTTCAGGTGGGTGTGGAGCAAAAAGTCCTCCTACCACGGTCGGTGCCACTGTAGCTGCTGACTACAGCGTTGCGAGGCCCCCGGGGAGGGATTTCAGAAGATGGATGGTTATGGAAGTATCTGCTACGCTAAACACAGAGGCAGACCGACAGCCTTACTAGGTGCAAATGTGGGGGGAAGGAAGACAGGGCGACATGAATGAGGCAAAAGCAGATGGATGAAACCTTAAAAATCAGTTCCCTTAGCTTGAAGCTCTAGTTTGGATGAAGCATCACGTTCTGATATTGGAAAGCAGGGAGCGAGTATCCGTACTTACTGTGCACACATACTTTGTGGCACAAGCTGCACAGACCAGTCTTATTGTGCATGCCAACAGAGCACATCTGTTTACACCAATCTGGTCTAAAAAAACATACGAGTGATCCAGACTAAGTTCTTAGGTTCAACCACCCTCTGCCTTGCAGCCCCTCAGACACACATCTGAATTAGAGAGCCAGGAGAAGTATTCTGCAGAATAGTCCAACCTATTTCTCCATTTTCTTTCCATGTTGGCATTTCCCACGGAGATTTGTTTTTGCATCAACACAGCCAGCACCAGAAAATGCTGAGTTTTGGCTGGAAATGTTTGGATTTCATTTTAACAAAATATTGATGATTTCCGCAGAACGATCCGTCATTTCTGGCAGCAACAAGAAGAAAAGTCAAAAAGCCGTATTTCATCTAGATAGGGGACTGAGCTGACACCCAGCCTGGAACTCAAGTGGAAGACAAAGCAGGCTACCGGGTTGCCTCGTTATCCTGTCATTTTGATTACTGTAAAGCAAGGGGAACTGCTACTACTTTCATGTAGTAGGTAGAAACACAACCAAAGCTGCCAGACAAAGGAAGCATCTGGTCTCCTGGGGTTAGGCAGTAACTAGACGCAAAGCAGGGGAAGAGGAGGTCTGATCATCTCTGGAGACGTTTCACAGGAGATTCAGATACCCCAAGGTATCAGCATGGTGAAGAGCTGGTCCAGGACAGGACCGAGATGCCAGCTTTATTTCCATCACTACCTTCCATAATTATTCATGCCTCTTGAGCCTGCAGAACTGGGTTGAAATCTCCCAAGTGCAGGCTCTTCTGTGAGATGCCTGGAACGGACCAAATTAGAAATTTTCCATGAACAGGCTCCCTTGGGGCATCTTCTCCTTTTTTCCTATTCTACCTCAATGCTGACATCAGTCTGGACAAAACGAGTGCCCTCTGCCCCGCCTTGAACTTAGGATGTGGAGAGTGAATCACACAAACCCGGGGAGAAAGGCATTTCTGACTCCTGAAAAATAGTTGCTGATGAGTTAGGGAGAAGTAGTTTGGGCCAGCTCCTCTTAGAAATCAAATCTCCACTTTGGTGGAGCAGTTTCTTTTGCTCCATTCCATTTGTGCTACGGGAAGCACAAATATCTGCAAGTGTTTTTGCCGCCCCGTGTGCCCCTGCTCACGCAGCGTATGCCATGTCAGCGGCCTTGTTTCCCTTTCCAGGAAGGGAAGTCCTGTCAGGAACTTTATTATATTGCTTTTTGGTGTGTGCGCCCACCCCCTCCATCGCTAAAATCAATGGCAGCGTTCCCACTTGAAGCCAACTCTGTTTTCCCACAGGCTCGCGGAGGGCTGCAGCCGGCTTCAGGGGTTTAAAGGCTAGATCCTAGCTTTGAATCCTTGTAGCGTTGCGGGGGAAGAAAAAACACCAAAAGAGGAACCCTGGCTCTAAGAGGGGATCAGAGGTCTCCGAAGGCAGCTCCCAAAAGATGGACCTGCACTGCTCACGCTGGCTGAGAATCTCCTTTCATGAGCCTAACACCGAAAAGAAGCCCACATGCAAATTCCACCCTCCATCCCATGCTTTTCCCACACCTCACTCGAGTCATTTGGAGGCCGGCAAGCCGCCCGCTGCCATTCTCCCATGGCTCTTCTGCAGAGAAACCATCTTCCCAACATACACACACAACCTCATAAGCCCTGGCTGCTGCCAGAGAGGCAGCCTCCCTTCCCGGGAACCAGCTGCAGAGAGAGAAACTGTATTTCATCTATTGTGAAACAGCCAACAATTGACCCACTGCAACTTTTTCAAAGCCTATTGATACAAAACCCCACAGGGGAAGGTCCATCCGGTGGGCTGTGTAAACTTCAGCACGTGTTCAGCAGCTTCAAGGGCTGAGCCACACTAGCAGCTCAGTGTCGCTTAAGACGTCTATTTTTTTTTACAATATCAAGCACTTGTACCACACTGATCTCCAGCCACTCGCCTGACCTCAATGAATTAAGCATCGCAATAAAATGTGCAATGAATTAATCATCTGCATCTCCAACGTGAGAAACTGCTATGCAGTGGCTCACAGGCATCCTTATGAATGATTTAGGCATCTCACTCCATGGAAGTCAGTGGGGTTTAGATACCTGAAGACTGTCTGTTAAGTGATGTAGCCAAGGTCTTCCAAATCCCAGCTGTAAGACTCCATAATCTCAGCCAGATTTCCTAAATCTGCTGTTCTTATCCCTGAGAACCCTTCCTCCATAAAAAGACCACGGATGCTGGGGAAGAGCCACCAGGACCTGGAGCTCAGGTGAATGAAACCACCCCACGGTCTGGGAAGAGGATGTTGCGTTATACAGACCAGGCATTGCAGGGTGCTTTCAGTCAACCAGTTGATTGCTGCAAAGCAGGAATGAAGAGGAGAGATGCTAAGAGAGTAGCAAGAGAGCACAGACCCCATATGTCCCCCCAGGAGCTTCAGACAAGGTGAGAAACTTCATGTGCACAAAACAGGGTCTAGTAAACAAGGCGCAGAAAGCACACTGCATTAGAGAAAGCTCAGACACCTGGGTCTGCTCTGAAAAGGGGGAATCATTTCCATCCACAGATAACAACAGGGGCAGCTGGAGCTTATTTCTATTCAATTTTAGAAAGAGAGCAGAGAGATGCAATCCCTTACAGGGCTTTCAGGGAATATTGGTCCTAATCCTCTCCTTATTCTTATGTGGCTCTAAGCATGGTATTTCTCCTTCCTGCTCTTCATCTATCCAGCCTGCCTATAAACACCTTGAGCTGCATGGGGCACAGGGCAGTCAAATCCTCCTGGAGGTATCTGTGTGTTAGAAATAACAACAAAAAAAAAAGACAGACCATCCTAATACAACTTGCCCCCCTTCCCCAAATGTCTGTCAGCCTGGTTTCTCAGACTGAAGCGATGCAAATAGCTCAGATAAGGTTCAGATAAAGTATCTGAGCTCTCAAGGGCTTATCTGAGTTGAACACCAACTCCAAAAATTCTGAAATTTGCCCTGTGGGACTATCTCCATAGAGCTCGATTTCCATCTGAAGCCTCGACCTCCAGAGGCTGCAGTAACAGCTACTGTTCAAATGCATTCTTGAGATAGCGGGGTGGGACGAGGCAGGTCTGCAGCTCCCCTATCGTGCACTATCTGCCTTCTGGTGGGAATGTTGCAAGAGCTGGGCTGATGGCTCAAGGAACCGGTGACGGCACCTTTCACCGCTAGTGCTTGCACTGTAACAGATGAGGTAAAACCTTCTTAGGAGGCGTCAATAGAAAGATCACTTTCCCTTGGCTGAGAAGTGCTCCATGCTGGCTTTTCCTTTCAGCCGTGTTCACTCTCAGTAATTGCTAGCAGAGGGAAGGCTTGTGAGAGAGCACCGGCTTAGGGTGCCGCACCATGAACTGTCACAGACTGTGTCAGCATGGGCATCGTGCTAAGATTTGGGGTTTCCAAAGCAGCCTGGATGCGACGTGGAGCTGGACACAAGACCCATCCGGGCTTCTCTGAAAATCTCAGCCTGGCAGGAGGTAAAGGGAGTCAGCGATCGTGACGAGGAGTTCTGATGGAACAGACCCAGGCTCACAGTAATGGACGATCTCTAATATTCATTTACAGTGATAAACATTCGTGCTTAGAGATCTAGCCTTTCTGAAACACAGATAGCTGCAGCGGTCTCAAAATGTGTGAGACCTGGTAGTGAGCATCCATTTATAGTATGCAACTCAGACTGTGAAAGGAGCCAGGGGAAGTCCGAGGCCAGGCTTAGAGAGGGCAAATTGAGATCTCTTTGTAAAGTTGGTACAAAGGGCCCATTAGCTCACTTACACCTGGACTAGAGTTATTCTTTGTCCTGCAGGAGCATCAAGGGTCCCCCATCTTACAGCCACATCCCATATACTGGGTACTCTACAAACACAGGAGTAAAAGACAGCAGGAAGGATTCCTCCCCGAAAGGTTTGCAACCAAATAATCAGTAATCTAATCATTTATACACCTAATGCAAATCTAGGAAAGATGAAAAAAAGAGCTTTCTGAAAACCATTCAAAGCTCTGCAGAAATTACCCCCAAATCTCGCTGATTCAAGCAGAGAAAGATTTCCTCTCTGTAGAGCTTTGCAACTGTCAGGCAGAGTTCTCAGGCAAGAATAACTATGAAATTCTATAGGATGGCTCATAAACCATAGAAAAAAAGGTTTCATTTCCTACTAAAAAATTCCCAACGGCTTGTTCCCAAAGGGCCGGCATGCCAAAGGGCTGCTGCAGAGTGCTGGCTCCCCTTCTGCATCGGCGCTTCGCCCTGGCTAAAAACCAGGGATTGGGGGAAAACGCGTGGGCAGGCTACGGGCTCTCTGCAGCATCCCAGTGCTCAGCTGTGTTGGCAGCACCAGGGTTAACCGCAGCGGCGCCCTGTAATGCAATGATTTCTGGTTTATTTCAGCAGGGGAAGTGTGTCCCGGCCTGATTAGCCCAATGGTTTCCTCTTTTCCCATAACCTCCAGACCCCCATGGCCTAAGTGTTTACTTTCTGAAATAAAAAATCTGCTAGTGTTTTTCTTTTTTCGGGGTATGTGTATTTTGGGAGTATTCGGGGGGAGGAAAGTGGAGAGGGGGAGTTGAATGGGATGGGAGGCTTGCATACACCTCCCTTCTCTCTCCCACCCCTCACCCCCAGCTCCTTTCCAGCTGCAACCTCTGAGCTGAGACTTCTGGCTTCAATGTGAGAGAGAGAGAGAGAAAGGGAGAGAGAAACGTATTAATGAGAGAGTTCAGTCTCTTGCTTCAGCAGCTATAAACACAGTGAACATCTGGAGGGAGAGAGAGGTGCTTCATGCTGCCAGGAGCTGAAAGAAACAGGCTGTTTTCAGGGTCCCAACCTCCCGCGCTCCCCACATCCCCCTCTGCCTGCCCTGCACATACGCATGCTGCTCTCCTGGCATCACCCAGCCAGTCCTGCCCATCCAGAGAGAAAACAGTAGCTGGCCTCACTTACATTGCCCTCCCTGCTCCATGCCAGCGCAGCAAAGCCCACCTAGGTGCTGCTAACAAGAAGGACTGGCCCCGTGCAACCCAAACCCTCTAGAGAGGGTGCTCTGCTGCCCACTATCCCCAGAGGCAAGCTCTCGTGGGTCCCAGCCTGGTTCTGTAGGCAAAGGAGGTTGGGAAAGTGCAAAAAAAAAGCAGCTGTGCTTTGTGTGGCTGGTCTGAAGCAAGTGTTTGGTGGCTCAGGATAGTCGACTCCTCCGGAAAAAGAAACAGGTACATCCACCACACTCCATCCCTGTAGAGGGATCAATCTTACTCCAACACCAACCCAAAATGAGATATCTTCTGCAGTCATCTTCAAGGCACCACAGAAGCCCTGGATAGCCTGTTGCTTAGTTTCTTTCCTCCTCGACTTTACATCGAGTTATTCCTTCCCCATGGCATACCAAAGCTGCCAGTGCTGCTGCTCATTTTTACAATGGTCCTGGTGCAGCGCGCTAACTTGAGTTTTGCTTCTTGCAGAGCTCCCATCCCCCTGATATACTGGAGGCCCTCAGCAAATCTGCAGGTATCACCCAAAAACCAAGCAACAACCTTCCAGCTTTCACCCAGCCTCATCCAGGGGACCGACGCCCTGTTCGGAGCACGATTCCTCCCTGCGCGGCAGCTGATTCCCAGCTGACACCAGTCTGCAGCTCAAGTGGGAAAAGAGCTCAGCGCTCATTCTCTGGTGATGACCCAATGCGTAGGGAGCTCCCTTGGGTTTTGTCTTTGAGAGGCGAGAGGAGTCAGGCAGGAAACAAATGGAAAAGCAAAAGCCTGGATTTTTGTCATTCTATTGCTTCAGCACAAATAAACCTCTCCAAGTGCTGACTTGCAGCAAGTTACAGCAGGGGATGCAGAGGGAGCATCACTAGGTATCACAGGGTCACCTGCATGCCTTTTCCTCACCTGCAAAACGACAAGGATCCACACAAATCAGACACTGAGTCCAGCTCCCACTGAAGAGCAAACCGCTAATTGCTCAGCATCCTTCAAAGGGCCTTTGCAAAAGGACCAGGAGAGTCTAAGACACCTCAGGCAGCCCACGGCTCTGCAATTCATTCACAAGGGATCTTTTCTCTCCACCGACAGGTTGAAGTAAGTGCTCTTAATGGAGAAAATTATGCGTGTCCTTCAACAAACCCAGAGTGCCCGAGTATACTAGGTGTGACATGCCTTTAACTGGAGCCAATGAAACACCCAAAAACTGACAGGAAGAGAAAGGGCCGAAGAAAAACCCATTCCACCAGGGCTATAAACAGCGCCAGACCCCATGGCTTGCTGGCCAGAGGATGACAACAGAGCCCAGCAGAAAGGGCTCATTCATCCCCTGGGCCGGAGCAAACGGACAGGGAGGGCTGCAGATCTGGGGGAACGACCGGCTGCAGGTTAGGCAGAGGCAGTATTTTGTGCACGGCTTTTGTAGAGCCTTGAAATGAATTAGCATCCATCGCCTCGGCTCTCGCTCATCCCTCCCCGTGGTGGCTCACCCCTTTTTTTCTCCCCCTGATCTGTTTCCCTTCACCTTCCTCCACGTCCTCCCTTGCCTGCTCCTTGTTTATTAAGGAGGGAGAGGACAGACTGGCCAGTCCAGGAGAACTGCCTGAGAAGTCCTGCTAGGTCTCGCAGCCGCAAGCAGATGTGCGTGCCCTGTGAAAAGACGCCCATTCATCTCTGCGGAGAGCATGCGGGGGAGGCGGCAGCAGCGCAGGGGAGGGGGGAAGTGTTGGAGGAGGCTGAGAAAAGGAAGGAGGCCGCAGTTAAAAATAGGATAAAAGGACATGAAAAAAAATGCAGATTTTTTTTTCTTTTTTTTTTAAAAAGCTTCGCTCGGAAAATGTGCTGCAGCTGGAGAAGCCATCGGGCTGAGCCTGGTCAGCTTTCACCTTCCCCCCCCTCTCCCCTCCTCCCCAAGCCCCCTTCCTCTGAGCGTGGGCCTGGAAGACGGCCCAGAAACCGCTCACAGAACGAGCTTTCCTCCGGGGATCTCCACCAGGGAAAGAGCAGGTCTCGCGGCGAAGGAGGGGGCAAGGCGGGGAAAAGCAGGGAGAGTTCGCCACGGATGCAGGCAGTCTCCACGGGACTCCTGCCTGCAGTCCAGGCTGAGCTGAGAGCTGGGCTTGAAGGAAGATCACAGCCAGAGTTAGCAGGGTGGGGGCAAAAGGAGGATGTCCCTATTTTGTCTGCGTGGGTGTGGGGCAATGCGGCGTGTTGCAATGCATTGCTCCAGCTACAAGGGCTTTGCTTTCCTGCCAAACCCAGGACAACACTGCTATGGACCCGATGTCCATGAAGCGCCAGGGGGTTGGATGCAGGTTTGCTGCATTAGGGACATGCCACTCCCAAGCTAATAAACCCAAAATACTCCGGGCTGAGAGGTGGCACCAAGCAATGTGGCCAGAGGGCATCAGCCACAGACTGGGTAAGGCTGGTCTCTGCACCATGTCCTCCCACAGCACTGGCCTGAACCATGCTGGTTGCTGGGGATGAGCCTATGGTGATGTCTTTTATTTGTGACAGTGCCTCGGTGCAAGAAGCCTGGCTAAAATCAGCAGGATTGCTCTCATTAGCCTGGGAAGCAGAGTCAGACCTGCAGCTCTAATTTCTCCTCTAGAAAAGGCTTTCATTTCATTTCTTGCCTTGCAAAACCCCAAGGCCAATTCCATTTGCCTCAGTGAAAGCAAGATCACTCCCCCAGATGCTCCTGTAGTGTCCAAAAGGCTGGGAGCACCTTCAGTCCAAGCATGCTAATTCAGCACAACAACAGTCGTAGAAACTTCTTCAGCCAGAGTCGTTTCATCCCTTGCTTGCCATTAACAACAGTTTTATCTCCCCTATCACTAAGGAAAACCCGTTCAGAGTGGAAGGGGTTGCCAAAGTGGCCTTGGCTCAAACAGGCAGTGCAGCCAGGACTGCGTCCGTACTTAAATGATAATACTGCTATCAAATCTTTTCCTCCACTCCAGTTTTGTGCCTAACCTTGTCTCAGCCAAAAAACATTACCAGAAGGTAACATTAGGATACTATTACCTTAGGAATTAAACATACGGCGCTAAGTGTGGCTTTCAGCATCCTTTCAGCAACCCTGCTGCTTCGGGCAGACACACATGGCACCCTTAATTTTGGGCTGCCAGATGGTTCAGCTAAGGTGCAATGGCCTCTACGCTCCTATTCCCACCTGTCCAAGGAGCAGAGCTACTTTTCATAAACAAGGAGCAGCTCCCTTCTTGCTAGTTTTTCTCTACCACCTCTGGGATGTGCCCTTTGCTTGCTGTGGACCCCGTTTAGGTTGATTCTCTGGGCAGTAATAGTCCCAACATATGCACCGCAGATTGTGGTAGCAAGCTAACAGATAAAACTGACTCTATATCATTTCCAAGTTTTTGCTTTTTAAACAAAAAAAAAAAAACCACACACACACACACACCCTTCTTGTCCTTATCAACAAGCTAAATCCACATCAGGCTTTCCTTTAGCCGTATCACTGAATAATCTAATCAGACTTCAAGCACAATGTAAATAAACTCACCCAAGCTTCAAAGGCAAAATATCTTCTCTAAACGCAAGCAGCTCTAAAACTTTTAGAAATGTTGTGGGTTTCTATTGCAAGAGGATATATTCACACTTGCATTTTCCTTGTTGACTTGTTTCTTTCACCAACATCAAGACCATGAAAACCAAAATAGCCTCTAGTACACCAGAAGAATAGATGATGAGTGGTTTTAATGCGCACCCGAAACACAAAGGAGAAATGAAAGACCGTTCCTAGCGGTATATACAAATGAGAGTTTCCTCTCATTTAAAATTAGCAACTGCTCTAGACTGAAGAAACAGCAGTATTAAAAAAAAAAAAAATCAGAGAAAGAGTACCTTGCAGTGCAACAGGAAAAACTGAAAAGTAATTCTTAGGTATTGCAAGAGAATCAGAGGCCTGTCCTACCCATCCCAATGTACTGAAAGTTTGATCAAAACCTGTTGAATACGACGACAGCTTTTTTTTTTTTACTGGCTTCACTGAGGTTTGAACCAGGCTCCAGTCTCTGCAGCAAGAAATTTCACAGACCCAGCATGGGGTAATGAAGATCTGGGTTGCAGATATGTTGGTCCCTGGAGAGAGCACTTTCACAGAAAAGGGGAGAGGGTAGGGAAAAAAACACAAAGAAAACTTTCCAGGCACAGATTTGCAAAATGTTTGAGTAAATCCAAATGCTGCAAGGGCAGATTTCATCAGAGCAGAGTTGACATCATGCTGAGAGAGGTCACCCACAGGAGTTGAGCAAATAGCTGAAATAAGAACGGCTGGGAATAGGCAGCAGAGTTTTGCTCCAGCCACAGGCGCAGTGCTCTGTGTCCATCTCCTGCTCACACACAAGTGCTCACCAAAGGAGAAAAAAAAAAATCGAAAAGCCTGAATATTTGCCAAGGAGAGATTTCAAACTGCACATTTGACCGCAACAGTCACTGGTTCTGCTGAACTCTTTAGTTGCAAAAAGTCTCTAAACATCAGGGCTTTTCCCCTCCCAAGGGGCCAATGTGCATAACTAACGAGCCGGGAACAAGTCACAGAAGACCAGCACATGCCATGCAAAAGCTTACATGGGATTTAAGTGCTTCGTGATAGGCTTATGTGGGACTTAAGTGAAACATAAACTTCATATTGGCCCTTCTCAAAGGTCACATTCGTGCAACTTGAGCTCTTTCACTTAGTTCCTGCGGTTGGCCTCTGCCACGGCGTACCTGAGCCCTCTCCTCTGCCACAGCACCACAGGGCTCTTTGCTGATGCTCATCGCCCGTCCCACAGGCAGGAGGACCGTCTGCCTGCCTGGCATCTGTGCTGGCAGTCGGTTATACAAGAAGCAGCCCAAACTGCAAGCTCAGCTTGAAGATTCACGGGTTGAACAACGTGCGGGGCAAGAATTAGTCACCGGCGATTTTGTAACGACTTTCAAATTATGAATGCATTAGAGAAGATGATCGTCTAATCCAAGTCAGTGAATTGCTTTAGCTGTGCAGCATGTTGCCACCATGCAGCCCTGACAGCACAGCGTGACCACACATCCCCAGTTGTGGTTACCTGAAGACCATGCCACCGCCCTCCCAAGGAGCAAGGTGATGAGCTACAAGAGCAAGAGACACAAAATTACTACTACAGTGGAATTCAAACTTGGGGGTCCGTGTCTCCTTGCAACCCTCCGTGAAGGCCACTTTCCAAAGCCACTGGTGAGGACATCAGTCCGGCAAACGCCATGAGAAATGCTGAAGATGCAACCAGCAGGTTGGCAGGTCCACCTTGCCTACCCTCCCGGAGACCCCCATGTCTGTCAAGACCCCAGGGAGCAGTAACCAGGGCTGCAGTCCCTAAATGCAAGGGAGGTGCACACAGGACATCAAAATCACCACCCGAAAGAGGAGAGGGATTCTGCCAGCTGGGTACCCACGCCATGGCAGGGAAAAAGGAAGCTTCCATCGCTCCGACAGGAGGAGAATAGTTAAAGAAAGCAGGTTTAAGGGTTTTCTGTGCTTTCTGACCCCATCTCCACTGAGAGAGACCCTTGAGGACCAGCAAGGCAGGTACCAACCTGGTGATGCTGTGGTAGGTGCCCTATGGCTGCATTAAGGGCAAAACACCCCAATAAATTAAGTCAGGACTGGGGCAGAAAGCAAATATAGAAGGAAGGAGACAAGAGGGACACGATGGACAACAAACGAGAGCATAGCAGGGCTTTAAGGCTCGTCTTTTCACCTGAGCACGCTGCCAAGCCCCACAGCACAGGCGGGAAAGACTCACAAACCCACCCCCAAAATGGAGTCCTACCCGTGCTGTAGTGCTCCAGGCCGGTGGGCACTTCTTGCGTGGCAGGCTCGTCCCAGAGCGGGCAGCACGTCCTCGGCTGGCAGCAGACGGACTGAAAGCCGCAGGTCACCCAGGGATCCTCACAGGGACCGGCGGCACCTTGCTTCTGGGAGCAGGAGAGGGAAAAGCGTCAGGGGAGCGGGACCCTGAAATGGCTGCCCTGTGCAAGGTGGCGGTGCACCTTTCCCCCCCAAAATCAGGCACGACGCCCCAGGCCGGCAGGGTTTGCTCAGAAGAAAAAATGTCATCCAAACTCACCTGGCTGAGGGGCATCATAATGAGGCCAAAAAGGCCCTTTTTTAAACAAACGGGAGGGAAAAAAATGAAGGCCCGCAGTGAGGCTGTGCTCAGCAAGATGGCGACGGGGAGGGGGCTCTCCTCAGGGACAGCCTCCATGAGAGGGGGCTCTCTTCACCCCCCCCAGCTGGAACCGTTATTTTTCAGCAGCATGAGGCAGGAGGCCCCAGAGCCCCCCCAAAAATGTGGGGGGCCTGTGAGGCCTGTGGGGGGCCTGTGAGGGTCGCAGCCCTGGCACTATGGGGGAGCCTGGCCCCACGTTGGTGGGAGCTGGGGCAAGCCATCGTATTTATGTTCATATTCCTATTTATATTGATATTATTTGTAATTATTTTGTTTATATTTATAGTTGCGGGTTTTTTGTATTTATATTTATGTTAGTTATATTTATGTGTTCATGGACATGTGTGTCTGTGTATACATACATGTGTATATACATATGTGGTATGCACACATAAAGTATATACACACGTGCATGTTTATATAAACTTAGGTATTATTACATATATATTACATAATACACTGTATTATTATATGCTTACACATAATACATTAGTATGTATATACGTGTATTGATTATATGTGTGATATAGATATGTATATACCCACACATATGTAATCCTAGGTTATAACTGTCATTATATATCACACATTGTTTATTTTTATTGTATATAAAGATGTATTTATACTTTATAAAGAAAATATATGTATTATATATACAAGCATATATAGGTATATGGAAATAATCCCAGGCTATAATTTTCATTTTATTTTATACATACCTATTTTATACACATATATTTCTAAATATGTATATATATACTGTATACATACGTGTATACCTTATATACATATTTACCATATATACATACTTGTATATACCTATATACCATATAATATATATGTGGTACATATACGTGTATATCTCTGTGTAAGAGGATAACAACATATACATACATATAAATAAATTCAGGATGTTTTCTTTTTTTATTGTTATTATTATTTCCCTGCAGGGAAATAGCTTTGCTTCATTTCCAATCAATATTTAAAAGCCAAATGCATGCTTGGAACCTTTTAAAGGAAAAATATCGAGCTGTGTTAGAAATATGTCATGTGTCAGAGTGGTCTTTTCTTCCTAATTTGGTGAAAATTTCGCTTTCTAGCAAGTCTGCTGTGCAGCCTGGTGTCTCAGCTCAGAGTTATAGCTTTCATCTGACCTTGTCTAGGATCTTTAACACTGACCAGCACTTCTTTGGGCAAATGTCTACTGATGTGATTTCTCTAAATAAGGGTCAAAGCGCGGTCAGACCTGTCCCACAGCTGCTGGCACTCGGCAGGGCATGCCCAGGACCACACTCTAATATATATTATACATAACCACCCATCAGCTGCACAGACAGAAAGGAGCTGGCTCGGGAGAGGGAGCACCAAAGTTGTCCAAAAACTCCAACCAAAGCAACTGAACTTTTTCCAAAGCCTGATCTGCTTCGTGCTGATCCCACTGCATTCATCTGCGGCAGGTGAAGGTCAGCACGGGGAGCGGAGGCACCGGGACAATGGTTACCCTAACAATCCTGCTCCGAACACAAGCGCAGGAAATCCGATGCAGTGATCCTATTTCCAGTTGAGGTTTGCAAGCTCGAGAGGTTCAGATAAGCTTTGGGTAAACACTCAGCATTTTCGGATGCTGCTCTGAACTACGCGAAACCTTGGAACGATTTAGCGGTCGACACCAAGCCGTGTCAGTGAATTGTGTTGGCAAAGTCACAGCAACCAAAGAGAAAACCCACAGCTAAGGATAGAAAAATAACCCAAACTCTTTTCTTACCATCACTCCAGGGCGAGCCAAAGGATAAGGGGCTGTGTTGCCGATGGTTGTGTCCATATAGTAACTCATCATCTCAGAGGTGCCTGCAGAAATGGAGATGGACATTAGATGCCCTGCTGGTAGCATCTGCTAAACCTGTGCTTTCTCACAGCCATATAAAGCTAGGACCAGACTATCATCTTAATGAGTTTAAGCTGGAAAAGTTAAGAGGAAAAATATCTGTATTAATAGCAGATATTGTGATTGGATGTGTTGTATCAACAATGCAAGCACACGGATCCATTAGTGTAAACTGATGAGAGCCTGACAATGGTGAATGAATTATCACCTGGAAGCTGATGGAGCTACTCTGAGGGGAGATGAGATCATATTTCCTTTGCTGTAGAATCAGTGGGAAATTGTTGCCAATTTTTTTCTTTTGACAAAAAAAAAGAAAAGCCAGTTTGTTGAGATCAACACCTTTCCTGTAAAAGTTTCATCAAAAACAATGTTTCATAAAGAACTTGGCTGTTTTCAAGAGACATCTTCTGTTTTCCTGCATTAGCTTACGTCCCCCTTGCTAAAGCTCTCCCTTGCATCATTGAGACTTATATTCCTGCGTAATTTGCAGCACCCTAAATATCCATCAGCCCACAGGAGCATGTCACAGTTTCACGTGTCATTCCTAGCATGGGATGTACTCCTCTGAGCAAGTCCTTCTACCAGTGCTGTTCCTGAGATGTGATTTTTAATCATCGATTAGCCCATTTGGGTAGCTGAGGTGAAGGAGCTGCCAGCTGGCTCTGTTTTCAAATATGTAGATGTTTCTCCCCCTCTCCTTTAAATGCACAGTGGAAAATTCAGGGCCAATGCACTTTCTGTTTTTTTGGGGGAATATGACTTAAAGGCGCTGGGAGGAAAGAGTAAAGGGGGAGCAGCCTGGGCTCGGAAAGGCTCACTCGGGCAGGATATGACTTGGAGCCAAGGGGAATGGCTATTTTCATCATGCTGATACACGGAAGAGCTGAGAGACGGAAGAGCTGCCACTGCTTTCACCTCTCTGAGGACACAGCAGCTCTGGCTCCTCTGAAATACCTCCCTTTTGATTTCTGCAGACCTCCTG
Source organism: Calonectris borealis (assembly GCF_964195595.1). NCBI lineage: Eukaryota > Metazoa > Chordata > Aves > Procellariiformes > Procellariidae > Calonectris > Calonectris borealis. The sequence continues at coordinate 7,209,794 of NC_134335.1, read as the reverse complement.
TGCTACCGACAGATGCAACCACTTATCCAAGTTGTCTTCTAGACAGAGCCAGCGCAACCAACGTTACCTTCAGCCTCGCTTCTGCACTGCACCCACAAACAGCTCCCGGAGGCACTGGGACCCGCTTCCAGCCTCCCCTCCGCTTCTTCCCTGCGCCCGGGGCCGGGGGTTTCGCTGCTGCCGGGGGCCGGCCAGCGGTTAGCAAACATCCAGAGCCTGCTTCAGCTGTGCCTCACTCACCACTTCAGCAAACAGGGACTCCAGATAGCGTCTCCCACTGCGCTCTGTGACTAATGGCCAAATGTGAAACACCTGCATGTGTATGCGTATTAAATTATTATCATCATTTCCTGCTTGTTATTACTAACTTTTGCTCTAACACCAGTATTTTTTTTTTTTTAAAACTTCTCTTTTTAATTCACAAAACTGAAAACTACCTACGCGGTGAAAGAACAACGAGCCTATATCTCTTTGCGCTTAGAGCAACCCAAAAACACACATACTGCAAGTTACTGTGGCTGAGAAGCCTTAACTAATCTCAGCATCTGTGCACACCCTACCAGCCTGCTTTAACTAGGCGTTAAAACACGTTTGCTTAAATCTCATTGCAGCTGGGTCAGCCTGCAGCTGGGTAAAACAAAGAAGGTGCGTGGAGCCCATTTCTGCAACTCAGCTAATGAAGGGCAAGGTGCTCAGTCCCAGTCCATCACACACCTGGCCCCTGATCCTATCCTTAAACAAGTGTGAACAGTCTCACATAAATGTGAACTGATCTCCCTCTTGCTCCGGAGTAAAGACTAAGGCTGCCAAACTGTACCAAAGCAAGACAGACACTGCAAAATGAAGACAGAAAAATCTCGGGGCTGATTCACCTATTTCAATGACACAGAGGTGTCCGAGAGTAAGGAGTTACAGCCTTAAAACATCAGTTAAAACAGCAGTCCCCATGAGCAGCTCTTTTTCCTGCTTTGCAGTTTGTGCAATAGGCAGTTGGGGTTTGGGGTTTTTTTTTTTTTGCCTTTGATCAAGACACCTAAGTCGCACCGGGTTCTCGAGAACTGCTTTCATGCCTCGCTGAATGTCGTTTGCATCTTTCTCAGGATGCCGTTGCCAGCTGAACCTTCCAGCAAAGTACCACACGTTGATGCCTAAAGCAGCATGAGCTTCGGTCACGGGAAAAGCGCAAACCCATCCTGACACCCAGGACAAGGCTTCATGCAATAAAGAATATCAGTAAGATTGCCGGAGCTGTAAAGCAGCACCAGCAACCCCCTCCCAAGCCCTGGACTGGAAAAGGAGAATATCATCTCTAGACAGCAGCTCCAATAGATTTATGGAAAGGACCGTTTGCTTTTGGGTTTTTCTTCCCTTGCAAGCTGTACTGTCAAAAAGCACAAGTGGGGGTCAGAAATACAATGCAAACCTCAGCAACCGTTTGCACCCCCATCCCTGTCTGTTCAAGACAAGTTCAACTCAAATGCAAGTTAAATCAGTCCCCCAGCCTGATGCAGATTTTGTGGGTGATAACAGTTAAACGACAGAGAGACGCAGGCTTTAGGCTGCAAAAAGGACCTGGAAGACAAGGCCTGCTAGAAAAAGGCAGGTAAGCAGATTCTGTGCGCAAAATAATTGTGCTCTGGAAAAACAGATATGCAAGGCCAGCAACGGGAGGCAAGATGACAGCAGAAAGGGAGCTCTGGAGTGCTTTGTCCAGGCTAATTTTAACAGAACTTCCACCACTTCCCATAGGAAACTACTTCACAGCCCAATCCATCTCTCACTGTCAGCAAGTTTCCCTGATGTTTGAGCGATATTTTTCTTCTCGTTAGCTTCCTCTAATAAGAGCCTAAATAGTTCCTCTCCTCTCCTTGGACGCCATTAGATAGCTTTAATGACTGCTCAGGAGCTTGCAGCTGAACTAAATTCAATGATAGTGCTCTTCGTGGCAGGTAACTTGGCCGATATTAAGGAAATCACTGCAGATTTACACCAAGATAATCAAGATCCACAGCTTGCTGAGAGCTGTTAATAAATAGAGGAGAATCAGAGCTATTTGGTAAAATCCTTAATGACTTAACAGCTTGACTTCAGTCTTATTGTTTGCTCTTATTATTCCTGTCTTATTGTGAAAACATGTGTGGGAGAAACAGCATTTATTTTGGGACTTGATCAAGTACCAGCCAAAGCTATTAGACTCTTGGGTCATTTCTAAACTAAATTAAAATTTTAATTTCATTTCAATATCCATCCTTCCTCTTTCCCATGACACTTTTTTTTAAACAAATTGCCAATCTTAGTTTAAAAAGGGCAAAGCTGTTTGTCCTTCTGATTAACACACACACTCATGCAGAAGTTAGGAAGGAGTTAAAAATGTATATTAAAACAAAGTGAACTTTGTCTATTGGATGTATGAAGACCCTTTACAATATTCCCACATAATGTCTAGGTATTATATTGTTTTAAGGATGGGAAAGGGAAGCAGAGTGAGACCACAGTGACTTTCCCGTGGCAGAGTCAAGACCAGCAGCTCCCCATCTCTCTTTCCCAGTTTAGTGCACTGTGCATGGGTCTCCCCTGTCTCTTGTAAAATCCTCTGGCTCAGATTGCTCCCCAAATTCCGAGTTGTAGGAAACTTCAGCTTCTGCCCATCCCATATCCCTCAGCCCCAGACTGGCAACCCAGTATAGGTGTCACCGAAGGGTGGCAAAATTGGGACAGCTGCAAAACAGTATTCGGGTGCTTTTCTTCATCCCGATAAACCAACAAGATTCCCTTTCCATGGGGTTAGAGGGGAAGCCAGGAGGATGGGGCAGCATCAGCAACCCCATCAAAATATTTCTAACTTCAAGAACGTGAATGAAGACTTTAAAAATGAGAAGCAACACCTTCAACACGACCATCCTCCATGGGCTGCTGCGCTGGCAGCTCGCTGACCCAAAGCTGCTTAGTGATAGCCATTTTATTTTTGCATCAAGTAATAATTTATCATCTTTGAGGGGGTGGAGAAAATAGCTCATGGAAATGACATTCTTCCGCAGGCTTTAACCCTTGAAATCCTGGCACTTTCCAGGCCGCCTGCCAATTCAGTTCTCAGGGGAAGGAGCGTTTGTTGATCTGTTGGCATGTTAAAAACCTCATTCAATTCATCAAACCCTGGCACCAGCTTAAAATAAAAGGAGCATCCCTAATGCAGGGATGCGAGCAATAGAAATGAGCATGTTTCTCTTGCTGCCTATTTACAAACCATGCTTTTTAACAAATCGGCCACCGCCTGTCTCCGTTTCATATCAGGGGACCCCACATTTGTTTTGATTTTAAAACTTTACAGTGTTCTCAAAGATAATACCTGACTTACTGAAGGGAAGCCAGGCAGAGCGGTAAATAATGGTGCTATGGTAAATAGAGCAAGATAGCAATTGCCCTTCTGCACCCTCCGTAGATACTCCAAGAGATTAAACGACTTGGCTAAGGTCATACAGAGAAAGTGAGGGCGAGAAGCCGAGTATCTGAGCCCCTGAGCCACTATCTTAACTACACGGGGGTGATTGCTGTCGGATTAGCATTGCCGTAAGAAGGTTGTCCATGCTGTTTCTGGGAACGACGCGGCGAGCAGGGGCAGGGGGGGCTGCCTGTCAGCACATCGCTTTCTGCTTTAACGCTGTGCTCTTTCTTTTCTCAGTAGCTGTCAGATCTGAAGGAGATACAATAGTGCCTTAAGAGCCTTCCCATTTGGCTGGACAAATTCTAGCTGGGATGGATGACAGCGGTCACGCGATAGTGCTGGGACAGTTAAGGTTTGGACCGGTCTCATATACACACGCGCCCACGCGCCCTTGTTCTCTGTGCTTTGTAGTAAACTGCTTTCTGCTTTAGACTTCTTTACCCTGCTCATTTGTCTATTACTCAGCTGCTATTTTATAATTCAGCTAAAATAATGCCACCATCAACAACACCACCGAATCTATAGCAAGCCGACAGCGCAGGTCATGGCAAGGAGAGAGGTTTAGGTGGGATACTAAACCAGAGAGGCTGTTGCCATTAAATCGTGCTGCTCTCTCTTGGATCCTAGCAGCTACTTGCAATTGCAGGAAGATGTGAATGGGTGGGGGGGGTTAATTAGGTCATTTGTTATTTCACTCACGAATTTCCCTCCGTGAAATAATAGACCCACAGCACAATGTCACGGGCCAGATCCTCAGCTGGGGCAAAGCAAAGAGGGAAAGAACGGATGAGTTTCCCACTGTTCAGCGAGGGATCCCCTGCACCGGGAAAGGATCTGGCCCTGCAAGGAGCATGCGTTTCCCATCTGAGAATGCCCAATCTGCCCCGTGGCAAAGGGGTCTTGGTTAGGGATTGAAGGCCCAGCTGTAAGTCTGTGTTTTGCTCCAGACTCCCTGTATGACCTGCAGCAGGACGCTTGGGACCAGCCTGCTCAGATCTGCTGGTGCTTTGAAAATCCCACTAAGCACCTCTCTTCATCCAAACTTTAGAAAGTTAGGTTACCTTTCATTTCTCTGTACCTCATCTTGCCAGATGTATAAAGAGGAAAATAGCACTGGGGTGTTTTCTGACTTGGAGGGGCACGTGGTACCCGAAAGCTCAGCGGTGAAGCTGAGGACAAGAGACACACGCACACGTCCCAGTGCTGGGTGCACAAAATGCACGGGGAACTTCCACAAAAATCCCAGCCACTGAGTGAGTGGTGCCATTCCCTGCTGCCCAAGGCGAAAATGTCTGGGTAGCCCAAAAAAATCTGGCTTGCCAGAAAATTGTTTACACGACGGGCAGGGGTGAGCTTAAAAATTAGAGGCAGCATGAAGAGCCTATAAGCATGAAACCGCTCTGGACCCAGCCCACAGCCCCCAAAGGTGTCAGTTGACAGCACAGGATGGGAAGTTGATGGTAACTGTAAGACCAAATGAGTGACCACATGCAAAGCAACGATTTAGAGACTGATGGGAAGGGGGAAGGCCTTGGCTGTGCTCCTCAGGGACTTGTAACTCCCACTGGCTCTTTTTGGCTGGGTGAGCGGTGCAGGATTGTGCCCTTCCCAAGGAATGGCAGCGGCACGGCAGCACATCACACTCGGGGCTCCAATTCCTCCCAAAAGCAACTGCTGGCACCTGTGGCACTTTCTGCCCTTTGGGGGATGGCATTGCTGTTGAAAACACGCGAAGGTGCGGCAGCAAACCCTTTACAAGCATCCCTCCAAAGACTGGAATCACCCCCACTCTGAGGGGGTCCGCTCCTTGTCTGTCTGTCTGTCTGTGCACAGGGCTGGAGGGAGTCGAGTGAGCATCCGACCCCGGGCACTTCACTTCTCCCCCTGCCTCGCAACAAAAACAAACAAATCCTCCCATCCAAACCAAAATGCAACTCAAAACATAAAAGGAACTGCAAATTTAATCCACTGGAATAATGCCAAGGCGCAGCCTTCTACCTAGACAAGGAAAATAATAATGTTCTCCTAAACATACATATAAAATTTATATACTCTATATAAAAAAAAAAAAGGGATTTTTAAAGGGAAGCATCAGCTCAGACATTTATATAAGATCCTGCAGTACTGTCAGCAAACACATGAATCCGTTACTGGGTGAAACTGGAAATGGACAGAGTAAAAGTAAATCACCAGCAAAACAAATCTTAGATGTCCTGAAAATGAACACAGGTACCTACAACCCACAAAAAAAGTTTAAAGCGACTCTCTCCCCACCACCACTTACTACTTAGCTGAAAGACCAGGGGAAAAGCTTATGTCCTCCACGGCTTCCCACACTTGTGTCCGATCTCTTTCCAACTACCTGGTGCTATCCTCTGCGCTGGAGCTGGAGAGGATGGAAATACCATAGTGTTTGCAGCAGGGCCGCCTATTCAAAGGGAGGGGGAGTGGTCAGCCCCGCATCCAGGGCGGTGGGAAAGGCGAGTTCCACGCCGCTCACGCTCCGGCGGTCACCGCCAGCCAGGAAAAAGCCACCTCTGGTATATGGGATACAAAAATAATGTTGTTTGAAGGTGGTCGTGGGGAGCAGCCTCCTGCCAGACCCCCTCCCGGGGCGGGGTGCCAGGCTGCGGTGGTGGCCTTTGGGTCCGCGCTGCTGCTGCGTCCTGTAAAGCGATCCGAGGGCTCCAGCGTGCTTTGCAAGTGTTATTCGGGCCCCCAAAAGTCCCTGGAGAAGTGGAGCTTATTCTTGCACGGCGATTAAAAAAAAGGCATGTAGAGCACGACCAGGACAAGGTTTGTCCAGCCCCGATTCCCGAACCTCAGCCTAGCTGCTGCCTCTGCCTGGAGGTGCCTCATGGCAGAAACTGCTGTTTCCACCTAAAAGGTCCCCTGGGCACCTCCAGCTTTCCTGCTCCCTTCTATATCCCAGGGCATCGCTGGCTCCAGAGATCTGCACTTTCTGGTGCCTGCCTTACCCCCAAGGCTGGGCATCAGGCTCCGCTGCTGCTGCGGACACTGCCTGGTAGCATGCCCCAAAACCCCTTACCACGTGCCTCTGGTACCAGGCATGCCAAAAAAAACCCAGCCATGGTAGCTGCTGCTTGCTTTTAAAAGCACAAAGGCTGAAGCAATCTCCCCTTACATACAGCACCAGAGAGGGGAGACGCTTGGGCAGCACTGGGAGCCACTGGTTCAGCCCCCTCCTTTGATGCAGGTCCCAACCTGCATCACCCCAAAGACTGCAGTTAACGCAGATGCTAAAGGAGGCTAGGTGGTCTCCAGAGAGGAGAAAGGCTGCCGGGATGAGAAGGGCAGGCAAGCATTTTCCCGGCTGGACAGGAAAAGGGAGGGGGGTAGAAACACAGGTTGCAGTGGGCTCACTCCAAAAACCTCGGTGTAAATTACCCGCTCCGCTCCGGGAGAGCAGGACCTGGGGCTGCCCTCTCTTAAAGCCTCTGCCTCCCTCTGCCCAGCCTGCCCGACCCTCGCAGCTTGGCCAGCGACCTCCAAAGCTCCAGCGCTACCCCCAGATCCTGGATGCAGGAGGACGTGCCCATCCTGCCTCTCCTGCTCTCACTTTCCAGGCAGCAAAGCTGCCTTTTCCTCCAGGAGAGGGCTCCAGGCTAAAAATCCTCTCCGGCTCCAGCACAGATCCCGGTCACGTCACCTTCGTGAGCAACAGCTCCAGCTGAGCCCCTGCCAGCAGCCCCAAGACCAGGGCAAAACCCAAACACCAAGGGTTAGATATGTTCTGGGACATTTTGTTTGTGGGCAAAACGGGAGGCTGAGAACAGCTGCTCTGATTTTCCCTAGAAATCCTAATAGTGAACTGTAATATAACAGCAAAAAAGAGGACACAACCACGGGACTCGGCCCGTATTGCCTCAATGCACTGACGCCGTAATATTCTGCTTGCCAGAATATTTGCAGAAGTGGCTGGTTTTCAGGGAAGTTTGCAGCATCCTCACAATAAAAAGATGCAGCGTGTACATCTAAGTACTGTCACTGGAAATCCAGAGCACTAGTCAGTCTGGGGAGAGAAATAACTCCTGGGGACGCCCTTTCCCAGTCCAAAAACGGGTATTTTGAATATTCCCAGCTAAGGGGACATTTGCAAAGTGCAGACTGAAACTGTATTTGCTATCACGTGGATAATGTCTGCCTGCACAGGGCATCTACTGTTGCCTAATGCTTCCCAGAGAAATCAAATGTGCGAAACTGTGGTGTTCACAGGCATAAAGGACTCCCCTGTTCTTCACCCCCAGCCCAGGAGATTGCTCAAACTCACATAGCGACAAATAACAAAAAACCCCCAAAATTTATGCACGTAAAACTATTAACACATCCTTTGAGGATTTTCTCGAACTCCTAAGAATGAATCTCCACTTTAGCCATTGCCTTAACTTAGAAACACACAGCCTCAGGTGGCCCGAATATACGTTACCTGTTGAACTTGCAGCCGTAAGGCACGGATCGCTCTTGTAGCTATTTTAACGCAGGAAATTATTTACAGGGTTCCCATCTTCTCAGGAAGGTTTCCAGCCTCCTGGGCTTTGGTACAAAGGCTCGGTCACGTCTGAGCGCCAAAGGAGTGGAATGCATCCAGCAATCAATTTTTATCTGGGCAATTCTTCCCAAGGCTGCAGAATAACCTCGCTGGCAGCTGCAAACAAGATGTCTTTCCCTGGGCTGGATGCTTTGCTCTGCAGCAGACGGTTCTTCCGATACTGTAATCTATATATTAATAGCCTCTGTATTATGGCTGTCCAATCGACTGTGCGTCTGCAAAATGGAGAGGCTTCTGGTTTCAGCTGTTTCTTACAAGGCAGCACGATGTCTGCTGATCATCTCGCTCGGCTTGCACACGGTCGCCTGATTTCGGGGTCACTGCTGTCACATCAGTCACCTAAGCCAGTTGCTTCAGCTCGCAACAAGAAGTTGGGTTAAATTTCGGGTAGTTCATGGAATTTATCATAAAGCCATTGTGCATCGAGAAGTACTTTCCATTTCAGATGGTTTGGATTTTCTTGGTACTCATAAAAAAATAAAACGATTCCTTAATGTTTAACTGAAGTAGTTATTAATGTTTTTACCAAATCTAAGATGTCTCGTGGATGTTTCATGGGTTGTGCGCTGGAAGGCTGCTTATATTTAGGGGCACACGGGCACATAGGCTCCTTCTGGAAGGCGCTGGACGTAGGTGTCAGCAGAAACAGCCCCTTTCCCAATAACCTAAGCAATCTTTATGACCATTTTGCAGCTAGAGGAATGGATGGAAAATGAGAGTAGCATCATACTGGAGGTGGCTACAACTGGAGGGGGTCACGGTTTGTATCCTGAAGCTGGGGAGTGAACACGGATCACCTGGGCAAAATTCATCACAGCCAGAGTGCTCTGAGTTTCACCGACTGTCACCTACCACAATTCACCCCCTTGCAGCCCCCAGATTACTTTCCAGGGAGAGATCCTGCAGACTTGTGGTCCTGCTTGAGGATCCTAAGCCACTAAAGGTGAGAAGCTGCATGTAATAAACTTCCACATCCCTTTATGGATCTGTAAGTATCATCATTTCCATATTACACTGGAAAAACCAGAGCAGGAACCGATAAAATGACCCTGAACGCCTGAGTCTGTTTTCAGCTGGTGTTACATGCTGACCCCAGTACGAGGGAGCAAAGAAAGGGGATTTTGGAGGGTTACCTTCCCAGCCGCTGTTTGCCCTTGGAGAAGGCGATACAGCCAGATCACGGAGCTGCCTGTGCTTGTAAATATTGTGGCAGGTTTGCCCAGGCTGCAGCAGCGTTCCCTCCTGTCCCTCCTCAAAATCAAGGCAATGACACACAGCCTGTGCCCCAGATGCTTCAGCAGTGGTCCACCAAGAGCTGTGGACATCTGGTCTCCAGGTGCTGAAGCTTTCCGTCGCTGGCTGGCCTCGAAAGCAAATCAGAGGCACCACCAGAGCTCATCCCTTCTGCCCAGCGGGCCAGGGACAAACAACCGATTAATTGCCTCCTTGTATGGAGCCCAAGGATGCTGCATGCCCTGTCCAAGTCGAGGGGAAATCTCTCTCCTCAAAAGCAGGAGAATAGGGTTTTTCCATCCTGGGGTCAGGCAGGAGCTCACGTCCATCATCTCCAATGTGATGGGATGGATACACTAAAAGAGAAGCAGTTCAGGGTGTATGGGAGCATCCTGAATGCTTAGAACTGGTCCACACGTGACTTACATGAAGCTATATTAGGTGAGAAGCTGCTACAGTTAAATCTCCTTCATATGGATCGAGTTAATTGCTATAAACTTGCTCATACGTGGTTTATCTCACTTCTATAAGGGGTACGAGAAGCATGCAGAAACGGGCTTTAAATAATGTTGGCGTCTGAAGATGTTAGACTGGCTTGGGTGCGATACAATGTGCAGAAAAATGCCTTCCTTCAACTTTGAGTTTTCATTTTTAGTTCATTTTATATGACTATAAATACATATATGTGTATATATAAGAGAGAACCCAAAATAACACCAAGTCCCATCCATATTTTCATTCTGGAAGAGGAAGTGAGAAATTTCCACTCAGCTCTAACTCTGATGTTAAGCAACATCTCTAGGGAAGTTCCAGCCATAACATTGCCAATCCGAGCCCTTAACGTGCAAATTTGTGAATTTTGCCTTGTAAGCACAAAAAAAAATAATCACTTTTCTGAAAGCCAACGTAAATATTATCATTGTAATCTCCTTTCTGCAGGTGCCTGCCCCGCTCACACCATTAACAACGCAGGAGAAGGACGCGCGGGAACTCCTGAAAGCTGTAAGAAAAGGGTAAATCCATTATCATTTCATTCCATATCATGGAAAACCAGTCATCATTTACCAGTTCTCTCATTTCAACAAAAATTAAGCCTGTTGGTTAGCAGGGGGATCTTTTATCAGACTATCTGATACACTCAGAAAAAAAAACAGCTAGGATTTTATCACACATACCCTCTTCAACTCTGTAAATTAAAATCCTCATCCAAAATCATTTAATCTAGGACTATAAAGCCAGATTTCAGAAGTGCTCTTTTCCCAGGCAAGCATATAAATAAAGATCAGATTTACAAAAATGCTATCAACTAACAATTCCTGCTCGAACACATCTGGCCAGATTTCAAAACGAATTCAGCAGCCAGTTAATCACTTGCTCTTTATTACTTAACTAACTATTAGCATGGGGGTAAAAAAAGAGAGATATTTTTATTTTCTTTTATCTGTTAAAATATTCCCCGCATCTCGCTGTAGTGAAATTCAAAACGTTGATAAAAATGTTGACATTTTTTAAAAGTCAACTGCTTCTCAAGCCAGTATAAAAATACAGAAAATGAATTGCTTCCCTTTGCATCTTCTTTTAAAAAAAATAAGATTAGCACCGCAGTGAAAATGTCATATAAAACCCATTCTGACAATAATAAGCAGCTTATTATGGTTAAACTACGATGATAACGAATGGGAAGCTGTAATTATCATTACTGCTGTTGCTGTTGTCGGAGGACACCAGCCGAAATCTGAAAGCTGGGTCCCCTCGTGCCGCCTGCTCTCTTTAGATACTGGTTTCTGTAGCGTCGGTGGCCTTGCTTGGAGAGCAGGGTGCGGTGGCTTTGGTGTCCTGGGCTTGGAAGCCCTCCCTCCTGGCAAGCGTTGCCTCCAAAAATGCTGGGGAAGGGTTGCGTGGTGAAAAAGCTCCTGCTCTGCCCTTAACGATGGTCAGCGGGGCTGAAGCAGCATCTGGAGAACAGGCTGCAAAGGGAGAGCCCAAGTTTTCCATTTGGCTCCGCTCAAGGTGGTCCTGGAGACCTCGGGAGGTCTGTTTTCCCCCCGAGAGAGGACACTTCGGCAGCACAGCATCTCAGCTGCATCCATAAATCAGCTCATGGTCCCCGTGCGTGATCCCAGGCCTGGAGAAAGGAGCTTTCCATCACCGCCGTTTCGTGACTCATCACTTGACTCAGACCCAACACAGCACATCCTTTGAAGTCGCTGGGCTTCTCCTTTCATGGCTCACATCTTTTCAATGTCAGAAATGCCACTGTGCTGGGGGTGAGGAGGAGAAAAGACTCGAATGACGTAAGAATTAAGAGATTTCATTGCATTGGGGTTATATGGTTAGCTGATAAACCTGGGAAACTCTCTTTTTCTTGAGGCTTTTTTCCAATATCAAACAGACCTTTTTGTTCTCCGTCAGCTGACAGACATACAACAAGGGTTCAGTGGTTTTTACGATAATCTCAGGAGGTCCGAGCTGAAATCTGTGCCCTCCTGGGTACCACGGTCCAGCCAGAAATGTGAGTTATGTGCTCAGCAAAGAAAACATTACTATCTTGTGTTTCTGCATGAGGAATCGCAGGGCAGGGAAGTTGTGTGATGTGGCTGGCGGCTGAACGTAGGCTGGAGATATTTCAGCACGATGTTCTAATTGCACGTCTAAACCAATGTAAAAATGTATGTGTCTTACAAAATACTTTTTGGTATGAGAGGGAGCAGGAGGGGAAAAAAAATACAGTAGCAGAAATGTGAGTCTTGGTTTTGTGGAAATGAGTTATTAACATGTCCTTTACCTCTCTGTTTATTTTCCACATGGTTCCAGGTCAAGGAAAGTTTGTCTGTGACAAAGATTAGGCTTTCAGAACAGCTGTGTCTCTTCATATTTAATTCCTGAGCTCCACCGAGCACGTTTGGACAGATTCTCTTTTGTATCCTCCGTCGATTACCGGGGGAGCTCCGGCGGGATAACAGGACACAGGTGCCGTCCCTCGAGAGGTGTGATGTTCCCCTCCGTGAAGGACGCCAAGAGCTCCAGGAGGAAGAAAAAGGAAAAATAACGCTTGTACCGGCAGGCTTAATACACGCTGTCACCATGACTGGATGGAGGGGTTATTTATGGCCAGACTGGGGATCGCAGTGCTGGGTCCCACATGTGAAGTGAAAGTGGAAGTGTGTGGGTGGGAGGGGAAGCAGCAGCCTCTCATTTATCAGCGGTGCCGAGCAGGTTTCCACCCGGACCCAGGCTGCGTTAAGGAACGCTTCACATCTCCCATGCAGCACTACATGACCCCAAGGGCATGACCATCATGCATCCATCCTCCAAGGACGGCTGAGGAAAAGAGGGGGGACACCTACCCAGGAGAGGGGGGGACCCTCACCAGTGTCCTACGACCTGCTCGAGGTGCTTCCTTCACCTGCCCATCCTTATTGCAGCTCCACAGCTCTCCAAAAAAGATGCCCCAGCCTGCCTTCCCCCTTCCCAGCGCTCGCAGAAGTCTGCGGGAGCCAGCACGGGCCCGCGGGTTTTAAGCAGAGCAAGGGGGGACGGAGGGGAGGGGGGGTCATGGCGGGGTTAGCTGATGAACAGCAAACAATCCTAATTTATGCAAAAAGCAGTCTGGAAAAAATGACATTCCTGGTTGTCTGCATATATAATATAGAGAAATCCTAAATAAAGAAGCCAAAGATGTTTCTATGAATTAGACCTTTATCCTTCCAGCATCCCAGAGCTCAGCCCATGAATTTGGGTGAGTTTGCCTTTTTAATTGCTCTGTCTTTCTAATGAAGGCTATTTAGAAACTGCACGAACAATGCCCTATTGGAAATCAAACAGGTCATTTGGGCTATGGCTTTTATCTGGTTTTCCACCATCTTAGACAACAAACAAGCCATTAATGTCTGGAAACACAGCTTTGATTTCAACTTCGAAACCACAGCACGGATCTCTGCCAGTGATGCCCAGTATCACATTTAAGGCCAGCCCATGTCCCGGCGCTGATTCATTCCTCCCTGCCCTTACACCTGGGTGCCCACGTGCACCTCCCATCTCAGTGGTGATGCTCTGGGTTTACAACCCTGGAAATAAGACCACAGCGCGGCTTTTTCTGATTAAAAACTTCCAATAGTAAGCAAGTACGGGCTTTACTTTTGGTCCTCGCCATTACGATAAGGAGGTTTGCAAAGGGTCTCCGGGCTAGTTGCTGGACCAGCTGTAGCAAACAAGCTGTATCTTCATTAACACACATCTTCTGTGCGCTTGAATAACACCTGGTTTCTTCTGCTGATGATTCTCCACCTTTTATTATCTACAAGGTCTCTGCACAGTCTTGTCCCGCTGCAGAGGCTCCTTTGGAGACCCAGCACGAAGTCCTGGTATCCCCACCCTTCATCAGCTGCAAACGTGTGGGTTTTCCAGCACAAAGTCCAGAAGAAACTGCATCCCAAAGGTACCTCAGAGCCTCTTGCTCCTGCTCCCATTGCTGGGTACCCGAATGCGGCCACCACGCGCACGTATCTGGAGTGTCAGCCTGTAGGAACCTGCATCCCAGTAGGTTTTCCCTAAGGTTTTCCCTCGGCGTCCCCGGAGCACAGCTGGCAGCTCCAGCCGGACGCCCTGCAGCAGGATACGGAAATTTTGGCTCAAGCTGAGAGCGGACAAGAAGGGAAGCCCGGCTCGCAGGAAGGGCTGATGGAGAGCACCATGGCGGAGCGTCACCAGGCTGTCACTCCCTCTCCAGGCGCTTTTCCCAGATGGGGAACGCCTCAACCTTCGCCAGGCAGCGATAACGCGGCGTTGGCTTCCTCTCAGTCCCTTGGGCAAGCTCCAAGCGTTGATCTTCCACCGGCAAACCCCTCCTGGGTCTGCCGTGTCGAGTGGCACTGCAAGTGTTTGGGACCAGGATACACACGGAGATGGGAGATGGATTTCACAGGGGGTGAGATGCCATCATTGCCCGAGAGCTGCCTTTCCCAGCCCTGCAGGTAGCAGATTTATTTCCCATCCGCAGAATAATCTCATGGTGCCAAGATGAGATTTCTCCTGTTGCTTCTGGTTGAGGGAGGAACACACACGGCTGGCGACATTAACCCTCGTCCTTATCCGGAAGGTCTCGCTCAGCTGGTACCGAGTCCTTGGGTTTTTGAAGTCAGCAGGAGTCTGGCCTGGGGAAGGTTTACGGGATGAGTTTTGGCTGTCCTGATTGAAGCTGTTTCCAACGATCAGCGAATGCCATTTTCAGCGCATCGCGAGGAACCGAGGCTCACAGCATCGCTTCATTCAGTGCCTATAAATCTCCCTCTAAGACTTTATAAATCTCAGCTGGTAGTTTCGTTTTATTTTGGCCACCCTGGGCACAAGCACAGGGCACTGCCGTGAGCACAGACGCAGCCTTGCTTATCCTAATGCAAATAGGATGAGAAATTATTTTTTTCAATCCCGCCCTGAGCATCTGTGGGCTGAAAGGGACCTTGCTGAAACAAGCTGAATTTACCTCCTCCCTGAATGAGCTTCATTAGCTCATGCAGTCAGCTCCAGATTTTAATGGATACTGCAAATGGGAGAAATAAAATAAATACTACAATCAAAGTGCTTAAACCTACGCCTCATCTATGCCAACACAAACCCTGAATCGGAGGAAGCATTAGGCTAAATATAGATCCTCAAGCAAAATCGGAGAGCTTTTATTTTTTTTTTTATTTTTTTTCTAGGTTCATACTGTAAAACATCTGCTGAACAGTTTCCTATAACTGTTTTTGGCTTTTAAATCAAAGAAAGAAGAAACAATGTCCCATTTTTGTAGAGAGAAAAGGAGGGGGGGAATAATAGACCTTCCTCTCAAAGCAGGATGACAATAAGGATAGAAATAGAAAGGGGAGAGCTTTGAAACATCTTGAGTCCAGACAAGAAGTGGGTGGATGGCAGGTTCAGGTATCTCTGCTTGCTTTGGCCGCTTCCCATTTCGAGAGAGAGCTGGCAAAACTGCTGACAGCCGAAAGGGAAAACCCACGGGCAGAGTTGGACCCGGCGGCTGATGGGCTGCGGGTGAAAAAGGAGCTGAAAAGGGGGTGCAAGGGTGCTGGGGGGGTGCACAGGAAGGCTGGTAGTTTGCTGGGAGGAAGACGACGTTATTTAGCAGGAGAAAGAAGGGGAGGAGTTGTGCTGCAGTTGTAATAGGAGAAAATCCCCTGCTCCTTTCAGCATCTCATGGCCCCGTCCCAGCTCCTCGGGGTGCCCCGCAGCTGCAGCCACCTCCACCCACCTGCAGCGGCCGTAGGGGTCCCCTACACCCAGGGTGGGTGGCCCTGAGCTGCCCCGTCTGTGTTCGGTCCCCTTGGCACAGCCGTCACATCGCAGGCAATCTGTTGCCCGGAGCCACCCGCTTTTCCTCGCCAGCTCCGCCGAGGTCACCGAGCCCCTTCCCCAACACCCGGGGAGGGGAGGGGGGGGACGTGCGGGGGGACGTGCAGCCCACGCTGTCACACCTCTTGGGCTTCTTGGCAGCGGTGCCTGCGCAAAAGCCTTTCCTGCCAAGTCACAGGATGCGATGACGGTGCGGCTGGGAACACTTCAAAACAGCCCAAACAATCAGAGATTGTCTGCGGAGAGCGGGCTCTAAAATTGGCTCCTTGGATTAGCACCAGGCTCACCCCTGGGGCCTTTGTCAGGAGAGCTGGGCTCAGCAGCGATGACGGAGAAGGACCTAATCTCGCTTCCTATCTCTGATACGGGTCGAATTTAGCCCGGCTTTGCTGACTGTTCTCGTCCCTCCGTGACCCGCTGGCATCCAGGCACCCAGACAGCAGCCGGCTGCGGCGGCGGGGCCGGGAGCGACTTCCCGCTGTCAGAAACCCTGCAGCGCCTATAGGACCTATATGACTCAGGAGTCAGCAAACCTTTTTTATTTATTTCCCCCAAAGAGTTGCTTAGGAACCCGCGTCCCCTCCGTAGCCCGATTCCCATGCAGCTCTGCAGGGTGGGGGTACAAGAATTGCACTTTTAGCATGGGTTGGGCTGGATTTGCTCTTTTTAGGTAAATCCCAGTTAGGCAATGGTAGAGACGCTCCTGTTCGCAGGGGTTTCTTAGCACCTTTGGTCCTTGGCATCAGGGTCTTCTGCCACAAAGCCCCTGCCGTGAGCGCCAGGGACCGGGGCCAGGATGGTAACATGTCCCCATCCAGCCGTGAACCTCTTTCCCCATCTTTTATCCCATGGCTTGACCCCAGCATCCTCCTGATCCCAGCACCCTTGCAACACCTGCACGCTCCAGAGCTGCTCCCAAGGATGTATTAAACACAGTTGGTGTGTGCCTAACGGCTCTTACAGACCCCTGGGGCTGTGCAGACTCGCTTCTCCCTGCCCCGTGCAGCAGCGTCCCTCCAGCATCCCTCTCCCAGCCCAACCCCTCGGAGGAAACCTTGGACAAAAGAAACTCGGAACAAAATCCAGGAGCGGGGAAGTGGCAGGCGAGGGCCTGTGTCAGATCAGCCGGATCCCCAGGAGGAAATAATTGAAACAAGGCTTCGGCACGTGCCGGGAGATGGGACGTGTTGGGGAGACTGGTCCCTGCCAGCCCTCTCTGGGCGCTGCGGGCAGGGACCAGCCTGCTCGCCGGCCCGACCCTGCGTGTACAGCGCTGCTGGCCGAGATGGCAAGGGAGGGGAGACATCAGAAAATGGAATTTTGGTAGAAAAACCTCTCTGTAATTGAACTTCTGCAGTCCGCAGGAAAGGGGCTTTGCTTTCCGCAGGAGGTTCCTCTCAGTCCTGCCAAAGCCAGAGAGAAAATGATGCTGCAGGCATTTCCCAAGCACCCAGAGCCACTTCTTATAATCTTGCTCTGGAATACACCTTCTACCTGGGGCAGAGAGGGTCTCCTAACCTTAAAGACCTGCTCTAAGGCCCATTTATCCAGCCTGGCTTTGCAGGAGGGGAGCTGCAGAGGATGGGGGCCAGGGAGCATCCTTTCTGCGCTGGTACAGCGCCCAGTGCCAAGTGGGCTGTGGGTAAAACCGCAGCACGGTGATAAACGTGTGAAATATATTTCAGCTCCAAGGGACCGTTTGCGATACAAGGAGGCTCTGGCGGGGGGCAAAATAATTCGTCTTTTCAGGAGAATGAGCTCTTGTGTGCGTGCAGGTGCCTGGAGCTCAGAGAGGGGGAAGGCAGTAACTCACAGCAACAGCGCTTATTAAAAAAAAACATTGAGAAACGATGGAGAAATAGGGTCTGGGGGAGCGGTGGGGCTCCCCAAGCCCGCTCTGCCCTGGCAGGGACCCACGCCAAGGGCAGAGGCACATCCCTCCTTCCAGGAGAGACTCCATAGGACGTGTGCGTCGATGGGACAACTTGCTTGTGCGTTTATGTCTGCCCAAATAGGCAGGACGCCCTCCTTCGCGGACGATGCTGCGGCATGGGTGGCATGGGGGAAGCCCCCGCGGTGTCCCCGGGGGATGCAGCCCCTCCGGAGCAGGGTGTCCTGCCCTCCCGTTCTCGGGGGGTGATGCCAGGAGGATTGTTTGCAAAGACAAATTCACTGGACGGGTTTATATTCTTGCAAGCATGCCTTTGCCAGAGCCTTGATTGCAAGCAAAGGTTTGCAGCTTGGAAACTTGGAAGGGTCCGGCTATTTTCACTCTCTCTCTCCCAGGCTCTTTCATTCATGCTTCCTCTCTCTTTTCCCCAGTGCATTTCTCACTCACGCTCTCATTCATGCTCGCTCGCTCATTCTCATTTTCCTGGCTGTATTTTTAGCTCCCTCGCCGTTCGGAGGATGTGAACATTATCCCTGAGTCATGACTTTGTGAGGAAACAGGCAGCCAGGGCTCCCATTACAACCCGTGAGGGCTCTTATCAGCTGCAGCACAGGCTTGCTGGGGAGGGGGCTTTATCTCCCCGGTCCTCTCCTCTTCCTTTTTCTCCAGCTGCTGCAGCCCCAGCTCCTCCGCCGAGGCCACGAGGCTCATCCCCTTGGCCGTGTCGTGATGCAGAGCTCAACGAGTTAAATGAAGATTGGCAGTCAGGAAATGGGAGTAAACCGTAAGGGCCAAAGAGCATCCTCGGTGCTGGGGTGGCTGCCGCAAGAATTACATCAAGCAAAAAGGTGTCTGGCAGGGCTCTGACACCAAATGCTGCTGGTGTTATTCCCAGCCCGTGCAAACAAACATGAGGTAATGGCACCTGGGGGCTTAGTCGTAAGCTTGCTCTGCATTTGGAAAACACAAAGCCCCCCGAGTATTTCAATCTGGCTCACGATAACGTTGAAGCAGCAGCGGAGCGTTACACCGGCTCTGTTCCCACCCGTGGATGAGCCATTGAAATAAAAAACACCCCACGTTAGAAATGATCGGAGCCGATCATTTATATGGCCTTCGTTCCCCAATGCCAATGACATATTGCACGCTACAAAACAGCGGACCTTATTCTAGAGAGAATCAAAAAATAACCCCCACGAGGGATGAGGCAGCCTGCCCGGCTGCTGCCTGCACAGGCAGCGCCGCTGCCTGCACGCTGCCCTCGGGAGCCCACGCATGACATGACGGATGATTTCCAAGTGACCCCCTGGGTCGATGCCGGAGGGAGGAGGATGCAGGGAGGCAGCTTTCGCTGTATCTCGACTCAGCCTTGTGCATCACGACGTGGCTTTGCTAATCTCGGAGCTCTGTGCCGGTCGTGAGGCTCAGCTTCACCTTTTCGTGACATTCAGGCTGTTTTCAGCTCACTTCCTCCGACTTTCCTCTCTAACCTTTATGTTATCTCCTTAATACTCTCTCCTCCCTTTTCCACCCATCTGCTTATTTTAGCTGCCTCTTCCTGCCTGCACGTGTGGCTGCTGCCCTGCCCTGCGCCCGTCCCCTCCCGTGCCCCCTCCGTGGCAGAAGCGGGGTCACTCCCCTGCCCTCAGCTCACGGGGAGACTTTTGCCCCATTTTCATGCTTTCCAAACAATGGAGGTAAATCCCCATCCTGCCAACCTGCTGCACACTCATCCTCCCCAAACGTGCCTTCACCTCGTGAAGGACCTCCTGCCCCCTTTCCATGCACGCCGCAGGGCACGGGGAGTCCCTGCAGCCTTTTACACCGGCAGGGACTGGCTTGTGGTTATCTCCCACCGTTTCCCCAAAAAAAGGTGTCTGCAATGAGCTGCTTCTGCATCCCAGCCACCCACGGGGTGCTCTTTCCAAGCAGTTAAAATTGGTCCTTGTGGTCCTCTGTCCTCGCAAGTCCCCCCGTGGAGATGGTCCCACTCCTTCATCTCCTGCATCTGCGGAGATGCTGTGCCAGGAGCCAGGAGACGAGGCCGGCTGCATCCCACCTTCGAGCCCGTTTGTCCACCGCAGGAGGACAACGGAACGGATGCTGTCACAAACGGCCAGAAGAGATGAAAGGCTGACACGGGGTCAAGAACCAGCTCAAGAAATTTGAGGAAGAAAAATCCATTGAGGGCTACTAAAGAAACTACTTTTGGGTCAGGAAATCCCAGCGCTGCAGCTATCGGTGCTCAGAGAGGATACCGGGAAAGGATCAGGCCCTTTTCTTCTACTTCCCCCGCTGGCTCCCAGTATGAGATGACAGTGGGGCCACTGGTTTGGCTTAATGCAACCATTTCATCACACACCTCCAAGCTGGTGGCTTTCTTCCCTGGGACAGACACAGCCCCCGAGGGGACACTGGGGGTGGAAAAAGGGATCCGGGGAGGGAAGAAGGGACCCTTCCACCTCGGGCCATGCTGAGACGTGATGTGGCATGGTCCAGGGTATCTCCCCGTGACACCCGGGGCCCTTGGGCGTACGTGGTGGGTAGGAGAGGACCTGCAGGAGCTTGGGGACCTTCATGGTCATGTTTGTCCAAGAAACGAGGCCGTTTGCAAGTCCCAGAGTCAAAACACTCCAACGGTGGAAGCCAGGACTTCCTGGGCTGAACCCCGTTGCTAAATAAAAGACAAAAGAAAGAGTAATTAGATGCCATTAATTGTTGTTAAAAGGATTTTTGCTGGCGGCCAGCACTCCTCTCGGGAGGACACAGCCCTGGCCTTACCCGGCACGGCTGCAATAACACTCATGTGCGGATCGGGTTTATTTTAAGCACCCCCGCTCCCCCTTTTTCTCCCAGCCCCAGCGACTGCCAACCCTCCCATCCTCTCCGTCTCCTCCAGCCGTGCTCACACAGAGGCCAGATGTGCTTGGGGATGGTGAGGAGAGGACAACCGGGAACCACAGCGGGATGTAGCCCGCTCCGGACTAACCAGGGACAACAAATCCATGGGTGCTCCGAGCATCGCAGCCCTAGAAATCTCAGCTATCGTGTTTGCGAAGGGATGCAACACAGCAGTTATTAAGCAAAGAATGTGTAAATGATAGGAAAATACTTGAACTGCATTCGGCTTTGAGGGAAACACGAAGGATTAGTCCTGTAGACATTAAAAGGATCCTCTGCCCCTGTCATTTACCTGCGCTCTGGCTTCTGTGTTTTCCCATTAGAGTTTATTAATTATGATGGCTATTATTTTGTTGTATGATGAACACAGCCCTTTCGGCAGGCCTTGGGACATTGCCTAGAATTACAAGCAATTTAATAACAAGGAGCCGAACGCTGAGGCCCTGCTTTCACTCCTGCCTTATCGGTGAAAAAACCCACTGGCTTTCATCAAGGGGAGAACCGCAGCAAGCAGCCGTGACCCCCCCCCGGCTTCGTCTGGGAGTTTCCACGATGATCCCACTCAGAAATATCACGGAGCTGCAAGGCTGGAGCAGGAGCAGACGCTGCCGGACCCATTTCCCAAGCTGGAGAAGGGGATGCAAAGTAGGGATGCAGCCCCGGGGGAAGGAATAAGGGGATTTGGGGCTGAAATTTTATTTTTCTCCAAATTATTTTGATTTTTCCTCCAGTCCTGCTCAAGAACTCCCGATTCCCCCTCCCTCCGCTCAGACCACTGTATTTCTTCCCCTGCGGAGGTCACGGTGCAGGTTAGGACAGGGTAGCCACTTCTGGGGCACACACTAAAAGCTTTGGCAAACCACCCCTCACGGGAAGTGGAGATGACCGCAGCCTCCACCCAAAAGAGAAAGGAGCACCCTTTTAGGGACACCTTCCCACGTAAGACCCGCATTGGGGTTTGGAGTATCTGCACATCTTACAGGCAACGAGCTCTTCTCTTCCTCGATGCAATTATTTGTAATGCTGAAGCCCGTAGTTTGCTCACACTCCAGCATCCTAGAAGTTGGGTTTTGCTTCTTCAAAACCCCAAACCTTTGTAGTTCACCATTAAAAGCACTTTTTTTTTTCCCCCCCCATTCATGGCGGTGGCGGGCAGCACCTTCCCAGAAAGCTGCATCTCTTGCAGCCAAGGCGCTATGTTTTCGAGAGACGGTTTGCTATAAACTGGAGGGATTGCATCTCTGCTTCGCCTCTCCCTTCTAGGGTGGCGAGCGCCTAAGAAAGCACAAGCACGCCTCCTGAAGGCAAACCTCACCCGGGGGTCCCTCCCGGGCCCCGTGAGCTCCCCGGGGTGCAAAGGAAGGGGGTCCACGGTCCTCTGCTAAAAGCAGGTTATTGTGCACAAGGAAATCCTTGCTTTAGCAAAAAACACTGTGCTATCATGAGGTTTGTGCTTGTGGGGATCAGGTCCGGAGCACCCAGATGAGGTGTTATCCTGCTTTTCTGGGTCATTTCTGCCTCCGGTTGCCCCCATCGCGGCATCTGGAGAAGCTCAAAGTCTTCAGGCTGTTTATCTTGGCTGCACATCTGTAGGGCAGGGAAGTGCTGTCACCCCCACCGTAGGAAAGGAGTGTATTTACTTTCGAAACCGTCAGGAGCTGAGCTATAGCGAGAGGTCAAGTGACTTGGCTCCGAAAACAGCAGTGCCAGTGCAGGCACCTCCGTGGAGCCACGTTGGAGCATCGCGGTACCTCGAGGGATCCTACCCCGCAGCAGGATTAACCAACTTGGTAAGGTCCATGCAGGGCATCCAGAGAACGTATGTCCACGCGGGCAACACGGTACCTATAAGACAAAGCCTCACTTCTGCTGCGGCACTCATCTTCAGCACATTTCAGTGCTCCTTACACAGAAGGAAAATTTTGTGATACTCATTATACAGCTGGAAACTGAAGCACAGGGAAAGGGAGGATTTGCCCACCATCACTGAGCAGAAACCCACTCCTTGGCACAGCCGCTGCCGAGCCTCCCAGGCTCAACAAACCCACCCGGGCTCAGTGCAATGTGCTTCCAGTGCACCCACTTCAGCAAACACACACACATCTCTGATATCCATTTTAGTTGCATTAAAAGCTCATTTTCCAATTAAAAGTAAGAGCAAATAAAATCCTCACTGGTGTTACAGTGAAGCCCTTCCACTCCTACAACTAAAAAATCATAACGTGTTAGTCTCCTTTCTTTCTTTCTTTCTTTTTTTCTTTCTTTCTTTCTTTTTTTCTTTCTTTCTTTCTTTCTGCTGTCTGCTTGGGTAATGAAAGAAAACATTTTAACCAGTTTCACTTCCTTTTACTATCAGCAGCGAGTCAATGCCACTCATAAGTTCTCATCTGTTAGCACAAGTGTTTAGGTTGCAACATTATAATGTTTTCATCTAAATGAAAAAGAGGAGGGAATGTAGAGGCATTTCTCCCGTAACGAAGCACCTTGTTTTTAAGGTTAAGGTGGATCTGAACTCTTTAAGGCAGTTTCTAAACTGTTGACTTCACTTAAAAGACCTAACGCTACATGAAAAAGCATCTGAGCTTCAGCAAAAGCCGGGTGCGCTCCGGCTGCATCTCCCCACTGAAGATTTGCACACATTTCCCAGCACCTCTCATTATTTTGGGGTTTTGTTTGTTGTTTTTTTTTTCCCTGCGGGACTAAATGTATGCATATACTTTACATTTTGCTTTTCTCTGAAGTGACACTCTCCGCTTCCCTGTGTTTCTGGAATTGTTTTAACCCTGCAAACCAGCTGTGGCCTGAAAAGCATCATTGGGAGCCGCCTGGCGCCGTCCGGCCGGCACTGCAAGCCCTGGGCTGGAGCCAGCAAACACACGGAGAAGGGTTAGAGATGAGTGAGCCCCAGCGAAGTGTAGCCTTCCTCTAGACCGAGGTCACAAGATTTGGCAGGTGCAGACAGGCTCGTAGCTGAAGAAAGATTCCTTTTCTGTCCCCTTTTCTCCTTCAGGGAGGCAAAAGTCATAGGCAACACGCTCTTTTCTTATTAGATCAGCTGGGAAACGTGCACGAGGGTTATAAACTCATAAACTTTGGTTTCCATTCGTCTTTGGTCTCCATTCTTTTCGGTTCACCTTTGTAAGATCTGAAGCGCAACGTCGCTGTTAACAGATCTGGATCGTGCTTTTCTTCTTAATTTTGCACCCAGTGGATTCATTCACTACTGGCTTTTCTGGCTTGCTTTCCACATTCATCTCCCGAGCGCTGAAAAGAGGAGATGGAGCCAAAAATATATTCTCCGAGCTCCATTTGGTTTGGCCGCTCAGCTTGCGGGGGGCAGGGAGTTTGCACCAGCTTTCCCTGCTGCTGTAATTATTATGAGATGAGTTCACTTGGGATGAGAGGGCAAAAAAGGGGTACCCCCAAATGCTGAAGAATCGGGAAGGGGATGGGTGATGGAGAAAATGCATTTGCAATCATGGCTTGAGTGCCCAACCATTCCTGGGAGCTAAAAGCCACGATCGTTTGGAGGTTTTTTGGCGGGTAGCATGAAACGAGCTTGGTGGAGGCTCAGTCTGCTTCCAGCTCAAACCACCACAACCACCACCTGGGCTAAAGAGGCAGCTGTGGGGCAACGAAAGCCACGGAGAGGAGGGTCCCAGCGGGTAAGACGAAGCCTCCCCGCGCGGTGACATACCCGACTGCACGCCGCAGGCACCGGCCAGCGTGCACAGCTCACGGTGCAGGGGCCGGGGGAAACCTAGCTCGCACTGACTCATCCCTGAACTCCGAACCTGCCTGTCTACCCTCCTCTTTCTGCTCAATGAAGCCTTGGTTTACTTATTATTTTACTGCATCAGTCTGAGCAGCCATGTCTCTCATTTTCTCCTGGGGAAGAGGTCCCCTCGAAGGGAGGGTTGCTTCATGGCAAACCAGCAAGTGCGAAGGAGCCAAGCCCAACACAAGTCAACACTTGAGGCGATGCCCAAAATCCTCCCCAGCCCCTCTTTCACTTTGCACGAGCTTATCCCATAGTTGGGTGGCCAAACCCCGCAGCCTGGACCAGCCATGCCTGAGCATTTCTTCACGCTGGCATCTCTGCGTGGTACATGGAGATGGTCCCTCCAGCAGCAGTTATCTCCCCAAGTAGGGGTGCAACCCAAATTCTACAGTGTCCTGCCTGCCTCCCAGCTCCCCATCTGACCCTCTGAGCCCTTCTCCCCATCTAAAGTCTAGAGAAGAGATAATTTACTGGGAAATGGCATTGCTTCAGGTACCAGTGAAAATAAATCCGTAGGTACTGGTAGCTTTCCAAGCAGTTCAGAGGCTTTCCCATACCCCGGGGCGCTTTTGTTTTAAAGACACGTGAAGAGTCCCATACTTTGGCTGCAGATCTGAACTTTCATAGATCTTAAAGCCAGAAAGGACCATAGATTATCCAGGCTGACTTCCTGTCTAACGCAGGCCATATGAGTCCATCCCCTTATTTCTACAGTGAGCCCAATAATTTCTGTTTGGCTATACATCTCTTCCAAAAAGGCATCCGGTCTTGATTTAAAGACTTCAAGAGATAGAGAATCCATCACTTCCCGTGGCAGCTTGTGCCAATGGTTATTTCTAATAAAGGAGGAAGCTATTTAGAGCTGGGCTTACATGTCAGAAGCCTCTCTGGGTAAAGAAACGCTTGCAGACTGTCTCACAAGTAAAATAAAAGCACAAAGCAGTCACTGAAGAAGGATCTTGCCCCCAAAAGTGTGCCTACGCTTTCCCATTGTTGCAGTTGATCTATCTTATGTTGGTCTTTTCTCTACAAACATCATCTTCCATAGCCCATCGTGGCTGTAAAAACATTGCTTCAGCAAGTCTGCACATTCGTTATAAGTTGATTAGCTTTCTCAGAAGCAATCCAGCACATTTTGCAAATGTACACATTTCAAAAAGTCCTCCTTGGGAGCGTGTAGCCACCCTGGTCCTTCCAGCCTCCATGGGCTATGAGACAAGCAGATGCTCTGCAGAAAACACCTCCACGACTCTCCCGATCTCCATGACACCTTCCCATCCTCCCACCTCTAAGCTAAGGCATGAAGCCATGGGGAGCAGGGAAGAGATGGCTGCTCGCAGCACCACCAGGTTATCAGGTCAGTTATACGGACACCTGGGTCTACGTCATCTTTTTCCAGGTTTTTTGAGTTCACATCTCCTCGCGCCTGAGCGAGATGGCCCTTGGCCATGGGCCACCTGGCTGAGCCTCAACCAGGACAGGACAGTCAACACGGGTAAGTAGGAGGAAGTATTTGGGAGAGCTGATGACGAGTAGGACTGTGCCTTGGAGGTGGGACATATGTCCACTCACTATGCTACTGACTTGGACTCATCCTTAATCCTGGATTCCCATCATAGCTTACAAGAGACTTGTTCTTGGGCAGATTGGGATGACCAAGGCCCTGCTGACACCCAAAAGTGTCTTGCTATGGACAAAAATTGTGAGTTATCTCTCTGTTTCTCTCCCAGTGCCATCAGACTGTATGGTAGTGTGCAAAACCAGATGTTCTTGTAACCCGCTTTTACCGAGTTATTTATATCCATGTAATATTTGACGTTTCCTGTTCTATTAAAGGGCTCCAGGTCCCCAAGACATTTTCAAAGCAGTAAAGCAGGGATGGTCATAGGAGCTCCTGGAGCATCTCAGTGTCTCCACGCCAGGAGCAGCGTGCGTGGAAAAGCAACGCTGGGAGAGCAGCGTAGGAGCGGGAGGGAGGGACGGGAGTTGCTCTGCAGTATCTTGACGGTTTAATGCACTGAGATGGAAATTTGAGCTTCTATAGGAGGGCTGTCCAGACTCTTAGTGAAGAGATTTGGCACCCACTGAGCACCTATATGAATCAACCTTAAACGGCGTCTGTGGGAATTCACTTGTTCATATGGTTTAAATAACCCTTCCTTTGCCAGATAAGGATCCCCAGCATTGCAACTGAGCTCAGCTGAGAGTCCATCTGGCAAAAAGAGTTGGACCAGATCTGAACCAAACCTACAGATATTTTTTACCCCTACAGTGTGTCTAGTGCTGCTGGCCAGTGGGAACAGAGCTGCCATCAAATGCCAGGTCTTTTAGATCTTCCAAAATCAGATGAGAGAGATCTCCAGGATGAGGGAAATGTCTCATGTGGTCTCAGTTCCTCAGCTGATTGACACAGATTCCCAGCCCAGATACCACAGGGAGGGCAAAATATGGCATGGAGGAAGAATCAGGATCAAAATGCATCTGGGAAGTTTGTCGTTTGAAAGACCACATCCTATGAAAGGCTCGCGCAGCCGGGACAGGGCTGCTGCAGAAATAGCACGGTGGGAGGAGCAGGACTTCCACATCCCTTCTTGGCAGCCTCATACCTTCTCCCCAAAACAAATGTGCCCAATTTCTCTCTCTGCTTATCAGAATTTCCTCCCCATCCAACTGGATCTGAAAGAGCAAGGGATTTCAAAGAGCAGGTTTGGCCTCGGTATAAATGCTATTTTTCCAAGCTGCCACAAGGTGCCAGCATTTCAGAGTGTTACCGAGCTGGGAGCCAGGCGGTGGGGGAGCTCAGCTGGGGGAGGACCTGCAGCATGGGTTGAACCCCCGCCTGCTCCACCAGCTCCCCTCCAGCCCTGCCCAGGCTCTCATGGAACCCCTCTATCTCCTCCCCATGGGTTATGTTTGTTAGAGGGCAATGATGGAGAAGGTGGAAGAAAGCACCTTCACGGGGAGGTGGAAATCTTCGCTGTCTAGCCTGCAGATAACGGTTGGTTCACCAACTTTGGGGCTGCATCGTGGTGATCAACCCATCACTACCCTGTTATGAGGCACATCCTGGTGTTCGCTGATGCAAGAAAGGGCACCCTGTGCCCGTGAGGACCACGGCTTCTCCGGCTCGGCGGAGGGCTGCCTTTTTCCACGCTCGAAGGAAATATCATCCTTCTCCGGGACTTTGCAAATGCCGCTGCTGGACCTCTTCATCAACATCTGCAGGCGCTTTGCAGTAGGAGATTTCCCTCTCACTTCCCCAAACTGAGAGAAAGAAAGACGAGGCAGTTCTCCATTTTCTTGTATCAGTTATTGCTGCTGCCAGGGGACGTTCCCCAGGCCAGCCCTGGGGAGCTCGCAGCTCTCTTTCAGTTCTGTTCGTGCTCCGTCTGACTGACTGCCCTCCACCCTCTGCCCTCCATCAGGTCCCAGCATGAGAAGAACAACTTTGTGGACCAGTATTCCTTCAGGCGTCACTGCCCTGGGGCACACGGAGCCTCTCTGATGTCCCCTAAAACTTAGATGATAGTGCCACCGAGAAGGAGCACTTTTGGGGCTTTTCCAACTCAGTTGAGGTTTTTTCCTCTCGTGGAAAGACATACAAGAAATATAGCTTCTCCATCATGCTGATAACCTTCTGACCCCCTGCTAGCTTGCGGGCAGTCTCCTGCAAGCCTTTGATAATTCCTCTAATCCTCAATATATCCCAATCCCCAGATAGGCACTAACATAGTCCATCCCTTCAGCACAGAGCTGAGACCCCTGGGAGATGGGATGCAGCAACCTGCCAAGGCAGCTGAACTCCTCGGTGGCTCCATGTTTCTTCCACAACTCCTTAAAAGCACCATCCACAGCGACCGATGAGCAGCAAGGCATCCCCTCGGCATCCCTCAAAAGCTCTCTCTCAAATGAGATCCAGCAGTCCTGATTCACAGCCCCCCCTTCCCTAACCATTCCCCTGGAGATGGAGAGATGGGAGAATTAACACATTTGTTTCTATAAAAATGTATTTCTTTCCCTTCTGGCTCTTTTCTTGGATCTTTTTTCCCACCCAGAGGGAAAAAGAAGATAATTGAAGTTGATGGGTAATATGGTAAAAACACAAATCCCCTTTTGGTTTCAGGTAAGACAGAGCAGCCAGCTGGTTTGGAGCTTTATTATTAAGACCACAACACGGGAGGACAATTTTGCTTGGGAATATGCCTTTGCAATCATGAAATTCCTCACCTCGCTGCAGCAAATCTGTATTGATGTCAGCAGAGCAACCTCAATTTTCACAACCCAAAGCCCAGGCCAAGGACTTTTGTACCTTGAAATAATTTTTACGCTTTCCAATCTTCCAGCATTCTGCTTTCTGCGGCTCCGCAGAGGTGTTGGATAAATTTCCTGTTTCACTTCTGGAGCGGCGAGCCGCAGCTTTATCAGTGAATATTTAGCGAGACAGACCCTGCTTCCAGACAATACTGTCTCCATAAAAGAGAGCTGTGAAAACGGCGCTATAGAGTAATTACTTTCCTGCTCACCGCAGGCCGGCAGTTCAAAACCACAGCTGGAGAGCTGACAGTGTGTGCTCTCTTGCGACAGACGGGGGATGCTCATAAATGGAGCTTGTCCAGAACGCGTGCACGGCTTTTTTCCCCACGCACACATAAAATGGACTTCTCAGCTCAAAAGTGGAAAAACAAATGGTTTACCTCATGCCCTCAATTTATTTTTGTTAAAGAACAGATTATCTCTTTTCTTTAAATAACTAAAAAATATTGATTTGTAGTTTCCTAATAATATTTCCGTTCTACAGTTGAGGCAAGCCTGTGAAATCTTTTCACTTAGAAAATAAAATAGCATTTTATCATTACCTTTCTTCAGGGAAAACTTCCAGCCAGAACTTTACGTGTGACTTATTACGTGGCGCTTAAAGCACGTTAGAGAGGCACTTTCCCTAGGTCATGAAGCAGAGCCCTACCAAAGCCAAACCTCAGACCTAGCCCCAATGATTATTCATCTCCTTCCGTACCACGCCTCAAAACTAGGCTTTCTGGCACTGGGAAATACTGGAGGTCACCCAGTTTGACTGAGGCCATGGCAGGAGAACCAGGGGACGGCGTGTTGCCAGCCACCCTCTAGCCACAGGGTGCCACTGGGCACCAGCGGACCAGCAGCAAAGATGCCAAAACATCTGGGCCGTGTGGCAAAAGATGTGGCAGAACCATTCCTGCTCCTTTCTCTGTTGCTATGTCACTAACATAACGCAGAAGAGCCTAAAAAATAAACATGCCGTTGCCAGATGTTTAGAACATCTGGTCAGACCAATAAAGCAAAAACAACAACAAAAAATAACTGTGAAAAAAAAGGGAAAGAAGGTGTATTCATGAAGCCTGCAGGTTGCAGCTTTCTTTTTGATGTGACGTGATGGGACTTTCCACGAGAGCCTCACGACACGTCGACAACGCAGGTGTGAGCAACATCCCTGCTCCCAGGGAAAAGCGCTCAGATCCCTGGTCACCAAGCCGTGAAAGCCGGGGGGATTTGGACACCCACCTCCCAAGGGCAATCCCATGGAGATCTGTAGCCCTCCTGCTGTATGGGTGTCTCTGATGGACATTTATGGCCTGTTTCATCTGCACATGACATAATCTTTATTGTATTTATAGCACCCCTGGGTGGTAAGGAAGTGTTCTCATTCCCCTTCTGCAAACTCATCCCAAAGAGTAAACAGGCACCACAACGGGCTGTGGTCAGGACTCCGCGGCTCCATGAAGATGAAATTTGGGAAGTCAACAGGAGTGAGGTGCCGCAGGGCGTTCGTGCCTCCTGGCACAGCACCTCGCCCAAGATCACCCACAAAACCCAAGTCTTTCAAGCCAAGACTTGAGTCCTTGCTTGGATGATCTTCACTTGGTGGTCTGAGCATAAGCCAATGTCGTGGGGTGTCCTTGGATCTGCAGAATGCCCAGCCTGGAAACGCTGCTGCGTTAGCATACCTAAAAAGGACAAATGCCCATGTCGGAGGGCAGGAGGCCACGTCCCCGCAGAACGGGAAGCTCGCTGGGTTACACCAGTGCCCCTCAGCTGGTGCAATCCCGAGTGGGGACATCCTGATCTGGTTTTCTGCTCCGGTTAACCTCAGCCGTACCGAAGTGGGGCAAGTTCTCAGCTTACACCCGGTGCCTCAGTCCTCTTTTTGCATTGCTTGAATGTCATTGATTTAAGCCCAGACACTGAGCTCTCCAGGTGTAAACCTATGCAAAAACACCCATCTTTTCCCTAGCCTGACTTTGCAAGTCAATGGCAGGTCCAAGGACGTTAGACCCCAAACTGGTCCATGCCTCCAAGTGCTCACAGCAGCCCTGGCCACACGATGGCCCTGACTTTGCTTACAATTTTCATGTCAGGGCATGTGGTTGCTTAAAGAAAGCCCAGTAATCACGGTAGAAAGGTTGTGACTAGGTCTGGATCATCTTGCGTGACGTTCGTACCTTGGTTGAGCTTGCAGATCTGCTCATCTGTGCACTGTGCTGTGATGCTGGAGGCAGGCAGTGGGATATTTTGTCTTGCTTCATCTAAGCCTTGTTAAAGCTGATAGTTGAACCCAATCCTGCAACCCTGCTCAAAGCTGCCCCTGCTGCGTCCCACCAAAAGCGTGACCCCCATCCCACTCCTCCTGGCTGGGGACAGGGATTCCCTGGGAGCAAAGCCAGGGGACAGCATGCCACAAGAGGGCACTTTCACCTCCCAGACACGCTGCGGTAGGTTTTACATATGTAAATATATACATACACATATATATATATAGTCTGAAGTCAGGAGAAATGAATCATTTAGCAGAGGTGCAGCTCCGGTTTGGTGACAGGCACTGGTTTGCAAGCAGGTCTCCTGGCAAGACCGGGAACCAGCCGTGCAAATAAAAACACCTCTGTCGGTGGCCGGCTGTCGGATAGAGAAACCAGCGGGTCTTGGGCAGCGCGTCCCAGCAGCCGGGAGCCAGCGAGCACGACGGGCTGCAGCGGTCACCTCAGTAGGCAATAGAAAGGCAATAGCAGTGTTGCTTCCAAGTTAAATAAAGACAGATATTCCACTCAGTGCCTTTCAACCACACTTTCTGGAGCCTGCCTATGCTCACTCCTCCGCAGTCATTTAAAAAAGGCCCAGGCAGAAATGCAGAGAGATTTCTCTACACCAGCAAACCTGATTTACTTGCCACTCTGCCCAGGTTTGAGCTCTACCCTCTGCATCATTTAATTCCCCTGGAGCAAGGGGTTAAGTAAAATAAAAGAGGAAAATAAGAGCTCTGAAGCTCAGGGAGCAGAAACTGGCTTCTTTGCACAAATAACATTTCTTTCTCTGGCTGGTGCTGTCCTGTCTCTGGCCAGCATGGGAAGCTTCAGCATCCTTCTCCTTGTCTGCCAAGGTTGCTTGCCTCCAACCGGGTCCATCTCATGTTGCCCAGCCAAGTGGAAAATACCATGATGTATATCTTTCCTTGGCAATTTTGAGATGCATCAGGGCAGTGAATAATCTCAAGCCATGAAAACTGGAAATCTTTCTGTGCCTTGTGAAATTACCATGAGTGAAAGAAGGTGTTGGACTAAAGCAGAGAACAGTGAGGTCCTGGCCTCGTTGAAAATATTTGCCGATATTTTCACATGTCACCAAGTGCAGCATCTTTCTCTGGGTGACATTGTATTTTCCTCAATATGAAGAAAAATCTGACTAATTATAGTCCTGTCCAGGGACAGGACTATCTCTGGAGCTGGGATGATCATCGTGACCTTGGCAGGTGATCTGAATTTAGCAGATAAAAAGTGCGTACATGGGGTGGGGAAACATAAAAACAAAAGAGCTGTGTACACTGGGAAATCTGCGACTTTGAAATATTTCAGGTAGCTCCAGATTTGGGGGAGGGATACTTTTTTTCCGAAGTGTTGCTGTTTCAACTGTTGCAATCATTTGAGCCAGCTCAGCTGGAAGCTGATGTAGACGAGGAACAAGGACATCCAGGCTCTGCGAGTTTGTGGGATAGCTGAAATTTTCACTTTCCGAATCGGCCAGCAATCACAACACCCAGCACAAGGGACTTTTCAGTGTCAGGAGCCACTTCACGGGCACGCATACCACTCGTGGTACGCAAGTCACTTCACAGTGGTCTACCCATGGCGGGTGGTGGCACCCGCTCCTGACTCAACTTGTGCCCAGACTCTCATGGGAGCTCCGGAGTAAGTGGTCTCGCTGTTGTTTTCATAGTATGTTAAGTAATAGGAATAATTCACCCTCCTCCAGCTACTCAGCTTGTGACGTGGCCGTCTGCCCAGAGACAATGTTTCTGCTGGTTGAGGAGGTGTTTTGGATGGCGAGCTAGGGTAAGGCTTGTCTTTCTCAGGTGTTTAGGAGACACGCAGAGCATGCTGGAAACTTTAATAAGCACTGCAGTAAATCCTCAGAAGATCTGATTTTATTCCAGGACAAAATCTGGGGCACGGTTTTGGAGAGGAATGGAAAGAATTCCCCCCTCGGAGGCAAAGCTGCGGCATTTCATGGTGTCACCCTCTCCTGAGGAGAAACAGCAGCTTTCCGCTTGCCGGAGAGGTATGAGGCGGAAGGCATGAGGGCGATGGTTTCCTTCGCAGACCCATTAATCTGCATGCACGCTGGAGAGGGACTATCGCCGCATTGCTTTACAGGCTCCTCATGCGAAATTTCATGCTGGTGAATGTAAATCTCCACTCTGGGTGACACCACGGCTGTCCCTATAATTACCAGGCAGATATAGCCCAGACAGGAAGCCTATACGCTCCGCTCTGCCCTGCCTGCAGTTCAGCCATGGCCCGCGTGGCTCAGCCTCAGGGTTGCGGCGATCCTCATCCTTCATCCCAACACTTGCCAAGTGCACTGATACTAAAGATGCATTAGGAACAAGCCTACATTTGGCAAATCATTTCGTTTATGGTAGCAGCATAAGCACCTTTTAGCTTTTAGACATAAAAACAGACTAAGTTTCCCATTGCCTGACAGCTGGTTGTATCTTGGTCCAGTTGAAGTCAACAGCAACATCACAGTGAGAGCAGGACGAGGAGCAGTCAGCGATGAGCCAGGTTCCCCAGGACAGGCAACGCCACCAAGCAGTGCAAAAATGCACTTTCTGATTCATCGGTGATTTTGAAGCTTTGACTATTCCAGCTAAAATATGTTAAAAAAAAAAGGGGGGGAAGGAATCATGAAAATAAGAATACATATTTTTAAAAGAATCGAGACACCTAAATATTGAGCTTTCGTGCTATTTGAAATAGAATCAAAGGGCTCTCTCCAACCAAATGATTCTCAGCATGGAAAAAAATATAAGCATTTGACAACGACCAAACCAGGGTATTTCAAATTTGAAAACACATGGAAAGAAAGTCTCAATTCAAGAGACATTTGTGAAACATTTCAGCCCTGCTGAACCTGCGCAGCACGGAGGGTTAGCCGGGCTCCTAACGAAAGGAAGCTTGAGCAATCCCCCACTCACCCATCTGCTTTAACTCCCCTCTCCTCTCTACCTCCTTGGCCAACTCCAACCAAACAGCCTCTAAAAGGCTAGATGTCCCAAGCATAATTAAATATCTACAGATTTTGCAAAAATCAGCAGCTGGGTAGAGGGGAGAGACCCAGATTAGCCCCCCACCAAGGAAGAGGCAGGCAGGGATCTGATGTTACGCTTTCTGCTCGGCGGCCAGCACTAATCAGCACCAGCCCAGCCCTGGCCTAATCTTCGCCTGTCGGAGAGGACACAGTGGGAAGAATGTGATGAGTTAGGGGACAAGGAACATGAGCCCACAGGAAACCAGGCTTTATTAATTTTGCTGTCCGCAGAACATCTTGTAACAGAGAAAGAAAAAAAAATATAGCAATCACCATGCAATGCTGTTGCATCCTTCTCCAGGACACTCCTTGCACCCTCTGCTGAAGCGTTTGCTGCTGGGTGCCGGGGCAGACGAGGACCAGGACAAGGCTGCAGCCACGAGCTGGACTCCGCCGCTGGGGTGGGTGCCTCTTTGATCTTCTCTCCGGGGCTGGCCCCCTCCTGCTCCCACGTCCTGGTGCTCTGCGCTCTCTTATGTTCCACTCTTCTGTTTCTGTTTATTTGTCCTCGATTGTGTCATTGTCTTAACCAGAAACTTGGAAAGCTTGCTGCCTTGTGTTGCCTTGCCATCTGGCGGCTAGCTAATGATTACAGTAGCAAACAAAACCCAAACATTTTAAAATAGGCCTGATGAAAGTTCATTTTTATGAAGAGGATAATGGGATGGGAAATGGGAGAGAGAAACGTGTCTGAATCCCTGTCTCCTCCCAAGCTGATGAGGAACTGTCACCAGGGTTCTTCAGACAGGGAGCTGTCAACAGGGCTCTTCAGACAAGTGGAGATTCCTGATGGTTTTGTATCTCAAAAGTCCTGATGAACAGGGATGGGGAAACCGAGGCACAGGGTGATTTAGTGTGTCTGTGGCAGAGTTACATGTCCTGATGCCCAGGAAATGTCTGCATTGTGCAGGAGGGGAACCAGCCGAGGAAAGGTTGCTCTGAGGACAAAGAATCTTCTTCCAGATAGTTTAGGTCTTGACTCTACTGAAGACAGTGGCAGCCATGCTGTTCCTCCTGGAGGGTTCACACTTGCAAGAATTCGCCAGTGAAAAATGGATTCTGGCTTAAATGAAGCGATCTTATCTTTGGCCTCTTTTCCTCTCCCTGAGGGGAAAAATGAATGACCGTAGCTGCCTAGCTTAGCTTCTATTTCCCCGGGTGGTTACGGGTGGTTGGGCCCTATGAATCAAAGTGTCGCAGCAGGAGCCAGGAAATGGGGAAGGATGGAGAACAGGAGCTGAAACCACTCTACCACGAAGGGTCCAGGCAAGGGAAAGCCCAAAAGACCTTACCTGACTTCAGCTAGGGACTTGGGGATGGTATTTTAGCAGCTCCCCAGGCCCTCAGATTTCCACCCCATATTTTTTGAGGCCATTTTTTGAGGGCTCGGACAGAAAAGCTGGGATTTTGCGGCTGCCATCTGCTTTCATTGCCCTTCCACTTCAGTGGCAATGCATAAACACAAGCAAGATGAAGGACTTTCCTGAGGGAGGTCAGAGACAGCGGTGTGGGGAGGTGAGAGGATGTGATGGAGTGGAGCATCCGCATGGATTGAGACTACTCAACAAATAGGAGATAGATACCCGCTTTCTTCCTTCCTAAAATAAACTCATCTAATACTTCAGCCACTCCCTGCGTACGAGACCTGCACACAGTTTCTCTGGGAAAGGACCGATGGAGGGAGGCTCTGCTGGTTTGCTCCATCTTTTCCCAGCAAAAGGCCATGCTTGACACTAGCCAGCTCTCTGCCCTTAGCATCCCTTGCTATCTTCAATATTACACAGCCCTTGTTGCCATAGCATCTGAGCATAGTTATCTCCGCAATGACTTTGTGTAATGGAGCCATGCTATTATCTCTATTTTGCAGATGGGGAATTAAAACACAGAAAAAATGAAGGACAAGGTCTACAAAGTACTGAGAGTCTTAAACTGCATGTGACAAAGCACATTAGTACTTAATTCCCACTGCCATTTCCTGGGGCCAGAGAGTTTTGTAAGTCCCACTAGGACCCATTTACATCTATAGGTACAGACATTTTTTTTGCAGTTGA
This sequence comes from Calonectris borealis, assembly GCF_964195595.1. NCBI lineage: Eukaryota > Metazoa > Chordata > Aves > Procellariiformes > Procellariidae > Calonectris > Calonectris borealis. The sequence continues at coordinate 7,173,959 of NC_134335.1, read as the reverse complement.
CTTGCTGCAAGTCAAGGAGCTGCCTCCATGGAGCACTTGGTCACCAGCGGAATCAGCAGCACTTGGTCATCATCCTCCTTTTTCAGCTCCTGCAGCTTCATCAGAGCTTCTTTGATCGGAAGAAATGAGTTGAGTTTTCCAAATGAAGTATGCCTAGTCCATGGATAAAGAAGGCATCAGTGGCCAGTCCAATTTCTTCTTTACTTTTTTATGCCTCATAATTTCTCCTTGTTTCTGGTTGTTTCCAATACGTTGGTTCCCAAAGACAATTCTGGAGAGGTAGCTGCTCTGAAAGCTGTTCTAAAAATGTGGATGTTTCCTGCACATGCACCTTAAAGCTGCCTGGATCTTAAGCATGCACAGAGAGGAGGATTAGCCCCTCAAATTTCCCTGTGTTGGTTGTATCCCTGCTGTATCCCAGCTTCTCAAGGAATGCATGCCAAGGACTCCAAATTTATCACAAAAGAAGGTCTGAATCTTGCACCCAGTGGAGTCAACAGCGTGTTTTATTGATTTCAGCACTATCAATTCATAAATTTACATAGCAGGGATCACAAATTCTATCATTCCCTTCAGACCTGGGCTGCCTCAGGCCCAGAGTCATTATCTGATCCATAGAAGTTGGGATATCTTGGTACCTCAAAGATCAAAAGGAAATTTTGCACGGTTCAGAGAGAAGCGTTCTGGGGCTGCTGGATGTTCTTACTTTGAGCAGATTTCTCTTCCTGTAGGAGTCAGTGGGAACTTTGTCACTATGATCCAAATCTGTGCCAGAAAGCTTTGCTGCGTTAACTGTGGTGATACAGCTAAAGGGACCATCCCTCCCCTGTACAGAAACAGTTGTATAAAAGTGTTTATAGCCATGTAGCTCCAGAGTTTTCCTTCACCCTGAGCATTTTACCAGCACAGGAGTATTCACCTACCCCACAACACCCCTAGCACAGACGGAGCTGCTCCGGCTATGCGTTGTAGCTGTGCAATAAAACCACCACATGAGCAAAGTCAGCTGCACCTATAAAAGTACATTTTTTGTCACTATAACCACCCCAGCACTGTAATGCTGCCAGCAGAGCGCTGTCAGGCAGGAATCACGCTGCTTCACAGGCATCAACAGAGCTGTGCTTACCAAAGCCTGCAGTTAGACCTGACCTCCTCTTGATCTGGGAAGTGAAATAAGTCAGTTCTGCTGATGTGAGCAGTAGTTGATATGGACAAGTGACAATATGTCATCTGGCGCTGCTGGGACATGAAATATATAGCACTTTTCATGCATACAGAGAAGGGGAGATAGAGATTTCCTACCGTTCTGCTGGTCCAGTTTAAGCACTGGGTATAAGTGTGTTCACACTGGGATTTTTTACCAGTTTAGTGATTAAGTCACACCATTAGCACGGTAGCTCAGCAGAACTTCTGTTATGTGGACACAGCCTGGAGCCCTTCCCCACGGCTTAAGCAACTTCCCACTGGGTGTCACTCCAGCAAAACTTGGCCTCGGAGTGCCTGGAGGGAGATGGTCATCCAAGGGCTCCGCTGCGGAAACGCCACCTCCCCTTTGGGAATGGTCTGATGTTTAGGAACGGGGCAGGATAACAGGAGCACAGGGTTTACAAGTGCCTGTTGCACAGGGACCTTCGCTGAACTTCCTTCATCAATCTCCATCAATCCTCCCTTTCGTACGACCCGATTTGGTCTCTAAAACAGCTCCTTTCCTCTTTTTCCCTCCCCTCTCTCGCTGCCCCCCAAGGCACGCATGCACATTTCCTTTTCCTTAAGCAAACAATTTTCAGATTTAAAAGTGAATTCTCAGTGCAGGCTGGAAAAAGACAATGTGGCCTCGCTCCTTATCTCCTGCTATCTGCTGCTGCTTGTACTCACAACAAGCTGTGAGCCTAGATTGGGTTTACAGTAGATTTCAAGTGTTTATGAGCCACAGGAGGGAGAGAGAGGAGGGGAAATCTGGTCGGTGAGATAAGTCCAGGAAATAGGGCTAGTGACTGGAGCAGAGTCAACAAGTTGAGCGAGCAACCGGACACCTCTAAAGAGCCAAGGATGTGTGACTCAGTGTCACGACTTCAGTTCCCGCAGCAAACAGGAGTGCTTAGAGGGAATTCGCTTTGTAATTGTTCAGGGGGGGTTCGTGCCTAGGATGGAAAAGGGAAACATCTTGATCTCTTTATAGACTTGGAATATTTTCCAATTAGGAGCCCAAATTTAAGCTCCTCAATCCATAGGCAGGCTCCTAAAATAAACTGCTTGATTTTCAAGGATTGCAGAGCACATGCTGGCTTCAACAGCAGCTCACGGGTCAGTCTATCACACTACGGGGTTTTATAATGTGTTGTGTAAATCTAGAAGCTCTCTGGGGCTCGGAGCATCATCTGGTCTTTGTTCATATGCCACCTAGAGCAATGTGGCTTAGTACCAACAGGACGAGGTAGTAGCTGTTCACATGGCCACTAGGATATTTTTATAATCACCTTTTATCCCCATGTGGACAAGGTTTGTGATAGTAACTGGAAAAGTGTGTAGGCTTCATCTGTAATGTATTTCAAAGACAAAAATATCTGGGCTAGTTATATCAGAGAACAGTAATTCACGTTGTTCTAGACAGCTCAAAAAACTGTCTCTAAGCATAGCTGTGGAGTGAAAAAGTGAGGTTGTATACCCTTTTTCTGAAAGCCCAAATGGAAGAAGTCTTCATGCTCTGAGGGTTGTTTCTAAACTGGAAAAATTTTGCAGACCATGTCCTTCAGGAGAGGTGGTCTGGTTTTACCTTAAGATCTGTAATTTATGACATACCTTTCATATCTTAGCTACTGAGCGGAAAGAGAGCCTTATGGAGACCATAATGACATTGATTTCCGACAGCCATCAGCTGCAGAAGCCTGGACCACCATAGACTTTGTACTGGTTTCGCTAACTGAGTTAACATTATTCTCATTTGTTTGTTTGTTTGTTTGTATGTTTTCTCAGGTACTGATACAGCCTTTCATTTGGATGCAGTTATTCTGTAGTTAACTTGCTCCGGCATCTTCAGTTTTCCTCTGCTTGTAGCACACATCCAGCTTCAGTAGCGAGATCCAATGTCCCAGGGTTCGTGTCCTCAGGCCCCTAGAGATTAACCAATACTCCAGGCAGCGCCCCTCTTCCAGGCACCTCTGAGCATATTCCTCAAGTGCTCTCCATCATTCACACAAAAGGAAACCGAGCCTTCCCTTCTCCTTCACACAGATTCCCCTTTCACCCACACACTTTCCCTGTGAATCTCGTTCAAATCCCTGTTTCATCCCCTCCACGCTTTTGTTGTCGGAGGCAAATCTGCATTCCTCCCATTTCCTTTCCTTCCACAGGGAGCATTACTTTCTTGTCCGAGACAATCTCTTTGGCCCATAAAACGCTGGTCAAAATAAAGTCTGTTGAGCTCAGTACTTTCTGTTGTCTCTATTCTGGTAGGGATATCCCGGAGGCCCCGTCAGCGAACAGGGATATGCCCTGACATTGAGCCATTTCATGATACAGCAAACGCTCACAGCAAGCACTTCATAATATTAACCAGAGAGATTTCCCAAATCATCGCTCCTTTCCATATGGGAATAGTTATTCTTGCATAAAGCACCTTTATACCGAAAAAGCTGCAGCCTCGCTCAGGAGGAGCGGGCACTGAAATGCTTTAATTTGACTGGTATAGTCCAAGCTGTCTGATGATAGTGCGTAGACAAGGCCCGAAGTATAAGAGCTCTTCAAGGGAAAGCCTTTCGTGGAAAGGGCTGTAAAACACCATTTTACAGTGTTGTTCTAAATTTCCTTTTTATTTTATGGTTCATCTAATTCGAAGAGAAACCTCCTCTGCAGAGAAGTGGAATGGGAAACATGCTTCCATGTCAAAACACTTGGAATCGGATCAAGCTCCTGTTTTAGCCATTTATTTTTCTTTAATTCACCTTGAGGTTTTTTTTTTTCCCCCTTTTCATGCATTCACCTGTTTATGTTGCCTTTTGGTGGAGCCGACTTCCTTCTTGCTCTCTTCCCTACTGCTCACCTCCTTTACCATCCACACCGGCTCAAATACAAGGTGAGATGTTTTCAAGAAATTAACCCCTGGAAAGAAATAACTGACGTGTTTGCTTGCTTGTTTGTTTTTCTGTGGACACCAGAGCAGACGGAGCACCTTTAGAGCCCCAGCTGTGTCTGCCTGGTCTCTCCCGAGCAGCAGCTACTCCAGGAGCTCAAGCCGAAAATGGCCGGGGAAGCTCTAAGGGAGCTGCAGATTCCCATCAACTTTAGGGTTTTGCTTAAAGAAAGCAAAGAAGAAGCGAGCAGACGCAAAGGGATCAAGCGGTGGAGCGGGACTATACAAGGAGGGGGAGCTGTGCAGGAGACAAGGGCATCCTCGAGTTTTATATTTCAGAAAAAGGTTTTGATCTTCTTTTCTCCTAGAAGAGGTGCCTCATGTAAAATCGATGATGAAAAAGCAAAGTAACAGCGAATCTTGCAGTGAACTTGGGGTCACCGTTACTTCTCTTTTCTTAAGAGGCAAAACTCGGCCAGAGGAAGAGGTTTGCTTTTAATTTCTTTTACTTTTTTCTTCTATTTTTCTAGTTAGCGTCAGCTAGGCAGGTGTTTATGCTGGTGTGTGAAAGCAAAAGAGAGTGGTAGGGGCTCATTTGGGGTGATAAATATTGGTATTATTTACTTAAAGGGGCACAGTAGACATATAGGGCAAAAAAAGGGTGTGGAAGAGGGACCCTCTTCAAAAAAAAGGAGGGCAAAAGAGGGAGCAAGACAGAGGTGGGAGCACAGGGTTTTGGGGAGGAAGGTGCTGAGTGCCATGGCCGCCATGGCAGCTGAGGGGAGCGGCACGACGGCAATTTCTCTGCCCCTGTGGAGAGGCGTGAGGTGCCCCACACTTCCCATTGGCTGCCCATGCCCCTTGACCCACCCTCTGGGGGAGAACAGCCAATCGCAGGGGGCCGCTCTCCCCTGACTGGCTGAGACTGACAGGGCAGGGTGCTCCTCATGACACGTCCCGCCATTTTGTCTGGCGTGGAGAGGGCCGCAGGGCCCGCCCTCACGGCTGCGCTCCCTCTCCCCTCAGCCCCCCAAGGGCTGCAGGGTCCCCCACAGCACAGACCCCTCTCCCCTCAAGGGCTGTGCCCCCCCCCAGCAGGTCCCCTTGTCCCTCAGCAAGCTTGAAGACCCCCCAGGGACATGAAGGAAAGGAGGCCCCGGGCACTGCCCATGGCTGAGACATTCACCTCAGGCGTCTCTGCCATGAAGGGGACCTCAGCGTGACCCGTCTTCATTCGGGGATCTTGGAGGGGTGGCAGCCCTGTCACCAGTGGCCATGGCTGCTCAGGTAAGCCTCTGCATATGCACCTGCAAGGTGTGGCATGGCTGACAGGCGTTTTGTCACCAACCGAACATTGAAGGGACCGAACACAAAAATCCTGGTAAAAAAGGCGTCACCAGGGACACATCTACAGTAGTGAGGTCCCAGGAGAGCGGAGGCTCCATGCAAAGGCTGCTGGGGACCACTCAGGAGGATCAGAGCTTGCATGCTGTAAAGGGTTTGCAATGATTTCTGTCCCGGTTCTGCCACCAAGATGCTCTTGTGGGGCCTAAGGTCTTGCCACCCTGTCCTTAAACTTTCCTTCCTGTCCTTTTGTCTGTTAAACTGTACTTGGGTCAGGAAATGTCTTTCATTATAACATTTATATTCTGCCTAACCTAACCTGCAGGAGGATATCTCTAAAGTTTAGTAAGAAAACTAAAGAAAAACAAAACATATGAACTGAGAAACACATGAGTCCAGTCACAAACCAAAACTGGTTTAACAGGAGAGTTACGTGACATCCTATGGACAGTAAATAATTTCCTCAAATGTTTATAAACAACGGGGAGTGGAAACTCTAGTGTTTTGTAAATGATCATGTCTTTAAAAACAAAAACAAAACCCACCCTTTTTCTAACTTCACAATAAATGCTGGTCAAAATAAATAGCCCGAACAGTAACATGTCCTCAAATGAAGACAGTTCAGCAAAAGTGAAAAATTCTTGTTCCCATTAAGCAAAATTTATAATTCCTGGGACATACATGAACCTTCACCTAACATTCCTTTTTCAAGAATAATATCGAATCTAACAATAATGGCAATTCCTTTTTTCCTATCCCCTCATTTTATCTCTGTAACTAAAGCTTTTCTTTTGTTGTGATAATGATTTTATCAATAATTTATGATTATTTATTTTAATATACTAATCACATTCATCATTAATACTGGACCAGGGTGAAACATATTCTATTTCAAAGGTGTTTTTCATGGTAGACAGTGATTTAGCAAAGCTGAAATGTTTTTCCCAAAAACATTTATAGCAGTTTTGCTGATTTTCAGTGGAATTTATCACAGTGCTTTTAGTTACATTGACTAGTGAAAATGAAACAGCCTAGCTTCACTGAAATGGGTCTTTCTGATTTCTCTAAATGAAACCTTTTTGAGATGATCACTTCAGTTTTCCTTGAAGTAAACATTACAGAAATTTCTTTTCATGCTAAAATTCTAAATTTGCCCTTCTTGTCAATTCTAAATGAAAATAGATTTCAACAGGTTGGAGTTTCCTATAGAATTAATATTTTAATTTCTGCAATATGGTACTATTATGACTACTGATAATTAAATTCAACTGCTTCTTTGAGTTCCAGCCATGCACAGGTACCTATCGTATTAGATGTTGCTTAAAGATAGCACAAGGAAAAAAAAAAATTTGCAGCCACAGAGGGGTTCTTATCTCATCCAAAAACTCCCCAGCAGTACACCAGATGAAAAATAAGATGAACATCTCTCTGTGGTAGTTCTCTGTTTCACCCTTTCTTTCTTGAGGGGGAAATTTATGAGGCTATTTTTATTCAATTTCTTGGACCTATCTGTGAGAGATGTTTGTACCAGCTAAAGCAAGTTCAAAGACACAGTCCCTGCTTTGGGAACAGAAATGGGAAGGTGTGTTGAAGTCCTTCGTGCCTGTGAGATTTTGCCCCTTGGTCACAGGCGGGTCTTCAAGCTTTCTCCCTCCCAAACGCAGAAATTTGGCCATTGTGGTGGCTGATTTCACTGGGCTACTCGGACAGAGTCCTCACCCCAGGCTTTGGCTGGTCTTCTTGACCATGGGCCCAGGCTACAAAGTGCCTTCAAATTTTGGACCAAGACCGTGAGAGGAGCAGGGGGGAAAAAAGGTTGTTGTCATTATTTTCCCATAGCATGTGGAAATGATGATGGCCAGTTAAAAATCATCACATTTTCCTCCTAGGAAAGAGAAACTGAAGCGCAGAAGTGTGTGTGTGGTTACATGTCAAGCACTGGAACTCCTTTTGACTTCACATACTTTCCCCTTATTTCTAATTAACATGTTGAGGAATTTTAAAATGTAATAAACATTATTTCTAAACAACCAGAAAGTAAAGCTTGCTTATTTCTGGTTTGATGTAAACATTTATAGCACAGCTCCATCCTTAAACAGTTAATCTTATAGTGACCTATTAAAATAAAATGAATTGTGTTATAATTCATCCTAAAGCAACCTCAGGGTTAGTGTATCAGGTAACTCCTGCTTTTGCAGTCCTCATGACGTTTTTAATCAAATTCAGCTGTAATTGCTGGAGCATACACATGCCTCTTTTAATACTCTGCCTACATTTGGGACTCATATGAGTCTGTTTTCTCTTAACGTATCTAATAAATAGAAAACATGAAAAGAGCACATTTTGCAGGACTCCAAGCTTTTCCACCGTTTCATTTGTTCTAGCAATTGTCTGACAGGCTTATGAGAATCGAGCACTTGTCAGGTTTCCCCCCGCCCTTGGATAAAATTCTTTGTGGGTTTTAAGTCACTGTTTGTGTTGCTAGCACCCTGTTAAAGGGGGCATAGGCACAGGCAAGAGCAGCTGCCACAGGAGCGAACTGGAAGTGCCTATGTGTGAGAGGGAGAGGTTTCATAGGCATCTTTAAAAAATCACTGCCAGTGATGAATGTTGAAATGTTGCTTACACACAAGTCACCTACGGTTTGTTGATGAAAACTTGAAATGCCATGTCTGCGTTGGAACTATTTGTGTAAACAAAACTTCTGTAACTTTCTCTGCTCAGGAGTGGCGGGGGGGGGGTGTGTGATTTTTTTGTGTGTGTGTCTCCAATGCTACAGCTGTTTCCAATTTGCCAGCAATTTTCTTTTGGGCTAGTAAAGCTCCCAAGATGACTGCAACTAGCCACATGGGTTTCTCGACTCGACTGTGGGGTTTGATTACAAGGGGTAGCAAACCCAGCTCAGGATTCAGGGCAAGCATTTCCCCTGAACTTGTAAGTGCTTTACGTCCTAAATTTTTGTTAACGCCAACCTTTAAAGTTTATTTCATTGCAGCTTATTAGGTGCGTGTGCTCAGTGGTCCCTGTCACAGTAAGGCTGAGATTTTGGGCACGTTTGCTTAAAAAATAAAGGAAACTCACGGGGAAAATGCACCGGGGAGAGGTGCAAACGCCTGTTAGCTGCCCCTCAACGAAAATAAGAGGAAAAGGGGTTTGTTAACACAATAGTAAGCCCTCGGGGTTCCTCTTCAACTACGTGTTTTGTGTAATTCACACGTGGAAACGTGAGAAAAGAATGAAAAATGACTTTGAAATGTGATCTGATTCGGTCACTAGCTAGTTCGGTTATGAGTGTAGAGAAAGAGTTGTTCACATCCCCACAGAATAATGAGATTAAGGCTTGCAAACGGCATTTTAAACCCCGATGCACGCGATTTTTTGAAAGCCATTTAAAAATGACAACGCTGATTTTTTTTTTTCCCGATCCCCTTTCTCTCCTACGCACCTCGCAAGTCCCTCCTGTCGCTCTGATTTTTCCTTCCATCGGAAGTTATCTTCTCCCTAAAATCCCTGTCGCTTTACCTTGCCTAGGAAACTGTTTCTCTTAACACAAACAACAACAACAATTATAATAATAACAAAGAATCCGAAGAATTCCTATATTAAAAAGTGGCTCTGGCGAGGTCCCTGGTCACTGGGTACAGGTCTGAGTCTGTTTTCCTTGGAAATTGGGAGGAATGCTAAACGCCTCGTCTACCAGAGAGTAAATTGTGTGCGGAGCTCTAGGCACGGCTCCCAAGTTGCCCTTTCACCCCTTCACTTTATATGTTCCTCTTATTAAGGAGAAAAATGTTTCAATATGTTGGAATTTGGGGCAAAGCCGGGAAGGAGAGAAAAAGAATAGAGAGTTGGAAGGACATTTTCCAAATAGTTTTGGTAACCCTTCTGAGGGTTACATTTAAAATTGATGTCGTACTAAAATCCCTGGAAGTTTCTTCCCCAGGTTAGCGCAAAATATTATCTGCGAACCCTTCTGAGATGACAATATGCACCAGAAACCTGATCCCGTTGGGGAAAAAAAAAATCCCTGAACTGAAGATGTGTTTCCTTTCCCTCTCTAAATGCGTTACTATTTGATGGGGTATTATTAAATAGCTAGAAGGATCTGGAGGTTTCGGCTTGCAGAGAGAAAGGCTGAATTCTTGATCCAATAGCGAGAATAGTTTCGAGACGATTTCATCTCCCTTTTCCAGCCGTGTGCATCTGCAGCGTCGTCTGTCATCTTTTCAGTTCTGCTTCAGGGGGAAATGGGTTAAGTATTTCCAAGGTAAGAATCAGCAAAAAAAGCTCGAAGTAAGGAACGATGATTTAAAAACGGATATTTGAAACTTCCTTATTTAAAAAGGGGATTTAAAGTAGCACTTGAGCTCCACTCAGCGTCTCTTTTCGGCTTGACTCCTCTGCAATATTTTTTTAAGAAAGTTGTGAATTTTTTTTTTTTTTTTTTTTTTGTTCTTTAAAGTTGCGAGTAGCGCCAGGCGGGCTCATTGGGCGAAGATGTCACATAGCCACGATTAATCTGAGGGAACAGCTGAAATATTGATAAGGGGGAAAACGGAAATCAAATGAAAAGTAGAGGGCATAGAAGAGAGGGAAAGGAAAGCACGTCCTGGAGCTGCGAGCATTACAGAAGCCCCCTGAGGAAATGCCTGGTTGATGCAGCCTGTCTGGATGGGCTGGGAATTTTAACTTCAGCGCTGCTTTGGATCTAACAAGTTTAATCTCTCCTCTTTGCAAAACTGCAGCGGCAGGGTAGTAATCCAGAACTGGTGGGGAGTTTTATTTTTGGTCTCAACCTGGATCTTTACAAACTGGTCTGCCACTGGTTGAGGGGAAAGGGTATAAAAGGTGAGTCATTTAAATAATAGTAATAAGCAAGAGGGGAATCTAAAAGTAGTTTAAGAGGCCCTTTTATATTGCGACTGATGCTGGCAGGGCAATACGATTGATAAATAATCCACAGCAGACTTCTCAAGACCGGCTCCAAATATGCAGATGTATTGATTTATATGAACACGCGTAATTATAAGAGGGAGGTAAGCGGGGGTGGGGGGAGCGCTAATTAGGGGTAAAGAGGGGAGCAGGGGAAACTGATATGTGAATCCTTGACCCTAGAAAATTTACTGGCTAAGCAAAATTACCTTGTCCCTCAACTCTGTCTACCCCCACCCCTCCCTCGCAAGTTCAGAAGCAAAAGAAACTGGAATGTGTTAGGAGGGAGGACGACAGAAAAAAAGAATTGTACTTATCAGAAACACATTGTCGATTTTATAATCAGTTGCCCTTCTGTGCCAGCTGGCCGCGTAATAAATGCTTTAGAAATCAATAAAAGGGGGGGTTACGTGCAGATAGCGAACTTTTTATTTTCCAGAGTTGTTGGGCTGTGGGCTTTTTTTGTTTCTTTCTCTATTTTTTTGTTTTGTTTTGTTTTTAAATCAGCAGATGTTTCAAAGCAAGCCAGTGGCGCTGGCTGTGCGGGCAGGGGGGTGTTTCCCCGGCTGTTTGGCATTGCGGGGGGCGAGGCAGGGCGCTGAGCGCGGCTTTCGCTGCCGGGGTGGCAGCTACTGAGATTAGGGAGCAGACAGCTTCTTCATTAATCAAACGAAGGATATTTCGTGATTAACCAGCGATGTCTGGGTTGTATTAGAGCTGGGCGAACTGAACTAGCTGCAAACTTAGGACCCCACAGCTTTCCTTGGGGAAAAAAAAAAAAAAAAAAAAAAAAAAAAACCCAGCCAAACCCAGGAGTATTGACTGCTTGTGTGCAACTCTTAATGCATATTCCTGATTCTGTAGTATAATTTTTCTGTCGTAAATTCTGGGTAAATTTCTGACTTTTCCCTTTCCTCCCCGGGAAAATGACTGTCAGAATAGCAACACTTACGAGCTGCATGCTAAGGGAGGGGGGGCTCGTGCTTCTTAACGATGCACTAATTGCTCTAAGCTAATCGCTTTCTGGCGCTTTCCAAGGGGACTAAAGAGGGGCGGGTAGAAAAAAAATAGTTGTCGGATATTTTAGTGACTGCAGATTTATTTTCCCACACACCATTACATTTTTCACGATTGTTGTTAATCTCTGCATCTCTGTAGTGATGACTTGGGGGGGTGGGGGGGAGAGGCAAAAAAAACTGTTCATCAGGAGATCATCAAGTCTTAGAAGTACAGAAAAACAGATGCACTGCATTGATGCAAGCCCGAGATAAAGCACCGCTGTGTTTGACTGACTAACGACACTATCCGAAATAGAAGGGCTGAGATTGACAACCCTGGGGGGTTTTATTGCTATTTGGAATGATACTTCCGTTCGCTATTTTTATTTTTAATTTATTGTTTCATTATTATTAGTGAGAAAGGTTCTTTAAATCAATAGAGGCCGGCAGGCTAATGGCTCGGAATGGTTTCAATGAGTCACGAAAGGCAACTGCCCTTCATTTAGCCAAGTGAAACCCTTGGATACAAGTCAATAGGGTTAACTAGTCTCGACATGAAAACACGAGTATTTCAGCTGGCTTTTAATTGTTGGCTAAGAAATTCAGTTAATCAAATGTCAAACATTTCCCTCTGCTCTGGTCAAAAGTGAAGAAGGCTCTTTTCCTTGGAGGGGTGGCGGGGGACGGAATCCAAAAGCAAAACCAAACTGTTGTTAAAGCATAGAAATAAAACCCTGCTTTATGAAGTCCTGTCTATTACTTGACTTTTGGTTACTGTGGTGGACGTTTTTCTGTGTCCTTTAAAGGGTACACTGAAATATTCGATCACTTCTCTTTAAATTTTATTACTAATCTTACTTTTTAAACAATGCTTTGTTTATTTACTTTTCTATATACATATATGTGATTTGATTTTTTTTTTTTTTAATTTCAGGTCAATTTTAGGACCTTTAAATATATCTATTAAACAAGTAAGGATGTTTCAGACTGTACCAGACACTTCGTCTTACGTCAAGGTAAGACATGACAGCATCTTTAAACAGGTAATGTCAAAAATTACAATCCTCCAAAATTCACAATCATTTCTATTAGTTGAAAATCTCGTTCCCATTCTCACTGAATTTAGCAGAAAAAAAATCCCCTTACCTTCGGTGGGAGAGGGGTTAGGGTCTCAAGTATCACAGTTATCATTCTGGAAATATGCAGGGTTGAGTCAAAAATTATATCATCAGGGACCAACAATATGTTAAAGTGGTCTTGTCTTTTATAATGCATTGATGCTTGGTTTGATGGGTTATACTAAACTAGTATTATAGTGAGGGTGTCCTGAATTACATTATAGTAGTGGTTTGTTGCTCTGAAACCAATATGATAGTGGTGGTGTACTACCAATGTTATATCATAGTGGTTTCTTAAATTGGCTTCCAATTTTCTGATTTCCTAGATACCATTTAGTCTTGAACCAGAGCTAAATTTCATTTAATATCCCTTTACTTCTCTGCTGCGCCAACTACTGAATTCAATATGCAAGATGATATGTGAAGTTATGTTTTTTGAAAGATACATTTCAAAATGGATTTAGAGGGGAAAAAATATTTAATGACTTAAACCAAAACATCTCTTTCAGTTACTGAAGAAATGGATTGTCACACCAGGCAACACTATATAATACTGGGATTTCTTTCACAGTGTTATTTATGGTTTTCCTTCAGCAATGCTTCCATGCAATTTAGTAGGCAAGCTGACTTCAGTTGGTTTTACTGATAATGGCTAATGCCAGATACTACTAGATATTGCACTCCAAATAGTTGTTCATATATCTTTTTTTTTAAGTAAAAAAATGGATCTTAGAATATATTTTGACGGGCCACTTCTGCCTCTTTCTTTTTCGTAAGATTAAAACAAATACCGAAGAAGGGTTGGCACAGCCTTGTCCCTTTATAACTCAATTGAGCACTATATTATATTTGACATCATATAGGGTTTTTTTCCACAACAGTTCCCAAGAATGTAAATAAACCAAGCCTGGGACATCTGGGTTACACGTTTAAGGCAAACCCTGCATGCAACAGCACTTAGAGGAAAATCTAAAACACAAGCCTTTTCTCTCCCAGGCTGAAGAAACACAGAAGGGTGTTAACTAGAGCTGGGTGGATAATTTGTAATGAATAATTTATTACAGGAATTTCGTCTCTCTCTTCCCCCCCCGCTTAGTCAATGATCCACGCGCCAGTTGTGATTTTCATGTACATACACATTATTGGAAATGATTCACTGAATGATTTCTGTACATAATCCCTAGGCTATGGCTCACTTTGCGGGCAGTTTGTTAGGAGTATTAGTATTTGAAATGCAAGGTTGGTGGGATGAATCTCGGGTCATGTGGCATTACTTGTATTCCCTGATTGGGTGAACTTGTGCAGCTCTCTGGACCAGGTTTCTAGAGCAAATCTGGCTGGGAATGGTCAAGATTCCACATTCAGCTGATACACCCCAAAATCACACTCGTAGCTCAATCTTTCAGGGAATGTCGGTGATTTAATTTTGCTTATTAAATTCATATAGCTTTGGACCAGATTCTGGAAGAATAGAAACTCCGTGGAAAACAAATGAAATTCAAGTCTCACGAAAGCAAATTCACTCAAAGTTCAAGTAAAGAAACATGTCATGCAGTCTGTGCCTAGCTTTAGCATTAATTTCTCTTTGGAGTTCCTGTATGTGGGAAATGATCTGAGATGTGTTCTGTTTACAATGAAGAGATGAAGGCCCTTTGACATCCTATATTATGGTATCATTGCCTTTTGTTGTGAGGCTAGATCCAGCTGCTGCTGCAGTTAGTAGCAAAATTCCTTTTGAATTAAGTGGAACCAAGATCCAGGCCTAAATAATTTAACATTCCAGCAGGATTGAGTGAGTCTGTCCGTAACTGTGTCGGGATAGCCTTCTCATTAAGTACAATCCTGCAGGCAAAGTGTTTGGACAAAGTTCTCTTCACATAAGTATGTGTTTTATCCACCGGGAAGAACTCCTCAGGCTGGACTTACATTCAGTGTTTCAGCAGTGGAGGGATAACTGAGCCGTGTGATGCTGAACTCTGCCTTTTATTATAACCCTTCATCATCAGCTGCCATTATTTTGGGCAAGGACCTGGTCTTTGGTATTTTGTCTGTAAAGCTTCATTCACACCAGTGTCATTGGGGAAATGACTTGTTCCTGTGCTTAAAAAACTCGCCAGGTTTTTGACAGAAGTCTCTTAGGACTGACCCAAAGTCCTCTGAAGACAAAGGAAATATCTCCCGTTGACTTTTAAAAGTTTTAAGTTGGGCAGCTCAGTACCAGTGGTGCAAAATGGTACCTGGGTGGCTCATTCAGATTAGTGAGGCTCTTCTAAGAAGTAGGAACATGGTTAAATTCAGGAGGATCAGAGCCTTAAACACACAGGTGAGGTCAATCTCTGGCCCGCTGAGTTTGGTGACAGTTTCCATCAACTCAAATGCACCCAGGGGCAACAGAGAGATTCTGACTGGGACTGGCTTATTTGTAGAAGAGTGGGATTGACTAATGATCTAGGCAGATAGTCGGGAAACGTGGGTACAGATCCAAGCCCTGACGGGGTGGACTCGGTGCTCCTGAGCAAGACACTTCAACTCTCTGTTCCTCCATTTCTCCATCTTTAAAGTGTGGATGAAAGTGCTGGGTAAGAACAAGGCACTGTTCAGATTTAGACAGCACCTGCCTTCTCTTTCCTGCCTCCCCACACTGATCTTTGAGGACTTCCCAAGCTGTGTGAGCAAGTGGTTGGAAAAGCAGGAGGCTGAGTTCCTATTCCTCTCTCTTGCCAGGTCTTTTTCTTTGTTATTTTCTTTCATGTCATTCCTTCTCCAGAAAAACTTATTTGATTGTCTTGTGGGAGGGAGAAGTATTTTATTTATTACTTTCATGGAATCTCAGCTGGTGATGTGTACAGTACTGCCATAAGGCATCAGAAAAAGCAAGATTGGGATCAATGTCTTCTATAAATCCTCTTCAAAATATGCATCATGTATATAAGCTTTAAGTTTGTTCTACGCCTTGTGCAGAAAAATGCCTCGTCTCTCTATGTTGTAACTGAGAGGGGGTTGCTAGCAGGGTGTTCCACAGGAGCTCCCAGGAGGAACAAATTTGCTGTCATACCCCTGGGGTACAAAATAGCCTCTGACCACCTTCAGGCCACACTGGTTTTCTTGCCATGGCTTTCAAAATGCAAAAGGACTGGAGGAGGAAGAGGAGGATGTCATTTTTAAAATGGTTTGTTTTAACAAGGATGGTTTATGTTGAGTCATACCGGCAAAGTTCAGCTTCTCAGTGTTGTAACCTTGATTTACATCACAACCACATAGGATGTATGGATCTGTATCTAAAGTATTGTTAAAAGATCCTGTATAACCTCATGACAGGACTACCCATTCTTCTCTCGTACACACTTCTTGTATGGGTCTTAATGCCATAGAGGGGTAGGAAATCATAAATATAAAAAATCATTTTGATCCTTACTGGTTTATTCTACATAACTGAAGTATTTCTCTTCCTTATACCGTTATGAGACTTACTGATCTGCAAGTACTTAATAATTTACAGTATATCAGAGGGTGCTAATCTCATCTAAACATGAGTATATGGCTTTAGAGAATGAAACATGTAATATAATTGGGAAATTAAATTTTAAAAGACAGCACTGGAATCCTGACTGTAGGGATATGGAAAGAATTAGGGCTATAAGCAAAGCAACATGACCTCTGAATACTGAATTTTTAGTTATTACCATTGCCACAAGCTACTCTGGGCCACAGCAGTCTTCACTCCCCTTCTGCACTGCCAGTTTGTGGTTTAATATGTGTGTAAAGGCGGTACAAGAATAATTTTGGGTGTGTGTTACTCACCCGCGCTTTTCTTATGCCCTTCGGCAACATCCAAACGCTTATCTCCTCTTCTATCACTCCCCTCCTCGCACAGAGAAAGTCATTGCTTCTGCTTTCGGTTCCCCAGCTTGTAAACACAGCTCCTGCCCTGCCCTCCCCAAGGCAGCGCCTGAAGCTCTCGGGGCTCTGCAGAACCTCCCTGGCCGGGGTGAACCTCCCTTCTCCTGGAGCCCCTTTTTCAGGTACCAGCCCTGCCAGCTTGAGGCAAGACTCGCTGGGTGAGTGTGTGCAGGAGAAGAAGTCAAAGGAGAGGGCGGTGATGCCCCCCATCACACAGGAGCGGGTACCCTGGCATCACCCCTGCTTTTCCCCCCCTTTCCTCTGCCGCGCCTGGGGATGATATTTAAAATCGTCTCCCGAGGGGGGTATTTAAGGCAGCTCCCCAGAAGCAGCTTGGACCCGCGCAGACCCGGAGCTCTTGGCGGGGGGGGTAGCGTGCTCGCTCCCCGCTCCGACCCCCTGGGGAGTTTTGGGGAACACCCACAAAGCAACTGCGTGCTCTCCTTTGCGAGCTTGTACGGAAAATGGTCTCCAGCCCAGACCTTTGAACGGGCACGAAGATGGACTTTCCTCCAGGGAGGAGCCATCGTGCAAGCGCGGGACTTCTCGCTTTAAAAATGGATTTCATGCAGCCATAACGTTTGTGGTACCGTACAAAGAAGCATATTCATAGAGGCAAAATAGTCTGGGTGGCTGGAAACAATATTTGGTTTGTTCTTGCTTTCACTCTAGTTGGAAAGTTTACAGAATCCCTAAAGAGAGGGGGGTTTTAAATTTTTTTTTAAGGACAAAACAGTGAGATTTTCTTTGGAGTGGGCAATACGAAGGCTACTGACAAACCCTGACACGGAGACGTTATCTTTCCTGCTGCAGAGTAGCAGCCAGAGGCTGCTCGGGGACAGGTTGCAAGGAAAGAATATCCCGTTCGTTCTTTTTTTTTTTTTTTTTTTTTTTTACAACAGAAATCTCGCAGCGGAGATGGTGCCTGATGAATGAACCGAGGGGAAGGCACTGCTGAGGGACCTGTGAGCGGGCATCCCACAGGTGCTCAGGGAGGCACGGATGCTGGAAATGCGGCTGTGTGGAGCAGACAGAAACCTGCACCACGCTGCTAAAACAGCTAGAAAGCCTTAGCCTGGCAGAAAAGGGAAAATCAAAGCCTTCATGGACTTTTCCCAGTTCAGGTAGTAGTATTCCTACTGAGAGCATCCTCCAGCGCATTATCCGTTTCTGCCTCCTTTTTTTTTTTTCTTTATTTTTGCAATTCCTGGCGTTCCTCCCAACCCGGGCTGGGGAGGATGGGACCAGGCACCTCCAGAGAAGGTGGGAATTGCAGTAGCTTTGTGGGCAGAAGCTGCCGTGAGCTCTTACGTCATTCGCACACTTCGTGATGATTAATCTACGTATACACCGAATCGTTCTCCTTTTTTTTTGACGCTCATTTCTTGAGGCAGAAACGCTGCTAAGTTGTTAGACTTTAGCAAGTCGCTGATTAATGCCTTATGACAACTTGGTGCTTAAGGATTTAGTTCTTGTTTGCACCTACCTCTCTATTTTAAATAGAAAAATCCCTTTCCATTTCCCGGTGTTCAGAGAATCCCACCTGACTTTTTTTTCCCGTGCTCAACCCCAGCACTGCGTGGGGAAGGGCTGACATTGTTTCTCCCCCCCTTACCTTCAAGGTTTGAATTTAGGTGGAGAAGGTGGGAGAAACGTTGTTTCTCTCCTGGAAATGTGGAGTGTTGGAGCTTTCTAAAATAAACCAGGCTCTCGGGCACAAGGGACAAGCTTTTACAGTGATTCCCGCCTTTAGACAGCAGCATTCAAGCAGCCAATCCCCCTCCCCAACACTGCAACTTTCTAATGGCTCCATTCCTTCACAATTTACAGAAAAAAGCCCCCCACCAATATGCTGGACGCAGGGAATTTTGTATTCCAGCCTTTCCTATGCTCTCCCAGTGTTTGGAAAGAGAGGAGGTGTGGAGGGAAAGGGGAGCAAAAAGGGAAGAAAAAGAAAGTGAATGCTAAGGGGGGAAAATGCTTTAAATCTTTCCTGCGAATCTCCAAATATATGAAGTCTGAGGGAACAAATTCAAAGCAGGCACGGACGCCTGAAGAGAAGTTAGAGAGAAATATTCTGTTCCATTCAAGCGCATCAAGGGTCTAGCTGAAGTCTTGTTTGGCTAAGGTCAGACGAGACTGGGTTCTCCAATAAAAATAAATCTCAAATTAATTATGGCCTCAAGCGAGGGGCCAGACGTTTGGAGCTAGTGCACTGCAGTCTGTTTTTTTGGCCTTCAGTATTTTTGTTTTTTTGTGCCTTAGCTTTTCAATAATTGCGGCATGGGGGAGGAAGAGAGGGCGGGGGCTGTTTTATTGGGACATGGAGCTCAAATAAAACTAGCCAGGACACTGCTTACCCCACTCTTCGTCTAATTGCGATGCAGCTTCAAAGCTACTGCATCTTCTCCACACCACTTTTAAGACATTATGTTTTACTTAGTACCGATTAGCAGTGAATAACTTTCCGGCTTCAAGTTCCCAAATCCCATGGGCTGTTCCTGTAGACCGAGAGGTAGGAGGGACCCGATCCTTCAGTTGTGGGGCTGGAAAATGCTACTGATTCCTTTTTATTGCTGTAGCTGAAAAGCAGAGGTTTGCCCAAATTAGTTTAGTTTGGAATTGGGATTCGTTTCTGGGGATCAAATCCCAGGGCTGTAGTTTGGGCTTTTTGCTTATAAGAATGTGGGTTTAGAAAATAAACAAAACGCGTTGCGTTTTTCATTCTGCAACGGAGTCGGTGCCAGAGGAAACTCAGACCCGGAAATTTTAAACATTCGCTGAAGTTGGTGGAGATTTTCCCTCTAGTAAAGACTGGAGCAGAATAGACCCTGGCCTTCTGCAAATACAGCTCCGGGCAAAGAATGATGGCAAAGAGGACAGTCTATATAGGAATTTTTATATATATGTAATATATACACACAATATACCTAGCACAAGGTATGTAAATACACGTATAGAGAAAGCTAGTTTAAAAAAAAAGAGGACACTTTATCACAGTTAGTGGGAAATGAGGCACTTTCTAGCACAAAGTCAGGGCGTGGCTGCTGGTTTCTGGGGCTCCCCTCCCCTATTTACGGCGTTAGTTCGGAGTGACAGTCCCAGGCTGGGGGTTAACGAGAGCTCAGCTGATGCTGTTCGGGTAAGAGGGGGCGAAATAAGCCAAACCCCTTTCCCATCCTCCGAAAAGAATACTTCTAACCTGCAACTGAGGCCCGGGAAGATTTTTATTATGTTTATTCCTGTAGAATAACTAGACGGTTTTAATTATGAAGTGATGACCACTAATCCCGCGTGAATTACAGACAGAAAATCCATATCTTTGAGGCTATGTAGTCCCGCGAAGGACTGGCATTGAACTACAAGCAGGGGTTAACTCCTTTGATACTGGACGTGAAATGGTCCTGGGCCAAATTCCCCCCTGCGTGTCCATATTAATTTCAATCGGATCACGTCAAAACCGGCGTTTTCACCTTCCCGGTGTGAGGCTGCAGTCAGGGTAACCCAATTATAAGGACGAAGAGAGGACGTGGGGACATGCCAAGCGCTTGAGATCAATATTGAACTAATTAAAAACTTGGGTCGAGAATTTCGTTTCATTCATAAGCGGAGTGAAAAAAAAAATAATAATCGAGGAGTAACCGATTTCTACCAGCCTGTCCCAATGTAAGCATTTGAAATCTTCCGTGGTTGCCAAGATCAAATGATTTTCCAGATGTCTGGTGGTAACCACATTAAACAGATCATAATTCCTTTACTGTATATACATATGCATCCAAAAGCTGAGCATCAGATTAAAAGTTGCGCGCGTTGATCAGCACCGTGCCCGGCCATGGCTTTGCTTTCCCCTTCCTCTCAAACAGTTAAATACCCAAAGTCACTGAACAATCACCTAGGATGAATCAGAGCTTGGCGCACGGAGTTTATGAATATTCCAGCTTTTTCCAAAAAGTTTGAGATAACTTCAAGCGTGGTTTGGTGTTTTTTTTTTTTTAGGAGGGGGAGAAAAAAAAAAGATGAAGCAAAGGTTCTATTGTTACATTATTTGGGAGGAAAATGGTAGATTGTTCAGCTTGTCTGTTATAATGTTTAACAACTTCGCTCATTACCTTATCTCTTGGACATTTCGCAAATCTTATTTTAGACCAAACTCAAGAGGTAAAGCACGGAACATCCCTGATGGACCCGATCTAACAAGTGACCCGAACAAGCTTCATTTCGAGTCATCCTCAGACATGCAAAATAAGCCCCTGGGGGTCATGGTGCCCGTCTGCCAATAAAATGCAGAGTTGGGCTCCTAAAATATCTCTAGGTGGGATGGAGGGGGGATCTGTTTGACCTCTTCCAGCCTTCGGAAGCACTGGGGATCCGCGGCTTGTTTGTCTCTTCAGCCCGGAGATGGGGAAAGGGTTTTTTGCAAATGCTGGGCTCCTCTCGCAGAAGCTGGGCACGTTTTCAGGTGGTTTCTCCCTGCCGCTCTCACCTCCCCGGCTCTCCCCCACCGCCAGCCCGTCCAAGACCTGTCGCTCACGCAGCCTAAAACCAAAATGCTCTCTGAGGTCCGTGGATGACAGAGGCTCCTTCCAGGGTATTTTTTTTTCCCCCTTCCTTTCGCGGTTAAGATCCTCAGCCTGTCCTCTCTCTCACCCCCCACCCCCGTTGTTTTTCGGGGCTGGTAGAGAGTGTTGTCTAGAGAGGAAACCATTTGGGTTTTGAAAGGATGCGTTTCACTCTTCCCTTCAACTTCTTGCTTTTCTGGTTGCTGCAGCCTGCCATGTGGTAACGCTGAAGGGGGAGTGGAGAAAAGAGTATCGGGGGGGGGGGGGAAGAGGGCAGGGAAAAAGAAAGAGTAATGAGGAAAGCAAAGGGTTAACCGTGATTTCTTTTAATTGAACTCCAGTTCTTGTGGCCCTAGGCAAGGGGGGACCTGACCCCGCTAGCAGCATCCAGATGTGCTGCTCTCCGGGGACCCCAGCGCAGACCCCTGGATTGTAAAGCAGACAGGGGGAGGACGGGGGTGGGGGGAGAGGGAAGGCGGTCGGGCTGTCCCCTCTGCTCCCCCCCTCTCCCCGCTTCACCTCCTGGCTGCAGACGGCCTCAACCGCTGGCAAGCAGCAAGCCAAAACCTCCAGGTCTGGTCACGTTCAGTCCCGTGTCTGCATCTGAACTAAAAAATTGTAGCTGAATTGATGAGGCTAATTTCGGAGGAGGGGGGAGGGAGGGGAGGGAGGGGCAAGGGGGATCTACAGCTCTCTCCTGCCAGCTTCGGTCTTGGAGAAATAAAGTATTAATAAGGCATCTCTGCCGCAGCCGAGTAGAAACACTAGTGGCATTATTGCATTTCCCTTTTGGAAGGGGCGGGTGCAGAATAACTTTGGATATAATTTTGATCTCCCCCCCGCCCCTCCCCGTGGTTGGACTAAAGACAGGGGGAAACAAAAAGACCGGACACAACTGGCACTGGACAAGGTAATCCTCTCCACCGAGAGATCTGACGTGCAGGAGTGTCCTCCTGCCTTGACACTTTTCTTTCTTGGCTTCACCCTCCTTTTATTCCACCTTCTGCTCTTTTCCTCGGGCTGCAGCAGTTTGCAGAAGTGGGGAATAAAGGACGCCCAAAGTGTTGCATGATGTGTTCCGCTGTTAGCTGCTTGTTATTTTTGCGAGGGGGGGATGGAAGTGGAGCGGGCGAGCTGGACAGGCGGGTATTGTCTCCTTTCCTCGGGTCCTTTGGAGGATTTCAGCCTTTCCCGGAAAAAGGAAAGCGCATTTCTTTTCTGGTGATCGCTCCCGTTTGAATGAGAGAGAGAACTGCACGTCAGGGGTTCGCCAGGTCTAAAATGAGATTTAAATGCTGGTGGTTGGGTTTTTGCAGTACCCATTCTGACACGGCATCCGGGAACGGAAAATTCAGCTGATCTGACAATTATTGGTTGTTTTTTTTTTTTTTGTCATTTTTAGCTTATAAAGTGGGTTTCCCCCCCCCGTCTGAGTGGGGTTTTAACAGGTTAACGAGAAACTTACACTGTGAGAGGAGGCTGAGGAAAGTACTCCCAGCCCCTGAAGTGAAATGGATGGACTTCCATCCATCTCAGTATCTCGGTTTCAGAGCCCGATATTCCAACTCTGGAGATGACTGGGAGTGAAGGGAAGGGGTGAAGGTGGAGAAGAGCCTCCGCTTTCCTGCAGCCCCATTTCCAGCCTGTGTTTAATTGCTGGAGTCGTTTGCCTGTCTTGCATTATTGCACTTACCGCTCATTTCTGGCAGGGACCGGACCCTCGTCTCACGCTCCTTGCTGGGAGGCGTGAAGGAGAGGGGCCGAAGTATGTTTTAAATACGTTTTAATCGCCAAACTTTTTTATTTTCTCCCTCTGCCTGCCGCGACCGGATTGTATTTACGGTTTTCTCCCCTTAATTTTTGCCTGTGACTGGAAAACGCATTAATAAAAAAATCTGTGGGAAGAGACGGAAATTCAGTGAGTCAGGCTAAAGCCGCTCCAGCCAAAAGAAAAAAAAAAAAGTTGCAAAAAACATGTTAAACTAAACTGTGGGATGACACACGGCGCTCGCTAATACGGTCTGGGGTGGAAGGCAAGGTCTGCGTTGGACTGGCTGCCCTAGCGACAAACAAGAGCTGACAGAGGTAGCTATTGTTCTGCCCCTTCTTATCTAAATGGAGCAAATATCCTGTATGTAAAATATATATATTTTCATCAAGAAGGCAGGACCAGTGGAGAGACGAAAGTTTCCTCCTCGAGTGACTTCACTTCCCAAAATTAGCAGAAAAAAACGTTTCATCCGGTTAACTGTCTCTTTTTCGCTCTGCTGCAACAACCAAAGTTAAAAAAAGAGAGGGACGGAGAGGGAGGGAGGGAGGGAGAGGGAGAGAGGAGGAGAGGGGATACAGAGAGAAAAGCAAAACCGCTGGAAGGATAGAGGGAAAAGCGAAAAGAGAGAGAAGGATAAAAATCTTCAGGAGGCTTCGGTTGCAGGCTAAACCGGGTCAATGTGTGGAATATTGCTGGTACCGGCTGGAAGTTATTCTAGATGGACGGCACTATTAAGGTAAGGGGGGCAGGAGGGGCTGGGGGACCCCTCCAGCCGGGGGGCGCTGGGAAGGGGCGCGGGGCTGGGGTCCGGCTCCGTCCCTCCGCCCCGGAGCGGCCGCTCTCTCCTGCTCCTCCTCCTCCTCCTCCTCCTCCTCCTCCGGCGTCGCAGCGTGTCGGGGCTCTCCCCTTCGCCTCCCCGGTGCTCGGGGGGCTTCGCAGCCGGCGGGGAACCGGCCGACCCGCTCGTACCCCGGCTTGGCGGGGCGGTGCGGGGCCAGTCGCCTTCCTGCCCGGCGGAGGGGGGCCGAGGAGAGGCCCCGGGGACCTGCCTCGCTCGGCGGGCTGCGGCGGAAAGGCAGTGACAGCTCCTGCCCCCGGGGCTCTGCGCCGCCCGGGGCTGCGAGGCGCCGCGGGGAGGGGGGCGGCTCGGGCCGGCGGCGAGCGCAGCTCGGAGGCGAGAGTGGCTCCGAGCTGGCCCCTGATGTGAGCCCCTGGCTCTGATTTCCTCCCCCGGCCCTGCTTGAAATGCGCTCTCGGTTCTGGTGGTCGTCCCTGCGTTTCCCCCAGCAGTTTTTTGGGGGGAGAAAGCGAGGGACGGGGCGGTTTGGAGGAGAAACATCACCCTAGCTTGGGGCGAGGCAGGGGGAAGGGGAAGCAAAGAGTGTGGCAAAAAACCACGAACATAACCAACCTCTGGTGGCCTTGAGCAACCGAGGACGCTGCTGGGACTTGGAGAGTGGTTCCCCCTCCTTTCCCCCATCCAACCGGCCGGTCCTTCAGCCTCTGCAAAGATAAACCAAGCCTTTTCCAAGCCCCTTGAGGTGGCTCACACTGTTTCTCAGAGCCTAGGCAGCAGAGGGTTGGCTTTCGTGCTTTGGGGGACCCTTGTGCAATTCTTATGGGCTCTTCTTGAGGGAGCGCTGTAGTATAGAAGCAGCTCGAACAGAAGAGCCTTGAAGCGAGAGACGCTGTGGGTGTGTTTGGGTTGGAGGATTTCGAAAGATGCCTATCGCCTGGGTGGGGTGTTGATCTCTTCTTAAAAGTCGTCGTCTTTTTTTTTTTTGCCTCTTTTTTTTTTTTTTTTTTTGCTGACCTGGGGAGAAAGAAGCTGCAAACTGGCAGGAACTGAAACTTTCTCCCTTAGATTGCAGCTTGTGACAAGTGCACTGTTTAGAAGGGTCTCAAAAGAAAGGGGAGGGAAGGAGATGGGCAGGAAGAGAAAATGGAAAGAGGAAAGAAAGAGGGAATGAAAGGGTGAATGTCGGAAAGGAGGAGAGTAAGCAGGAGCACTGAAAGCACAAAATTTGGGAGGTATGGCAGGAATAAGACACGTTTCCCCCCCCACCTCCTCAGATCTGTAGCAAAAGTAACCCGGGCCTCATTCAGGATACGTTTAGTGCACCGCAACCTTCTTCGATTTGTGGAGCCCTAAATATTGTGCAGTGAAAGTGCAGAAATTTCCCATCTGTACATTTGCTGCGGTGCACACATGGACTTGCTTTTCTGCACAGGCCATGAGCTCCCCGCACCATCCTCTGAAAGGTGCTGAAGTATTCCCATGACCCATGTAGCCCATGGGACCTACTGGGAGCTCCTCCTCTCCCCAGTCACCCCGAATTGCAAAGCATTATTGCTAATCCCCCCTCAGCCCTCCTGGTTTGGGGATGAGGAACTGCGACACTTAGCAGCTAGGCCTGCAGTCACGTTGTGGAGGCTGTGGTGAAAGGAGGAACTCAGCCGCATCCCAGGTCACTGCCCCGGCTCCTGGATCTGCACACTGACTGCTCTGCAGCCTTTTCTTATATTGTCCTGCTTCACTTGTAGTCCAGAAAAAACTTGGCTGTTCGAGCTAAGAGAGACGGGATCCAGATACACCGGATTCTCCTCTTGGGTTCATTTACTGAGCAATTCCAGGATCATCAGCAAGTTGCTGCAGGTCCACATGTCCTGTTTGCCGCCTCCTATAATTTACCATGCATTTAGATCAGTGCTCCTGTAGTGTCCTCAGGATTATCTGAGATTTCTTGCAAATTTTCTTACCAGAGAGAAAAAGAGTGCATTCCCAAGGAATATCAGACCCACGCATTGACAGATTTGCTGCAGTTTACCACTAAAAGGAAGGGGTTAGGCCACCTTGCCTAGCTTGTCTCAGGTGAAGGGCAATGGGAGAGGATGTGGCTTGAGATGCTTACATGTTTTTAATGTGCTGAGCTCTATATATAACGTGTGCTTCAGGGTAGATTTTCTAAATTCTAGGACATAGTAAAGCAAACCTGTACTGTATCCAGAAGAAAGCAATTTAAAAGCAATCATATCCTTAGGTCTGCTCTCCTGTAGGTTGTATGCATTGATTTCTCTGAAAGCTGTGCATTTGAGTTGGGAAATAATAGGGCAGAAATATGCACATAAGTGAGTAGAGAGCAAGAGAAACACAGAGAAAGGCTCTTTCATTATCTAGAGCAAGAACACGGTGAGGGACCAGATGAAATCTGTGTACCAGCATGGTTAAGAGGCACTTCCCTCCGTAAACTCAGAATCTGTGTAGAAGATAAGTGCTATGCAGCACAGAATAGATATGGGAGAGTGCTACGCATTCCAGGTGATTGTCTTCAATTTAAACAATACAAGCGATTGTTTTTTCAAGTCTATGCAAAAGTATTCCACGGATTAATTGTTTTAATTGAGCCAAAGAGTTTTAACCGCATGCTTGACAGACGCAGAAGGAGTCTGAGTCCAGCCTACTACAAAAATCTCTCCTGTCACCCTGCAATCCCCAATATTGGGTCTGTACTTTCCTCTTGCTCTTTTTATGCCATTCAGAAAGAGTTTTGGCAACAGACTCCCTGACTGCTGGCTTTGCCTACGTGGAATAATTTAACTGCAAACCTGCTCAACTGCAGGGTAACTTTGCAGTAAAGGGGTAAATCCATTGTAGCCCTGAGCTGTCCTAAGGGCTCACAATTGCATGCTCCTGGGGAAAGGGAGCATGGTCAGAGAATAGGTGTGGTCAGGATGATCCTGGGCTACATTTGCATCCTTTGTGGACATTGCGTGCAAGTGTGTATTGAAGTTTTTTTCAGAGTTTTTGAACCCAAAGCTCAGGGAATGCCATGCGTATAAACATGTATTATGGGATCAGCTCAGGACTGTAAGTCATCTTTCCCCATCATGCACTGACTTATGTCACATGTGATATTGCTGAGCCAATGCACCGGGTCTAGAACGCGTCTTTATTTCTTCATAAATGATTGTTTGTCTTGGGGGAAATTCGATCACTTACTGAGGTGGTGGGAGGCAATTTTTGCTGCGTTCTTCAAATAATCT